>NC_067399.1:285572705-285928955 GCF_016432865.1 Antechinus flavipes | reverse complement strand
AGGAGCTAAGGAAGTAACCTTTCCCTTGCCCCTGTCTGTCCTTCTTCACTTCCTCCTCCCCCTCTCCTTCTTCAAAACTTCACTCAGACCCCCAGTCACACACAGGCTACAGGTCTACCCCTCTCCTAAATCACCATGGTCTCTTTATAGTGTTACCTACAGCAGGGGAGGGGGGTGTTAGGAGGGAGAATGCTAGGGTCTCAGAAATATATGACACCGTCAGGCAGGGCTGTCTTTGGAAAGTAGTGCCTCGCCTCTTCCTCCATTTCCTGCCTTCCTCTAGTATCCACTCGCTCCACTTTCACTCTCCACTCCCCTCCCTTTTTTAAAATGTTGGGGGAAAAAAGGTACAAACTTTAATCAAGACGAGAAAATATTGACGTGCAAAATGAACATGATCCAATACAGTGCGAAGGGAACCGGAAACGTGATATATTTACTTTAAGAGGGGAATTTGGGATAAAAAGAGCTGGTGGGTTGGGAGGGGGCGTGAGAGGTGGTAGGAAGAATAAGGTGCCGCGGTGATGCGTCCTCCTGTTTGTATCCCTGCGCAGGCAATAGCACTGGGTGGAGTGGGGGAGGAGAAGGGAGCAAGAAGGGGGAGGAAAGGAGGAAAGAAGGGAGGGTGAGAGGTGTGGGTGAAGAGAGAGGGGAAGGAATCTCGGGATTGGACGACCGAGAGAGAGACGCTCCCGCACGCCGCCGGCTCTGATTGGCCGACCGGTAGGAAAGGTTAAACCAAAAATTTTTTTACAGCCCTAGTGTGCGCCTGTAGCTCGGAAAATTAATTGTGACTATAGCCGCCTCGATCGCTGTCTCCCCAGCCTCACCGCCGCCGTTCCGGGACGCGCCCGCCTGGTCTCCCCCCCTTTGGGCTGCTGCTGCTGCTGTTACTGCTGCTGCTGCTGCAGCAGGAGGAGGAGGAGAAGGAGGAGGAGGAAGAGGAGGAGGAAGAAGCAAAGGGGGGGGCGGGGTGGGGGGAAGACCATGAAGTAGAGTTGGGAGCGAGAGAGCTTCACCCCCGGGGCGGTGGTTGTTTCTCTTTTCTTTCTTTCTTTCCTTTTTTTTTTTTTTTTTTTTTTTTTTTTTAAATTTCCTGAGGGGTGGTTGCTGCTTTTGCTACATGACTTGCCAGCGCCCGAGATTGCGGTCCAACTGCGCTGCTGCCGGTGCGCTCAGTGCTACTGCCGCTGCCGCCGCAAGTGCCACCCGCGCCCCACTCGGCACCTTTCCGTCGCTGCTGCCGCCGTCGCCCGTCCTCTCCAGCGCCCCCGCCGCTACTGCTACCACCGCTACTGGTCCCGCGGGCGCAGCCGCCGCCGCCGCTTCCCCCCCAGAGTAGTGGGTGATGTTGGACATGGGAGATAGGAAAGAGGTGAAAATGATCCCAAAGTCCTCCTTCAGCATTAACAGCTTGGTGCCTGAGGCAGTGCAGAGCGACAACCACCATGCGGGCCACGGCCACCACAACAGCCACCACCCTCCGCCCCACCATCACCACCACCACGGCCACCACCACCATCATCACCCGCCGCCTCCACCTCCTCCCCAGCAGCAACAGCCTCCTCAGCAACAGCAACAGCAGCAGCACCCCCCGCCACCCCAACCCCCTCAAGCCCCCCAACCGCGCAGCACCCCAGCCGATGACGATGAGGATAAGGGACCCCAACAGCTCCTACTTCCTCCACCCCCTCAGGGGGCCACCTCGGCTGCTACCGCTTCGGCAGCCCTAGACGGGGCCAAAGCTGATGGCCTTGGGGGCAAGGGTGAGCCAGGCGGCGGAGGTGGAGGTGGGACCGGAGACCTAGCCCCCGTTGGGCAAGAAGAGAAAGAAAAAGGGTCCGGGGGGGAGGAGAAGAAGGGGGCGGGCGAGGGCGGCAAGGACGGGGAGGGGGGCAAGGAAGGGGAGAAGAAGAACGGCAAGTATGAAAAGCCGCCCTTCAGTTATAATGCCCTCATCATGATGGCCATCCGCCAGAGCCCAGAGAAGCGCCTAACCCTCAATGGCATCTACGAGTTTATCATGAAGAACTTTCCTTACTACCGGGAGAACAAGCAGGGCTGGCAAAACTCCATCCGCCACAATCTGTCCCTGAACAAGTGCTTCGTCAAGGTACCCCGCCACTACGACGACCCGGGCAAAGGGAACTATTGGATGCTGGACCCCTCAAGCGACGACGTGTTCATCGGGGGCACGACTGGCAAATTGCGCCGGAGATCTACGACGTCCCGGGCTAAGCTGGCCTTCAAACGTGGCGCTAGGCTTACGTCCACCGGACTGACCTTCATGGATCGGGCGGGCTCTTTGTATTGGCCCATGTCTCCCTTCCTGTCCCTGCACCACCCCCGAGCTAGCAGCACTTTGAGTTACAATGGAACCACGTCCGCTTACCCCAGCCATCCCATGCCCTACAGCTCGGTGTTGACTCAGAACTCGCTGGGCAACAACCACTCCTTTTCCACTTCCAATGGGTTAAGTGTTGATAGACTCGTCAACGGAGAGATCCCTTATGCCACGCATCACCTTACGGCCGCTGCCTTGGCAGCCTCTGTACCCTGCGGGCTGTCTGTCCCCTGCTCCGGGACCTATTCCCTAAACCCTTGCTCCGTCAATCTGCTGGCGGGACAGACAAGTTACTTTTTCCCCCATGTCCCTCACCCTTCAATGACTTCTCAAAGCAGCACTTCAATGACCGCCCGGGCCGCTTCCTCCTCCACGTCTCCGCAGGCGCCCTCCACCCTCCCCTGTGAGTCTTTAAGACCCTCTTTGCCAAGTTTTACCACGGGACTGTCTGGAGGACTTTCTGATTATTTCACACATCAAAATCAGGGGTCTTCTTCCAACCCTTTAATACATTAACATCCCTGGGACCAGACTGTAAGTGAACATTTTACACACATTTGCATTGTAAATGATAATTAAAAAATAAGTCCAGGTATTTTTTATTAAGTCCCCCATTTTCTGTACGTTTGTTCAGTCTTTAGGGTTGTTTATTATTCTAACAAGGTGTGGAGTGTCAGCGAGGTGCAATGTGGGGAGAATACATTGTAGACTATGAAGTTTGGAAGTCAAAATTATAGTAGAATGTGTATCTAAATAGTGACTGCTTTGCAATTTTTATTCAGACATGACAAGTCTATCACTAATTACCACCAAGATTTCCATGTTTGCAGTATTATAAGTTATCATGGATATACATGGTGGATGGAGACCTGGGGGAAAAAAAACACTAAATTATGGGAAAAGTGGGGGAAAAAGTTTAAACTGTAATTTGTATTTTAAAAGAATTAATAGTAAAGATACCCAAGAAACGACATTTGGGCCATTTATTGTTTTGTCCTTTTCCTTAAGAAACTGGTTTTTGTTTACTTTTAGACCAAAGATTGGGTTTTAGAAAATGCACTCGGTGAACTAAGTA
The DNA here is from genome assembly GCF_016432865.1 of Antechinus flavipes. Lineage (NCBI taxonomy): Eukaryota > Metazoa > Chordata > Mammalia > Dasyuromorphia > Dasyuridae > Antechinus > Antechinus flavipes. The sequence goes on along the minus strand of NC_067399.1, from coordinate 285,925,536 downwards.
TTTCAAAGAGAAGCAAAAACAAAACGTAACAAAACAAACAAAAAAGCACGTTTCAGTTCGCAGCACTGCCCGTTCAAATGAGTCAGAAGGGGACAAAATTAATGATTGCCTTCAGTTTGTGTTGTGTATATTTTGATGTATGTGGTCACTAACAGGTCACTTTTATTTTTCCTAAATGTAGTGAAATGTTAATACCTATTGTACTTATAGGTAAACCTTGCAAATATGTAACCTGTGTTGCGCCAATGCCGCATAAATTTGAGTGATTGTTAATGTCGTCTTAAAATTTCTTGATTGTGATACTGTGGTCATATGCCCGTGTTTGTCACTTACAAAAATGTTTACTATGAACACACAGAAATAAAAAATAGGCTAAATTCATATATACCTTGATAGTTTTGTCTCTTTTATTATGTAGAGCTAATCTACAAAAGATTAAAATTATAAATAAATCAAAAGGATGGCTCTAAAGGCCAACCTTGGATTTAAATAGCTCCTTAGATTTAAATGGAAATTTTTTATACAAAAAAATAAAAAAATAAAAAAAAGTATTTTCTCCAAATGGAATTAAGCTTTTAAAAAAAAAAAGGAGCAGCAGGTTATTTGATTAATGCTAGTTATTTTTACTATAGACTTTTTCAGCGGATCTCTTTAAATTTCTATGTATACACAACAGTTAATTTATCTAGTGATAATGTGTGCATAGATATTTACTGTTTATTTTCCATTCAATTGACAGAATGCTTACTTTTCTATTCACCTTGTTTCAGGCTTCAAAAAATATTTATGGCCTCTGGCTGACTATATATATATATATATATATGTATATGGCTAGATAGCAATGACTATAATACACATACATTATACATATGCATATGTAGGTATATGTATATGTGTGTGTGTGTGTGTGTGTGTGTGTGTGTGTGTGTGTACACAAAGAGATCCCTACAGTTCAGGGAGTATTTGCGCTTTTGATGCTGCAAACATTTTGTTTAATAATATTTGTATTTATAGTTTCTAAGTCAGCATTTATTTTTGTGGTTGTTTACCCACAGTGAGAGTTCTAATAAAGATGTGCTAAAGTTGAAATACAATTTTGCTGGAAGTGATCGCCTGATGTAATGACTTTACAGATCAATGCTTATATTTTCTTTCCAAATTCTAAGTTTTAATTTCTACTTGTTCAGGTGCAGAAAGATGCCTCTCTTTTTATACCCTTAAAACAAATATTTATTAGTTGACTCTCTATAAATATATTGGCAATTTTCAGCTGGAAGTTTGTCCTACTTGCTTACATGGAGCCATATTTCTGTTTTAATTTGTTATGGAACCAAAAACAAACAAACAAAAAAGTTTCTTGATGAATGTCACACCTCCCAAAAACAATTAGAAAACTTGAGCAAGAGGTTTACTATAACTAATTGGATCCCATGTTGATTCTGTGGAGGACAAGTTGTTCATTTGTTACAATTGTATAGTTTGAAATGAATTCTACAGTAATGCAATAAGCCAGCTATTTCTTACAATAGGCCCAATGAAAAATAATCTGTTCTAGAGATCTTATCTGGAAACACTTAAAAGAGTTGAACTAACACAAAAAGGGGGGGGGGGAGGCCTTTGAAAAATTCAAATTTGAAATGCAGACTACTTGAATATTTAATATTGTTTGTGGAATGGAGAGAAACAGAGGGGGAGAGAGAGAGAGAGAGAGAGAGAGAGAGAGAGAGAGAGAGAGAGAGAGAGAGAGAGAGAGAGAGAGAGAGAGAGAGAGAGAGAATTTTTTTTCTATTGAAAATAACGCCTCTTCCCCAGAAGATCTGAGAAATATTTTGTTTTGTTTTATTTTGAATTTAACGAAGGCTTGAAATAGTGACGTAGAAATTCAAATCAAATAGTTTAGGGGGGGAAAGTGTTTTATTTTAAATCTAGATAAATCTAAATTCCTGTTTTTAGGGATTCTGTTTTTTAATGAGTTGATCATTGGTAAATACTATTCTATTCTATAAATACCCCAGAAAATAATGTGATAGGAGTACATGTAAATATGTAATAAAACAATAGTTTTATTGATATATCAACAATAAAACATTAAATATATTAAAATTTGCGATTTTACTTTAAAGTACTAACAAAACCCCAAATTCTAGAGATAGGCAATAAGGGAGTCTCATTTACATGTTTGTGACCTAAACAAACTTAAAGAATTGCTTCTGCTTTTTTATAGGATTGGCATAATGGGTTATTTAGCACTTTGCAATGGGTTTTATTGTTGAGAACCCTAGATGCATAAAGAAAATGTGTTCGGGCTGGGAAACATTTCAACAATGAAACTGAGGTCTTGTACTTAAGTAAAGGGATCTTAATATGATGAGAAAGGTTTTATCATCACTGATGGCATTTTTTTGTTTTGTTTTGATAAATACTTCCTTATTTAAGAAAAAAAATGATATCGCTGGGGTTTTGTATTGTTTTATGTTCCTTTTCAAATGCAATTAGTGAATGAGATTTCAATGCCAAACACTGTGCTTTGAGATCGGTAGTAAACTGCTATCTAAGAAATTCAGGTGTTATTGACTTCTTTATACTAATGGGAATTGAGGGCTGGGTGAGTGTTGATCCATACATATATCCTAGGCATCTCTATGGATATTTCATTCGAAACAATTTGTGATTTTCAAATAGAAATTGAGGAAAATAAACACACATATATGTAAATACATATATGTATTTATATACATATAAACAATATAAATAGAAGGTTTTATAGGAGGCTTATTAAGGCCTTAATGCAAATTTCACTTACCTCAGTCTTTCCCTCTATTTCTTAGAGCTTTTGTTCTTTAGATATCTTTTCACACATAGGCAAGACAGTCTGGTGGGGAATTTAAGACGCTTTTTACTTCAAACAATTCACAATATAATAATGCTGATCTTTATTTCCATCAACTTTTGTTGAGTAAAAGCTTCAAGAAAAATTTTGGGAATTGTTATTTAGCTATTTTTAAATTAATGTGTTAGAGAAAAAAATTAAAATGTTTCTTAGTTTTAATCCTGTTTTGTATTTATTTAGAATTTTAAAAGAAATGAGATGCATTCAAAATATGGACTCAATAAATTCATTCAGATACTAGTTTCATAAATTTTAATATGGAAATATAAAATGCAAAATTGTATTTTTGAGTTAAAATATTTAATTGGTCTTAACTTAAGATTGATAGGTTAAAATAGCACAATTGTTAACTAAATATTAGTTTAATCAAGCCCAATTTTTACATTTAAAAATAGTTTAGAGACTCTGAGGTGGATTCTCCCAAATAATCTTTCATGTATCATGATGGGAATGATATAAAAATGAATATAAAAGCCTTTATTCTTCACTGCATTCAATTGCTTTATGGAGAATTGTTTTTTTTTTTACAGTTATGAGCATCTTATAGAAAACCAAGAGGAAGATAAAAATGATTGTTTTGGGCAATTCTTTGTTGTTAATTCTACATTTTAAAATTATTTTTTGCTGATTGATATTACTTCCCTGAGCTGGTTGTCTAATCTTTAATAAATAAAATTCTAGAGATATATATGCATATATATGTGTGTGTGAACATATATACATGCATATATATGTATAGAACTATGCAAAAATGGTGTTTTCCCCAGCATAATTAGAGAAAAATGTATAAATCGAAATGCTTCAGAAGAAAACTATTGCATGGAAGCTGCATGGTCTAAGTACTAGGTTCTTGGGACTCAAGAACGGTTGATGATGAACTGGAAGAGCAAAGGGTGAAGGTGAAGATCATTAGAGGTTCCAGCGCTGGCGGAGACTGTTGGGGTTGTATAACTGTGCCTGGAGGGCGGGGTTCCTGTGCATTCCTACCCAGCTGAATAACCTGCGCTCAACTGTACTCCACCTTACTTCCAGACAGACTGGACCGTTCAACAAGAAAACGAACCCAGCATCTCACCTGGCAGCAGGGTAGGTGAAATATAAAAGAAAACCATCTCTTTTTCGTACCCTATTTTTGACGTGGAAAGAAAATAAGACAGCCACGTCGCACTCACACACAACACTTTTATTCCCCTTCTCTCATAATTCTCTATATAGCAAGGTGTGAATGTCTTCACCGCCCTAGCTTTCTATTATTTTCGCGTATGATAAATGATTTCCCTTTTTCCAGAGCCCCACTCCTTGTTCCACAGTCCTCGTAGCCTTCAATCCCTGGTATATTAATGTAGCCCTTTCTTATTCTTCCATAAAATCTACTTTTCACTACATTGACGATCATTTCTAGCTTTTGATATAGTGGGTGAACTTTGTGGGCTCCCGGGAAAGAAGGGAGTGTAACTCGAATTGAGTGTGTGTGTGTGTGTGTGTGTGTGTGTGTGTGTGTGTACGCGCGCGGGCGCGTCTGTTATTTTCCCACCCTTCCCATTTCTATTTATCTTTCCAAGACGCTGAGAAATATGGACCGTAAATCACTGGCGTAAAAGTTCCTGGCGCAGATTGTGTCCCCCATCCACCAGAATTGGTAAGTGGAAGGGCTTTTTTAGAAGGGGAGGGCTACTTTAAAATTTGAGTATGATATTTGCGTTATAAGCTAATATTTTGTGACCTGGGGTGGATCTGTTGAATACCAGGACAAATTCAGGATAGCAGCAACGAGCAGAAAGATACCTGCAATCCACCATCCCCTTTATTTTCTTCTCCTTTGTGAAAAAAATCATTGCGCGTTTTTAAAAGAATATATTTCTAACCTAATAAGGAGGGGAAATCGAGACCGAAGTAGGTGACTTTTGATCAAATGGTGCTTGAATCATTACTTTATCTATGTAAAGAAGTGTGCTTAGTGTGAAAAATTTAGTTGTCTCGGATCTCAGGTCTCCAATTATCCTTCCATTACCCTGGAGTAATTGCTGTTAGCCCCAAGAATTACCCCACTCCTCAACACACCATTAAAAAACAACAACAACAACAATAAAATGCGTACAAGTTTTCTATTCCACCCTCTTATCCACTTATATACACTAATTAGCAGCAGCTGACCCACAACTATTTCTAACCTTCCCAATCCCGCCGCTTCTTCATCTGCTACATCAGAAAAGTGAACTTTTCATTTGAAGCCGAGATAGATTTTATTGGCTATTGTATACATTATGTGTGTGTCTTGGAGGGGAGGCGGGGAAGGATATGGTTTGCGGATAGTCTCTACGTAGAAACATTTATTCTTTGCCTTCGAAGTACTAGGAAAATGAGCACCAGGAGATTTGAGTTTGACTTTGTCCCTGTTGGGAATATTCCTGGTCTCGGCTTTGGGAATCTCAAGCAAATAATTGATTCTTAATACATTCTTAGGAAGCAGCTGCGCATACTCGAGGCCTTGGAGTTAAAGAGAGAGACTGGGATGTAAAGAAATAGAGCCGAAAAAGGTATAAAAAGAAGAGAGTTGGGGGAGCGATTAATGTATTGGAAACTTAGACCAAAATTTGATTTTTGCTTCAGATCCAGGTATTGAATAAAATCACAGATAGATTTAGAGAGAGGCAGGTTGGGGTCATCTCGATTAAGGACCCCGCCGTATCTCCTTTGCGTAAGAGAGTGGAAAAGATTGGTCGAGTAAACTGAGACTGTTTCTTTAGCTTCCGAGTCTGGTGTTAGACTGCGCTCTTCCTCGAATCTAAATTATCAGGGGGCAGGATTGCACAGGACCGCTGCGCTGGGAGCAGCAAGGTGAGGGCGCTCTTGCCCAGGAGAAGCCAAGTTCTGTGGTTTGGTCATTCGCACAGGCTCGATTTTCAGGTGGCAAAAAAAAAAAAAAAAAAAAAAATGACTATAGAGAGCTGTGTAGGTTGGTTTTTTTTTTTTTTTTTTTTTAAATCTATCTTCATTGTTTACACGGTGCCTATTTCAGATCTCTGCACTTATCTGCCAGTTGATAAAACTGTTTTCTCTGTGATAGACATCTACTTCTCTCCTCCCCACTCCCCACCTTTTCTGCCTTTTCGATTTCCACCCCATTTCCCTTTTCTAAGCTAACCTCTAGCAGTTCCAGCCTGGGACCTTATGGAAAAGAGAAGTTTCCCGGGGTTGCCCTGGGGTGTAGATTTCGTTCGTGACGGGGATGGGGGATGGGTGTGGATTGGATTCGGGGGGGTGCTGGAGTTGGGGGGGTGGGGTTGCATTAAGAAGCTCCGCATCAGAAAATACTGAGATAAGCAAAAAGCACTCCACTCGTTGCGTCTCCTGTTCGTCCCCCACCCTCTCAGTTTTTAAGATTTGCTTTCACAGATTCGGCATCAATCAATAACCCATATGAGCTAGGGAAAGGAAACTAGAGCACCCTTAGTAAATTTCAAAAACTCGTTTTGTAGACAAGTCCCCAGATTATAATGCGGGAGAAATCAGAAACTAGGGATGGTAGCAATGGACGGGTTTTTAGAAGAGAAGCATAACAATGATTATTATTAAAAACAACAATAAAGCACTGATAATATTTCGAAGGGTGCAGTTTTTTGGGGGAAAGAGGAGTTCTTTGTTTTGGTTTGTTACTACTTTTATTTTTAAATCCTTTCCGCTGCCTTTTGCTGAATGCGGGTCAGTGATATCCTTTTTGTCTTGCCTGTGGCCTTACTCAGTGATCCTTCCAGGTTGGAGGAAAAGTCACGACGTGTAGAAAGTATGCGGTGAGAACTGGTTTTTTGCTATATCTGATTGCTCCGAAGCTCAGTTACAGGACCAAATAAAATTTTGATTTTGGCTTAGGTTTGATTTTCAGTTTTACCTGGCATGAACTTGCAGTGTTTATAAGAAGTAAATTTCCTTGGGTCTGTGCGGTTGATGCTTCCAATGCCTTTAATTCTATTTCTTACATCTTTGAAATTGAGAGTACTTTTCCGATGCCCGCGTACCTTTCTGGGATCTAGTGTCTGGGCGGAGCATATTTTCCATCCTTTTGACCGATCTGGATACTGGGAAGCTTAGTAACATTAGGGAGAGATTTCTTGGGGTTGTTTGATTTCACTCACTCTGGGGTGAACTTTAATGATGTGATAGTTTGCATTGGAAGTTAAATTAGCTGTTACATTAACGGCAGACAATGACTAATCATATTCTCCTTTGGGCCTCGCTCCTCCCTCCTCCTCAAATCCTTCACTGTTTGGAAAATAGAGGAACCATGGGAGCTTGACTCTTCGGTTCCCCAATATGAGTGGGATTATCCCAATAAATATATAGGTGAGGCATTCAGAAAAATTCTGTTTATTTAAATAGCAACTATACTTTTAGTAACTTTAGGTCTGGGTTCCTAAGGGATAATGGTGTAAAATAGTATTGTTATGAACCAACATCTTCATTTGGAGTCGCTCAAATTGATACAAAATGTTATTTTGCAGTGATCTGAGTTAAACAAGATTCATGCCTTTTCTCTCTTGTGCATACACACACGTTATTTATGTTGAAGAACCGGAAAGAATTTTGCACAGAAACATCTAATGTTCAATTCAAAAAAAAAAAAAAAAAAAAAAAAAGGCCTGTAAATTCAACTTGAATTTTACTTCCTCGAGCCTGACACTTATGTTGCGTCCAGAAAAGGAATGATTTGCAGTATATTTAAAATGCTTTGGAGTGGGGGGGAGAGAGACCTTTTCTAAATGTAGATTGTCTATTCGTTACATGTCTAGAAGCAAAACGTTCTTTAGTAAGGAGGAAATTATATTTCTCTCATTTGTGTGAACAAAAGCCCCAAAGAAGCTTTAAATCTGATGATACTACAGTAGTTGCAAATCGTATAAAATACTGAGCACTATTTTTAGAAGGTCAATTATGTGTTTTATTTTTTTCTACGTAAAGCACACTGAATGAATAATTATGGGCTTCAGTGAAGGCTGAAAATTTTCTAGGCAAAGAAAAAGGTGCTAATTTTATTATTTGATAATTTTATTATTTTTATCATTAGTAATGTAGCTTGGCAAGCCTTTCTTGAGGAAAAAAGTAGAATACCCAATTTTACTCTTTGGAAATGCTGGAGAATGAATACTTTATAATCAACTAGAAGTGACATCAAGGGTATTTTTAAGGGAATAATATTTAGTGGAGTTGAAAATATCTTAAAATTATGTAGAGACAGCTTTGATTGTAGACTGGAGTGCTAGTATCGATCATTTCCTCATCAATAGTGTTGTCTATCTCTTCATTGATTTGTGTCTTTATTTATGCAGCGCTTTGAGTATTTACTTACATATTTTGGTATTTTTATCTTGATGATTATACCAGGTGGAATTTTGCGGAAAATATACACTAGGAAACATCTTTGACAGATGCATTTTGCCTAAACCTGAGAGCAAATTAATGACAATACAATGCGTTTGTCACTATAATTAAACTGGAGATCTAAAAGATCAATTAATAGACTTTCTAATTAGGAGCTCATATCACAAATATCTTCTAAATGCATTTTAACCAGTTTATTTGTGATCTTCTCTAGGAATTAAAAAGTGATATAATTTTACGAATAGCTATGTTCTTGTTGGAGGGGCATAGATTTGTAGGATAAGCTATGCATTTTTCCCATTTCCTTTCCTAACAATACAGGAGTCTCTGAAATGTATTAGTATTGGAAGTGGAAAGGATCCAAAATGACAGGAATATAGGGGGGGGGGGAAGACATCGAAATGCCTTTATACAATTCATAAAGATATTCCTGCACTACTTATTTCAAGCAAGAAGTTTCAATGTCTTAGTTGAAGTGAATGGGTACATATATGATGCTTAAAAAGGAAGAATATATAACTAATTTTAAAAGTGTAAATATAAATTTCCTGTTGCTCTATTTTTAAAAACCCAGTTGGACTATCAAATGCTTCTATCTATGAGTGTTAGAGAGTAATGGTAACACCATATCCGTGTAAAGCCCTTTACAGCTTACAGAGCACTTTCACACGCATAATCTCATTTGGTCTTCACAACAACCCTGTGAAGCAGGCAAAAAGAGATGTGTTTGTGTTGTTTTGTTTTTGTAAGATGACTTGAAAATTAAATAGCAGCCTTTTAATTTATTAGTGGTTTTTCTTTTTTAATATATCAGAATATTTCACTCCCCGGGATAGATTCTTCCCTTTCTAATATTTTGGAAGAAATTTGCTAAATAAGGTAACATATTCATAGCCTCTCCTCTTCTATGCAAGTAATTTTTATTAGAGTAGTCCTCCCTGCACTGAATTCTTAGGAATGAAAGAATCAAGGGGAGAAGAAAGTGACTTTAAGTCTCTTTCCACCAACACCTAGGAGCTAAGAAGCTTTGCTTAAGCCTCCCAGTGGTTGTTGGTGAAAGGGAGGAGAGCCGGAGAGCACAAAGTCAAGCTGTTAATAAGGTTGAGAGAATGTGCTAACGGACAAGGTTTATTTATAAGTCCGGAGCGATTTCGAGGTCCGGAGAAAGTTCAAATCGGAAGTCTTGCGTGGGCCAAGCGTTTCTTTGCAACCTGTAGATGTTGAGATTCCAGAGCATCGAATGAGCAGCTAGAGAAGTCTTCTTTAACCTCTCTCTCTTCCTTACACACACACACACACACACACACACACCCTTCACCCTCTGCCTTATGTCTTATGTTCTGTGGTAGTGGACCGTCTGAGGTTGATTCACTTTCCCTCCAAGTCTTTCCTGTGAATGAACCCGAAAACACTCGACAGATCGTAAATAATCGTTTTAATGAGTGTGCAAAGCGTGCGACGGGGTGTACCGAGCTGTCGGGTTAAACAAACAACTTGTACCCTGACAAAATCCGATTGTTAAAGTGCAAAGTGGTGTCAGTACAATTTTTATCACCGTTTGGGAAACCACAGATCTGACACCCTGGAGTCCAATTTTTCCCATTAAAGAAAAATAACAATATTTTCTGAGCGTGAATGTGATCTTCTTTAATGTTAGCCATGGCTCGACTGAAACCGGTATTTTCTAACTAGGAAGGTACTAGTGTTAGGTTCCTCCCCCTCTCTTTCCCCCTCCCCCCATATATTCCCTTGAGGGGAAAAAAAGTAAAGACTCTTGTAGGAACAATTTTTTTTTTAAATATATCTTGATATTTTCAAAAGTATTTTACCCTTATGTATTTGTTCATAAATCACCGGAAATCAGTCTTGATTTAACTGCATGTGATAAAAGGTTGGTAATGTCTCCTAGATCGAATGCATGAATCTTTACAGTGTTTTGCAATTTAGAAATTATTTCCTAGCTAAGCTCTTCCCATTAAAATATTCAGCTACGGAGAGAAAAGATTGAAATGTAGGATTGGTGTGACATTGAACATTCATTAATCTAGGTGGTTTGTAAGAAATCATTTTAGCCTCTATACTATCAAGGAAAATAATGTTAAGAAACTGATGAAGAAAAAAATCTGAGGAGAAAAAAAAATCTTGATTTCTCTAAGAAAACATGGTTTAATTCTTCAGTTCTTTAAAAAAAAATCACTACCCAATTTATTTTCAGATACATTGGAGAAATTGTTTTGCTCTTTTTTCTTTTCTTTTCATCCAGTGACACAATTTGCTTGAAATAAGAAATAGGGACTCTAGAACTCTGTCTCAATCGCCCACCCCAAACTCTAAAACAGGAAGAAGAAATGAGCAAAAATTATATTTTAAAGTCCATTTACATATCTTCATTTAACACTTTGAAATAGAAATATGCAAAATGATGTGCAGGAATACATAGAGCCCATATATAAACCACTCAAAAGTTTATGTGTATATAGTAACAGTTTGGTGAGGACCCTAGTAAATAAGTTATTCTCTTGTTAATATCATCAGCAAAATAGAATCAGAAGTTCTGAGTGCAAAGTATGTTTTCTCTCCCTAAAATAAATAACACAGATTTCACTTTTCTGAAGTAGGGTGGAAAAAAACTTTACAAATCATTGCTCCTATCTTGGAGACTCCAGTTCCTGTTTTCTATCTAGTTGGGTAAGAGAAAAGAAATGTTAGGTATCTGATAGTCCATGTTATGGAATAAAATCACTATTACACTCTACTAGGCTATACCATGATTTCCTTCTTTCCTTCCTTCTTCCCTCTCTACCTCTTTCTCTCCTTCCCTGTCTCCCTCCTTTCTTTTTTTTCTTCCATCATTCTAGCCTCTCTCCCTTTCCTCCTTTTTTTCCTTCTTCCTCCTTTTCTGCCCTCCTACATTCCTCCTTCATTTCCTCCTTTCTTTTCTTCATTCTTTTTCTTTGTGTCTTTTTCTTTCTGTCTTTTTTTCTTTCCCATTGACCTTTCCTGCCTATATACCTACAAAAAAAAAAAAAAAAACAAAAAAAAAAAACACCTGTAGACATCTTCCTAGTCTCAGAAGAAACAAATTTTCAAATATTAATATTCAAACCTTCAACCCCAGAAGGGATTCAGGAGAGATGCTCTAGAATCTGGAATCTACTTTTCTTGATTTAGGGTATAAACTGATGTAAATGTAGCCAAATGGAGATAGAAAGAGGCATAAGTTTTTATTAAATGTAACTCCTGTATGCAATGTATGCAATAAGAAAAAACAATATTCCTTTCTTACTGACTTAAAATATCCTTCTGCATACTGCAAGCTACATTGTTAGGACTTAAATAGATTTGACTCTTTTGCCCTAATTTAGTTGTAAAGTTGTTAAAATCGTTGAAAATCTTCATCCCCTTTCCTTTTAGATGCACAAACATCAATGCTAAGAGGGTGCATCTGTTTTTATGTGTATATGTACTTAAATAAATTCACTATCAAAACATTAATTATATTTGAAAGTGAGCAGAACGCTTGTTGCTGAAAGAACTGCATTATTGAATTTATATTCCACAGAAATCTGTCGGTAGAAAGGGTTGAAATTGTAGACCTGTCTCCACTGATATATCCTATGCAATGAGGTATGCAACATTTTAGAGGAAGAGAGATAGGGGAGTTAAATTTGCCTGGAAGTGATCTCAAATGTTTGAATGTTCATCCGTGGATGGAATACACATAAAAATGTGAAGAACATACATGGCATCTTTGTTCTCTGACAACAGAAACAAACAGCAACCCCCCCCATCCCCACCCAACCCCCAGAAAATAAATCATAGAATGAATTATCTTAGCTGAATGTTTGGCCTTGTGATTGACTCACTAAGAACATTTCAATTATGATTTCTTCCTCTTTGCTCCTAAGTCCTGTTTATTACACAGCTGCCACATTTTGAATCCAAAATTTAATGTTTTTCCCTCACTGGTGCTCAGACTCCCGATGCTTGTATGAATCATCACTGATCATTTTTAGTTTTTAGTGTAATTACTGGGTTTGCCTTTAAATTACCAATAAACTAATTAAACCGACTTACTAATCTTCTCAAACTTTTGTTGATGGCGATAATAGCTATAGCTGCAATACCAACAATAATAAAATAGAAGTAGCAATAACAACACCATCACCAATAATAATATAAAATCTTCCAAAAGAGTTTCTCGGGGAGGTAGGATTCCCTTAAAATCTCTTTCCCCTCTTAAATCTCTTTTGAGGCAGTCTGCCATTTTTCATCTGATTCCTCTCCCCACTTTCCAGGAGCTTAGGCCGAAGGTCTTCAGTATGTCCCCGACACGTTGTAATTTAGAACTTCCAGAAATATAGGACGCTGTACATAAACTGCAGTATATGGTACAAGAATGAAAAGACATCCCCGTTTTGAGAAGTTTCTTTTGTCTGAATATTGCAAATCTCAGACTACCTCTCTCCTCCCCACCCCCCACATAAAAATCAAAGCTTAGCTTTTTCTCTTGTTCATTTAAACATGCATACACACACACACACACACACACACACACACACACACACACACACACTTAACCTCCTTCCCTCTCCCTCTCCCCCTGCTCCCCGGCTTCCTTTTGCCCAAATTAATTGATGGGATGTTAACAGATTTGAACTACGAACAGAAGAGAAGTTAAGGAAGTGGGTAGGAGAGATCTCCAGGTGGGAGGTGCTGGTGCTAAGGTAGATGGAGATACTGGTGGTATTGAATACGTGGAGAATTATTATGGCTACAATTTGTGTGGGATTGGGTGTCCTAGAAGGAAGTGAAAGATCCAGGGGTTCCTTGCAGCCAAAGTAGGTGAGTGGAGAAGAGGGGGTGGGGAGAAGAACGCGCGCGCGCGCACGCACGCGAGCGGAGGACCGGTTGGATAAATGAACAGGAGTCCTTCCTTACCTCTTTTCCGTCATTGGTCAAGGCAGAGAGGGTTGGGACAAGAGGACCCAAGAGTTTGGGATTCTAAGGGAAGATGGACTAGAAAGGAGGTATTAAAAGAAAGGAGGGGATAGTTTTCTGGGGGTGGGTGGTAAGGCGCATGTTCTGGGAGAAAATAGTTGGTGGTAGTCTACATAATAAAGAGGAGTCTATCTCCCCGGGAGAAAGGAGAGATGCTTTTTGTCAACTGTCAAACCTACAGGGCGTATTGTTCTAAGTGATAGAAAAGCAACCAGTTCCCTAGACTAGTCCGCAATGAATTTGCTTGTTTTTGGAACTGAAGGGATTCAAAGGGCTTCTCTTCCACAAGCCCTCCCCCCTTCCAGGGGGAAAAAAAAAAGGTGGAGGATAGAGAATGGGAATTAGACCTAACGTCTTCCAGGCAGATGTCCGGGGTTAAAACAGGTTGTTTGATAATTGCCTTCCTTTTGTGGGAGAAAACCTGTTGTTGGGGGAGTGTGTGGAGGAAAAAAGAACACGACAGAACAGAAGAAGAAGAAGAGGAGGATGAAAAAAGAAGGGAGAGAGGAAGAGGAGGGGGAGGAGGAAAAGAAAGAGGAGAAAGAGAAGAAAAAGAGGAGGAAAAAAAAATTCCTTTGCTGTTCAGTTGCTATGGGGCAACCTCTCAGTGTGGAAAAGACAGGAGTGAGATAGCGAAAGAGAAAGGAGGTGAAGTGAAAACAGTGAAAACAACTATCTTTTCCCCTTACATATTTCTGGTGGACACGGGCTCACTGTGAGTGAATAAATGTCTTGCTTCATGCAAGTTCCAAAAGGAAATCTAGACAGGTGGTTTGTTTAATATAAAACTTGATTACAAATAATTTTTGCTTTCTGAAAACATTGGCTCTAAATAATGGTTTCTAACTCCTCTTATTTTTATTAGTATTGTTGTTATTATTGACAACAACAAATCGACTGATAAAAAGTGGTACCCACCAAGTAAACAAACAAACAAACAAACAAAAAAACCTCTCCTCTGTAGTCACTACAGACTCCTAGCATTTTGGTACCCCACCGACTGATGAATGTGTAACGATTATTATTGTTTTTGTATAAAAATTGTGTTCTTTCATCAAAGGCAAGCAAGGAGAGAACTCTGCAACCTATTGTAGTAAATACAAGGAGTTTGTACAGTAAGAATCTTATCTCTCTCCCTATCGCTACTGTTCAGCAGCTCCAGAAAATCGCAGCTCAGGCTCCAATTGTATCATTCAGCTATTCAAATTCCCTTCTCCTCCTCCCCCCAAGTTTCTCTTGCACAGATATCTGCTAGTAGTTTTTTCTTTCTTTCTTTCTTTCTTTCTTTTTTTTTTTTTTTTTTTTTGGTGGAAAAATCTTTAGCTCCTTGTCATCATACAGTGACCTCCCCCCCTTCTGATTTTCTTCTTTTGAATGGAAAAATCATTTCCCCATAATTCTCTGGCCTTTTCCCATTTGTCTAAATTAAGCAGAGATTTTTAAAAGGTTGCGGGAGAAAAACATTTCTGCTTATTGGTCTTTTCTCATATGCACATACTTGTTACTTTAAATCCTATTTCCAAACAGCGTAGAACTCAAGCAGAAAACTCCAGAGTTAAACAGGAAAGTAATATTTCTTAAATATCTAACTAGAAAAATGTAATTATGATGACAAAGCATAAATAAGACAACAGTCACATATTCTAAACCTCTAAATACCTGAATATTTGTAAAAGTTTCATTCCTTTCTCATTTTCAATTCAGTAGACTTCCCGAGAGGCAGGGATAATGAAGTATAACATGAAATATTTTGCCAAGGAAAATATACTCATACACATACATATACATATGTATGTCAATGTGGCCAAAAGATTCGCATGAGGCTATAGACACTTTTATATTTATACATAACTTTATGCAGCATCAGAATACATGTAGGTTTATAATATGGTCATAATATAAGTAAAAAGAAAGAAAAATGCTTAAAACCTATATAAATTCCCTTAAATTTTCAAAAAAAAGTTTGCATATACTTGTAATCTAAGTAGAAATTAAGAAAAAGAATTAAAAACCCAAATTGACATACTTTTCAAAATTGCTTGAAACCTTCTTCCGTCTCTTTTCTATGAATAATGGGAGTGAGGAGCCACATTTTTTTTTTAATTGTAGATCTTATCGTATGTTTAGGGTCTTTTTCCAAGCCCCCAATATATTGAGATTTGATAAATTCATCCCTTCAAATTCATCTCCAAGTTACAATAAAAAATGAAATATAATTATAAATAGAAAGAGCACAGTGGATTTTTATGTTCCCGTTTCTCAAGAAAAAAACTTAGAGAACTTTTCAAAGTAACACTGACGGTTTCTCCATGCAAATATGGCAAAGACGAAAAAAAAGTTGCACTAATCCTATCTTATGATGCTAGTGGTAATGTGAAGAGTCTTAGAAGACAAATACCCCAAAGAGGAGACGGGAAAACGCCACGTAAAGTTAGAATTGTATTTACTATGTTCAACAACTAAGCCTCCTTTAAAAGGGATTAGTGTTCCTCCACCCACCCACCCACCCAATTTGTTTTAGAATAGGAGAGTTTGAGGAAAGTATAACCAAAAGAGTGACAGAGGAGGAGAGGAGGAGATGGGGGAGTGAGAGAGTGGCATTTCTTGTATATCTGTAAGAGCCTATGATTAACTTGTACCCTAGAGTATTACTACCTAAGTTTACTTATGAAATGTCTATTTCAAAAGCAAATGGGAATCTTACTGTTGTAGTTCCCATACAATTAAACATAACCTTAAACCACAGCTCCAAGAATTAATTCAGGTTTACAAACAAAATGTGAACGGGAGGGGGGGGAGGGGAGAGGGAGGAGTTAGAAGGCGGGAAGAGGAGTCCTGGTGAGGTTGAATGATATTTCTACTGGAGTCTTCCTCCTGGAGGTTTGTGCAGAGCAGAGCTCTGAAAATAGGAAAGAAAAAAAAGCCATAATCTTTGTTGAGTCATGGGAAATTCGATTCAAATTTAACAAACTTCTATTGAGTGCTTACTATGTGCTATGCATGGTCATGGGGAGAGAGGGTTAGATAAAATTATGCTCAGGGGTTGGGACTAAAGGATTAGTTTCAAAACAAATCTGCCGGAAATCGAGCTTCCTACGAATGAAAATGAAGGAATTTATGCATATTCTAATCTCTCCTCTTCTACTGCTATTTTGGAGGAAGAGACTTCTTTTGCTGATGGTGGCACTTTTTTGTTCCACACAGGAAACATGTACATGAACACAACTGAGTTTTATTTATTTGTTTCTTTTCCTACCCTCACCCCCAACCTGGTTCCCTAAATCTAGTCTAAATTCAGATTTGATTCTTAATGTTTTCAGGTTGCTTTGGTGTTTATTTTGTGAATGTGGGTGTTTAGGGGGGAGGACTAGGATTTGCGTGGGTGAAGCTATCCTAGATTAAACCCTAGAAAATTGCACTGGAGTCTTTATTCCATCATTAGTTCCTTATAGGGGAATCTGTATCTGTGAGTGCTGTGCTGGGAGAGGGTGGGGAGAACGGGAATAAACTCACGAATTCCTTTCCTTGATACATAGAGGCTCATTTCTTCTTGGTGCCACAGCCCAATCTCCATCCCTCCCCAGCCCCAGCAACGATCAACGATCTGGTGGAGGAGAAGGGAGATTAAAATGATCATACAAAATATGTTGTCAAGATCTATTTACTGTCAGCGCCAAACCCAAACACTTTTCCTCCCACGCCTTTCGGAGCAAATCTGAGCAAGAGGGATGTTTTAAAATTTTATTTTAAAATCAGCAAGAAATTCTGTTTCTTTCACCCCTTAAATTAAACCTTTTTCCTCTTAACATTCCTCCTCCTTCCCTCCTCTTCCCCTCCCCTTCTCTCCCCCAACTCCTTCCCCTCCCCCTCCCCCCAATATAACCTAAAGGGGAAGATGGCTTTGATGCTGGGATTCTTAATCAGTTTACTTCAGGAATTTGGGAAGGAGAGGGAAAGGAAGGAAAGAGTAGGCCAGAAGTGTGAATGTGTGTGTGTGGGTGGGGGCGAGTTACTGGAGGAAGAGAGACAGAGAAAGATAGAGACACAGAATCAGACTTTTCTTTAAACTTACTAGTCCTGCCCCACCTAAGATTTGTATCTCCTTTTCACAGAAGTGAAAATTGTGGACACTTTCCCTTCTCCAGTCGCCTTCTGAATGCAGGATTCCCGCTGCAACCACCCTTCAGCCCCATGCTCCTCCCCACCCTCCCCGGCCCTCCCGGCTCCCATATATTCTGGATTCTCTGTGACTGATAACATGCATGCTGAACCCTGGGTGTCTCTGAAAGAACCAGATCCAAACAAGAATTTTTAATTCAAGTCCAAAGGCTTGGCGCTCCGGACTGTCAGGACAAATGTCTTTAATGATCTCCTAGGGAATAAGAAGGATACTAGGGTAGTCCTGGCATAAAGAGCTGTACCCACAGAAACACGTCTAACAAGAAACAGGCTGCTATTAAAGAGTGGCTCCCTATTCGCATAGCTGATCCCCACCCAAAAAAAACAAAAACAAAAACAAAAAAACACCCAAAACATAACAAAAGCAAAAACCTTCAAATAAGCAATAACAAGAAAGGATACATTTTAGACCTCCTTAGTTCTCAAACTTTTTGATGTCCAGCTTGCACTACATCTTCTTACGATCCCCTCTCGGCTTTATGTCAACGGTATGTGTCAGTGTGTGTATGTATCCGGGCACTCTGTAAGTATGTTTGAGGAAGGGTTGGGGCCAGTGGAGAGATACAGGTAAAATAAAACTAATCAACATAAGAATATACCTTCTAGGTCCCATCAGGGAATGGCTGGCCTTGATTTTCTCTCCAGGCAAAAAGCCTGAGACAGATCTGGAAGGCTAAAGTGGAGGGAAAGGAAACCCAAAAGTTAAAGCTAGGAGTTGATCTATCAACTGATCAGTTCATTAGGGTCACTCCAAAGTCTGTAGGCAATCTTTTTATCTTGGGCTGGCAGCCCCTCCTTTCATATATCCACTAAAGGAATGTGTTTTTATAAATTTTGTAAAAAGTAGTTTGCTTGAGCAGCTCTCAAACCTGGGAGAATTTGGACTTCATTACCCAATTTCTCAGCATCCTTGGTGCTTCTTTTCCTGAAGAATTAAACTTCTTATTTAATGGATATCTTTATGTATAAAAATGCCAGTGTGTTATGGGGTAAAGAATGTAAGCCCCAGAATTTTAAATTTGGAGCTTGCCATTTGTATAATCATGGAAAACCCTGAATTCTCTAAACATGAATTTCCTCATTTTAAAAAATGGAAATAATAATAGCACTGGTACCTATCTCAGGATAGCTATAAGGGTCAAATGAGATAAGGTATAAATACTTTTTATAGCACTTCATAAATCTTAAAAATGCTATAGGTGTATTGGTTGTTATTTTTGTCTTTATGTTGCCTATTCCATCTTGGCTGTGCCTTCCTATGAATGAGTACTTTGAATGGAGAGATCACTAGCTAGAGAATGTTTTAATATGGTGTTTTTACAAACAAACAAAAATGTCCTGGGCCTCCAATCTTGCTATTTGTCCATCAAAGGGGAGGAGGAGTGGAAGAATACTATTTTGGAACTGTTCATTTTCTGAGGTTCAGGATACAATTTGAAAGAACGACTTCAACAAAAATGGCCTCCTTGTAATCAATCAGCTGGGCCATTGCAGAAGTCACTACAGACCAACATCACATAGTCTTTTGGTGCAAGGTACTAGAGATAGGTATTAGCCAGAGGCAAATCTGTACTTTTTTGTTTATGAGAGGATTTTTTCAGTTGATACTTTAATTATTTTCTTGTTCTAGGGAATTCAGAGGGGGAAAAATGAAGACATTTGACATTTTGATGATTTAATCATAGGATTGAGAATTTAGAAACCTTAGAGACCATCTTAGACCAACTCCCTCTTTTTTTTCTACTGATAAGGAAAATGAAACCTAGTTGAAGATCACACAGTAGAACAACTGAAATTCCAACCCACATACCCTAATTCCAAATGCCCAAATCTTCCATTATATCTTTTAGTAAAATGTTCATAGATTGGAACCTGGGAAGTTATCATCAAGTTGTAGTCCCTGGGATGCCTTTTTATGCTTCGTTCTATTTAAATACCCTGATTTATTATACCGCTAGTTTGGTATATTTGTTCTGAAATGTCCTTATCCAGAGGCCAATTAGTCCAAGAAAGAGCTGACCAGTTCTCACTTTCCTCTCTCTTTTTTTCACCTTCCTTATTCTAAATTCATCTACACAACTCATTCATTATAATTAAACATTTATATTTTCATTGGAACTTTCTAACAGCTAGGAAATTTCTGACAAATGCATATACATATACATATTTACATATACACACATATATGTGAATATGTATATGTGCTAGATTTAGTGAGTCAGCATTACAGCATACTGAGTAAGTATAGCACATGTTAACTGTAGTAAATTAAACTTGGTCTTTTCTTTTTCTCATAGTAAAGTGACAATAATAAAGCAGTCTATATGCCTCCTAGGATTGTTGTATGAAGACAAAATGAGGTACTAGATTGATTAATTGACCAACAAGTGTAAAAACAGTTTGAATTTCATAAAAGATGTTGAAATGGAAAGTATATTATTATTGTTGTTATTCTTTTTCTTCTTCATAGTAGTAATAGGTAGTATTAGGGAGAGAAAACAAATTTACACAGCCTCTTATCTTCTTAAAGCTAGCTGTGATCTAGCAGGCATATATAAAAGACAAATACTTTTTGGAAATGGATGGGAAAGTGACTAAAAATTAAAATATCGAGTGAATATAATAGTTCTGAGGTAATTTCAAGTATATAATTGATCAAGGAAGAGGATGAACTTAATTATCGTGGGCTTATGTTTTTGTTGTGGGTTTTGAAGGAAGAGACATATGGGCAGGACGTGAGGAATTGTGAGAATGGTTATTGGTAACTTTGGGTCATGAGAACCTTGAATATCAGCTAGAGAATAACTTATTAAGTAGAATGTTGAATTAGAACCATAGATTTAGAACCCAAAGGGACCTTAGAGATTATTTAACCCCTTCATTTTGCAGATAAAGAAACTTTAATATGAAAGGTTAAAGAATTTTTTCAGTGTCATAAGCCCTACTAAATAGAAGAACCCTGAGCCCTTCTCTTTAAACTCAAATTCCTCAATCTTTCTGTTACATGATAATATTTATAACGATTCTAAAAGTTTTGATGGTGGCTCTAATAATGGCAAAGGAGATGAATTGGAACAGAGACTGGATCCTGACTGGAATCTCTGACTGGAAAATAGAAGATTATATGGTCTAAAGATGAGACAGTGAGACTCTGTATTAGAGAATTAGCTGCTGTTTGAGCCATCCCTAGGAAGTATAGAATTCTGAGTTAAATCATACTTTTTTTTTCTTTTCCCCATATATTTTTATATGGATGAACTTAAACATAAAATAAAAATAAATGACATCTTTAAATGGGAAAAGATATTACAAAAAGGTAGACTGAAACATGTGTTTTAGAAATAGGATAGGAAGTATCAAAAGAATAATGGTGACTGTGGTTATGGGGATGAATAGCGGACTTATGGATTGGTTGTATGACTATGAACCTTAGTACATTTTTTCCCTCATCATTTGACACTGATACCTCATTTTCCCTTGTCTGTTACTTTTGTGAACAACTATTGTGTAAGAATTGCAAAGCTGTCCAAATAGGGTTTATAAGAATTTCCTTGATTTACTTCATCATAGAGAATACTATGACTACAGAAATGCAAAAAGAAAGGGTAAAATTTAAAGATATTTCAGAGAAATAATGGGATGTTAAATTTTGGACTGGAGATGAGAGACATAATAAGAGAAAAATGGGAAAAAAAAGATTCCAAAAAATTTAGCCTAGGGAATTGGGATATATTAGTAGTATTTATAATACTGGGAAATGATGAAGGTGTTTTGGATAGATATTTCCCTCAATTTTTGGACATATTAAATTTCATATGATGTCTTATTGGTGAGAAATATGCCACCAGAAGCATAGGGGGAAAGGTGCTTTGGCTGAGCAAATCATTTTGTTAAATGAAAATATGTATTTCAGGGAAACATTTTCTTATTGTAGGCATCTTTGGGAAGTTTTCTGTGGGTAGTTCCATAGAAAATTTCCCTAAGATTGTGGAAGACTGTTCAGTAGAACTCTGGTGTGGCATGTTAATGGTTGCCTGTTTTCCATGAGAATTATGGATATATATATCAAAAAGAGAAAGGTGAAAAGTAGTATGAGTGACTGCAAATTATTATAAACAATACCATAGCATTATTTTTGAAATGACAACATTTTTCTGTTAGTATTATGACCATGAAGTTTAGAAATAGAAGAGACTTTTGAAAAAATCTAATTTAACACCCTAATTTCAGAGATGAAGAAACTGAGAACTAGAAAGTTTAACTTTTCCAAAGCCACACAGGTAGTAACAGATACATCATTAAAATATGGACTCTCTGGATGCAAAACCAACATTCTTCCAATGTACCATGCTATCTTATACTTGAACAGAGATGATCCAAGGTAGTTCTGATCTTTATATGGTACAGGAGTTAATTCTCTAAATAAAAAAAGAGAGGGACAAGTAAAATTTTTGATTATATTGAAGTTTTCTTAATTTAATCTTTACTTTTATCTTTATCTCTAGGATGCCAAGTAGTGAAATGAAAAAAAAAATCCTCATGTTAAGTTATTTTATTTCTAACTGTACTATTTTCCAAATCTTTTGGGATTGTAGAATCATGTCTTATTTTGTTTTCTGCCTGGCACTGTATTCTGTGCTTGCCAGCTGTATCAAACCAGAAAGCTGATGACCAAACACAACTTAAAAATTTCTTCCTTCCACAACTGCCCACCTCAACCCCCATGAATATTTAGAGATAACATATAGAATTCTTAGGTTCCATGGAACAGATGAAGAAACACTGATTTAGAGTGCTAGGAATTCAGAAAATAGAATTTTTAGATAACGAGAACATGAACATTTTTATTGTTAACAAAACACAAGGATTTGGGCAAAATGGGTTAGAGGAAAATTATACATAGATAATGTAGTAATAACTTTTCAAGTAGTTTAAGAACCAATCACAATTTTCACCATTATCATCTATGCCTAAGGGCATCCTATATAAACTCCATTGGTTATTGTAATTGAAGAATATTTGAACAAATAATTGTATATTACAGTAATGGAATGCAATTATGCCATAAGAAATTGAGTATAATTCAGTGAACTAAAGGAAGAATGATATGAACTGATCCAGAGAAAAGTAAGAAGAATCAAAAGAACAATATCCACAATGATTACAATAATGTAAAGTAAAACAATGGTAAAGGGAAGTCAAACTTTGATTAATCAAAATAATGATTTTTGGTGGCTGGATGAAACATTGCCTATGATGTTAATGAAATTATTGCTTTAGCTGATTTTGAATTTTTTTTCATTACAAGAAAAGGTTCAATGGTGAGATACTAAGGGAGAGAATATGTTTAAAAATCACTATAATTATTTTTTAAAAGACAGCTATAAAATTTTGAATCGAGGTATATATAAATATGTGTGGTTTTTTGTGAGAAAATGTGGCTATGTGGCTACTGTTCACATTTAAAGTTTTCCGATTTTATATATTGAATTTACCTGTCAGATGGTTATGTGACTAAGGGTTTAAGAATAGCCTAAGCTCAATGATAATAACTGTATAATCTGAAACCGTGAATGGAACATGTTAAAGTTAAAGTTAAGAGAACTGGAGTCTACAATGGCAAATTCATTCATTCATCCTCCAAGAGGTCTGGAATAATAAATCATTGGCTCAGTAGGATCAATATATAATTGAAAGTGGTAGTAACTCTTTTTGGCTTTTAAAACCTCATAAAAAGTGAAATTTCATATGAGAGTAATACTACTGATAATTCTTTTCATTTGATAGGTCTGTTTCCATTAGGCATTTTCTAGAGAACTCCTTATCATCTAAGCACTATTTCTTAATGTAATAAATTGTGCCTTCAGAGTTGCTAAGCAACTTATGGAAGGCTTGCTTTGTAAAGTTCATTTGTTTGTTTAAAATCAGGGTAGGTTGCATATTATTAGCTGTATTACATAAATCAACAAAGAAATGTACACTGAAGATGGAATAAGATGTTTCAACACATTTTCTGCTCTCTGTGTTTGGCAATTAAAACACTCTAATTGTCTGGTGGAATTTCATCAAGTATTCGACAAACGTTATTTATGTATAAAACTTCAACATATTATTGAGAATGTAAGAGAACGAAAGGCGAAAAATTAAGCAGGTTTGTCATATGGTATGTGTTTATCTTAACCTCTCTTCTTCAAAAATCTTATCTACTAAGTACTTTTATCAGACACTAATTATACTCTTTCTGAAAAGAATTTCTCCAACACCCTTCAGTGCCTGCACCCTTTAATCATATCTCATTACATCTACCTAATCCATCTCTTTTTCACATTGCCAGGGCTCATTAACAGTTTTAAAAGCCAGTCCTGGACGTTATCATCCCTAGCAATGGAAATGAAAATAATGCCAATAATATTTTATCTCTGAAATGTAATGGATTATTGAAACTTGTTCTGAAAGTATTTCTTTAAATATTAATGAGAAATTAACTTTCAAACATGCATTAAGCCAGCAGGAATGGTGAGATATATTTGAAAACTGTGTAGCACCTTTTCTAAAGAGAAGTTATTTTTATAAGCTGTTTTAGCAGTGGATCATCAATCACTTTGAAGGGAAATGATCCTTGACTAACAGTTGGCTGATACTGTGTGCTTCACAGATGTTTTGCAGGAAATACAGGTGCTACCTGGCACACTGGATGGGGAGTCCACAAGAGTTCCTTGATTGGAAGCACCAAAGGCAAGACATGGAAAAGCTTTTAATTTTTTGCTTTAATTCATACCATTGCTCCTGAAAAGACAAACCAGTGCGCTATTGCAGCAATGAAAAGTAGGTATCATATTTTTACATCTTCTTTAAGGTCAGTGGATAATGACTATGTACCTTATTTCCCTGAGTTTCTAACTATTAAAAATGAAAAGTCTTCCAAATTTTAAATTTGTTCAAACTTAAATTTTTTTCTCCCTACAAATTAATAAAAACTACAAACATGATAGAAACCATGTTTTTCCCTCTGATGCAGAACTTCTTTAAAAAAATTTTAAGAATTGTTGTGCAGTCATTTTTCAGTCATGTCTGAATCTTCATGATCAAAAATTCCTCTTATTAGCCAAAGTTATCAACAGAAAGGAGCTCCAAAATCACATCAGTTCCTTTTCCTGAAATATAAATCATGGGCCAATCTTTGATCATACAAAATTTACCTTTGCACTGTGTTCAGTTTTATTTTTGCTTCATTATTTTAATCTTATCCACTCTTTTGTTTTCTTTCTTGATCTGAGCTGCTCTTTTGCTGTGACAGTAGGGAAGAGGCAACTAAACCAAGATATGACAGAACTAACCACTTGGGTTTTCTATGGCCTATCCATTTTAAGTGACCCAGATGATTCATTAAGAAACCCAAGTGGAAGAGAATTATTTTTTCAGCTTTAAGAAATTTCCCCCATAACATTTGCTTTTCTCCTTCCCTTTAATTCTTACT
The DNA here is from genome assembly GCF_016432865.1 of Antechinus flavipes. NCBI lineage: Eukaryota > Metazoa > Chordata > Mammalia > Dasyuromorphia > Dasyuridae > Antechinus > Antechinus flavipes. The sequence continues at coordinate 285,900,613 of NC_067399.1, read as the reverse complement.
ATTTCTAACATATTGGTTTTTATGACTTTAAGTATTTTCATAGGACAATTTAGAAATAATTTCATATATGTTTACTTCTTTAAAATACTGCAGATTTTGAGATAGTATTGCTTTCCAATAGTCACTAATTCAGTTCTTATTGTAGTGATCTTTTCATTTACATTATTTATTCTTATTTCATGTAATTATAGTTATGACAATAAAACAAAAGTTATTATTTTAATTAATATCATTTATTGACAATATGACTACATATTATGCATCCTTTTATTCTAGTTTTTCTTTTTGCCTAATTTTAACAAATTATTTCCATTTTAATGATGTTTTAGTAAATCTCCTTTGTATTGATTTGCACATTCTTTTTTTTTTTTTCTTTGTTATTCTCAGAGATTCTCCATTGGTCAGAACTGTAATGGTTGATGGTATGATCATTCACTTCCATCAAAGGATACGTCTTCTTCACATTGGTTCTTTTCATGAGTCAAAGGTATCAACAGATAGGAATTTCAACACAGAAGAAATTACTTGGATGGAGACAGAAAGTTCAATCAGGGAATAAAAAACAACTTCCTCCATTCCTGTTGCACATGCACCTAAGAAAACCTATTCAACATTATTTTACTAGGTGGCCTGAATGTTTTTCTCTGAATAATTTTCTGCCTTGATCATTTTTCAGAGTCATGATTCTCTTCATTAAACTGTGTGGTCCACTACTATCATTGTTTGAATTTGTTGTATGTCATAAATTCATTGTACTTTCCTTACTGTTTTCAAAGATAAGGAGATAATTAAAAAAAAAAAAAAGCAAAAGGTGCTTGTTTCTGTCTCTCTGAACTTGGGTTTTGGAACATCTTTCAAAGTTATTATAGTTATGGAATCTTTCCTCTATAGCTTTACTTTACACTCATTATTGCATTTGGTAACTCCCATGCTGCATGCAGTTGGTCTTCTTGATTTTGTCTAGAAGAAAGAAATTACTTTTGGGCTCTTGTCCCAGACCCTATTCTGTCTTTAGAATAGTATATGAATGATGAAAAATCTTGAGAGAGCCCATATTGATCTTGAAGTGAGCTTAAATAGTTTATTTGGTGGTAGCCTCTTCCTTAATGATCTTACTATAGTTATATCTTGGGGCCCATGTGTTTTGATGAACTATGTGTTAATACTAAGCATCATGTCTAATAATTTTATACAGAGATTGGCCTTTGGGAGTATTAAGACCATCACTCTCTGTTGAAGGATAGGGTAAGATATATTACTCAGAAATGTGGCTATCCTATTCCCATTTCATATTTAATTCAAAGAAATTTTGATTTCACTTGTATGGTTACTCCCTTCAATGATATAGGTCATGGCTCTATCGTACATGAGTATACAATTCTTTACTTATGCATGTCAGAAAAGATCAGAAAAGAGAATCACTTAGTAGTCTATTTTCTGAAAATGAACCCTTTCTGAATTGAACTAATCTGGATAACAGATACATAGTCCAACTCTATCTGAGTCCAAAGTTAACACCTTTCCAGCTTGCTAGAATATGTACTCTAATTGTATAATCTTTAAAATTCAGAATCACCCAATTTCAAGTCAGGCATTAGAGTAGAACTTAATCTTCTCCACATTTGCTTCCCTCCTTCCCTCTCATATGAGGAAAGAATAATAAACATAATTTTATTTGTCAGCAGCCATTTCTAGGAAGTAATATTGGGGCAACAACATGTAAATAGAATGATCAGGTAAAATATTACAATAGTCAATAATAGAGTCTGTTATAGAATTCAGTTTCTTGAAATCATTCTGGTATTTCACTTTAATAACTGGGATACTGGATGTAAATGGGGAGTACTGCTTGCCTTCCATAACAGCAGGAATTCTGTATTCAGCCATTATATTGTTTTCTATTCATTAGGACTAAATTGCCTAACCTATATTTCACTTCTCTTCAATTCCCCTTTAAAAAACAAAACAAAACAAAAAATAAAAACTTAACATTTTGTTTTTTTCAAAAAGAGTTTTTAAAAAATAAAATTTAAGAGAATAGTTGACTGGGTTAAATGAACCATGAATCCCTCTAATTCTTATAGAGCTGTGGATTGAGTCAAATAACATTTAAAACATAGTTGTTTTTATGTTTTCTTCAATTAGACTTATAGTAATAAAGGGACAACTCATTAAACCTACATGAGCCTCAGTTTTCTTATATATTACATAGGTGCTATTGCAGTTTTGAGGAACATATTTTCTAAACCATATAAATATAAAACCATCAGGAGAAAATCACATGAAACCACAAAATACATATGTATAGGAGAGAGAACATTTGCAAATTGGAGATATACAGATATTTGGCATAGAATTCTCTTCAGGGAATCATATCTAGGAAAGAACATGCATACACACACACACACACACACACACATTCTTTTTTATGACACTTCCTTGATTGTTTCTTTCTGTAAGCCAAAAGATGGAGTTGTGTTGATTTGCCTTAAAAATCCTACTTCATTTCTCCTCAAATTTAGTTTCTGTGTCAACAATTTGACACAGGAAAGGAAAAAATATGATCCATATCATTATCTACTCTCTTCTAAGATAAGTCTGAACTGTTTCTGCACTATTTAGATAGATGCTAACATTTTAATAATATCTCATAATTAAATCACTTATGTAAAATTAGCATCGTTGGTTTTTGTATCTTTTATTAAAATAAAAATATTGCATTTAAAATAAATTTATGTTGAAAGAATTCTATTTGGTATATGATACTCATTAAAATGCGTTTTAAGTGACCATTTTAATGCACAGATGAAATTAAATGCTGGCATTCTGGGAATAATATATTCAAATACGTTCTCATTTTAGCTGTTATAAAACTAATTAATAATCTTTGAAAAATCTCATGTTTTCAAACTACTTCTTTGTTCAGTATATGGCTGCACCTTTTGTTTATATGATGGTCTTCCTGAAAATTAGAAGATATTAAAAAGTTCAAAATAATGCATATTTGAATAATTTTGTTTTCTATGATTAGACAAATCAAGTTTTCTACTTAATAAGGAAACAAGTAAGGCACAAAAGAAAGATTAAAGATAAATGATTGTAAATATTGTCTTTTCTTTAAAAAAACAAGTTTAGCTGATATTTTCTGTTACATCTCCATGCTATTCCATGTATTCCTTCATCTCTTCCTCCCTGAGGGTTATTCCATATGATAAATAGTATATTTTTGAAGAAGGGAAAAATCGGCACAACTGAGCAAAATATTGAGAGAGTCTGAAAAATATGCAATGTATAATGTCTGTGAACTTCCCACCATCACAAAGAGGTAAGTTAGGATAGTCTTCCCTTATCTCTTCATTTGAATCCCACATGGCCTTTATAACATTTGATTTTTTTTGGGGGGGGGGAGGGGTGTCATTGATTGCAAATATTTTTGCAAATAATTATTCTATAGCACAATATAAAATTGCATATAAAGAAAAAAGTGCATAGGAAATCACTTTTCTTATATACTTTTTTAAATTGCAATGAACAGGTAATTATTATCTAAAATATAATGAAATGTCTTAATGATGATAGATGGAAACGGTATTATTTTGTTGCTGTGTAAATATTTATGTATCTTCATATAGCTATTGTCATTGTCTTTTTCTGTCATCACCTTTATTTATAACATTTTGGTCAGTGCCATGTTTGCCATGAGAACTTGCTAAATATTTATATATGTTGATTCTTTTTGATGCAATTGTATTTTTTTTATTTACTCTCAAGAATTAAATAATAGAATTATTATACTTGCTGATTAAAAAAAAATAGCCTTTTTGAAATGCAATTTCAGTGAAGTTGATTATTAAGTAACAATTCTAAAATATCCATTTTACAGCTACTCCTCTAAAAATAAACCTCTATAAGAATTTCTAAGTTTTTATTTATTTAGTCATATAGGTTATTAATTAGTATATCAGTATTACTAAAATGTGATTTCATTTATATATGAATTTAAAATAGTGGGTTAGTTATTCAAAGTTCTAAGTGCTTGTGATATTCTTGAATGACCATTTTTGTTTCTGCTGTTCATTCATTTTAATAGGTATGTAAATCCCATATTTTTCTTCTTAAATTTTCCCCCCACATAAAGTAGACAGTATATCTACATTTTGGAATAAGATTTTGTGTCAATGCCGAAATAACTTGTTTTTAACCATTGGTAATATACTAGTCAAAACAGAAAACTTTTCCCTAAGCATTTGAAATCAGGTGATAGTACAACTTACATACTAATTAAGATTCATTGGCAAGTCATTGAAGATTTTGTGTAGGTTGACATTAAGACATTTGCTTCCAAAACAGTTGTTGCATTTTCCCATGTTTGCTGCATGGTGGATTTTGTGCTTCACATCTGACATGTTTTCTCAACTACTGGTTTATAATGAAAACATGAAAGTACTCAGGGGAATGTGATAAAAGCAAAAATCCTATGATCCTTGCAAGGTAAATGACAGCACTGAAATTGTCACATCTGGATCAGAAGTATTTCATCTGTTTACCTAAATAAACAAATATAAACACAGGTAATTGGGATCATAACAATTCAGGTTTCTTAAAATAACTCCCTGTTCTGCCTAGGTCAGAAACTCATTTTAAAATATACATTGTTCTTACAAGTTATTAAAAGTGAGTTGAGATAAAATGCAGATTCTTTGTGGTAAATAGCAAAATGATGTCTTCATATATGAAACTTTGCAAAATAAAATTTGTTTTTTATTTCTTAATTGACTAATGAGTTTTAAAGGATAACAGAACTTTGTTTTCATTTAATTTTAACAGTAATTCTACCATGCAAGAATAACATAGTAATTCTACTTTGTTCAATATTTTATCTGCTGAATTTGTCTCAGAATATTGTCTTATTTCAGAAAATAGGACTAATAAAGCATTTCAAGTCTGTTAACCTGTAGCTATGAAAAGCAGTCAATGAAATATGCAAAATGGATGGTTTGACAAGATTACAATTGTTTATCTGAAATAAATTTCCAACATTATAGTAAACTCCTAATGACTTTTTAATGTTGCTTTGCTTGTCAATTAGTAATTTGGAGAAGATATTTTAATGTGAAGTAATATTCTGTATATCATATTAATTTTAAACTTATAAAAATTTATTTTTATATTTGTGAAGATAGAGACTTAAAATATTTTGTTTAAATTCTGATCACATGTCTTGCTTTTAAATTAATATAATCATACCTTCTTGTTGAGTTGAAAATGTTTTCTTTAAAACCTGGTCACATGTCTTGCTATTAAATTAATATAATCATACCCTCTTGTTCAGTTGGGAATAAAGTAGTTGTTTAATTAAACATGCCAGTTGTTTATAATATAGTGTTTCAGAAATACTTGTTTGAAACAAAGGATAAAGATTTATATCAAACATTTCAATCTGACAAGTAAATTACATTTCCTCTATCATAAAAAGGGAAGCAGAGGGAAAAATGGTTACAATATAAGTTTAACTTCAGAAGGAACAGTGAAGAAAACACTCTTGTTCTTATTACTCAGAGATATGATATGCATCAGTCTACAAAAGGTGACCTTTTCCACTTTGGAGATAAAGCAGAATATTTTACCGCCTTTAAAATAAAGATTTGGAGAAATTTTCAATTGTGAATGTTAAACTATAATTGCCACTGGGTTTTTTAAGTGGTTTTGTTTAATTTTTTATTTTTTTTACTAATCAGTTTAGAATTGGAAACAATAGGAATTTTTTTTTAAAGAAAGTATGACTAGAATGAAATATACATGAAATAAGGACTTACAATGAAGATTATATTAGTTTCAGTAAAACAAAGCTAGAAGAAACTCCTACTAAAGCTTACAAACCAGAATTAGCAATATAGCCTACATCTTTTTTTCTTGGGTAATCTCAGCTGAATTAACATTTGGTGTAATTGTGCCCTTAAATCAATTTATTTGGTAAAATAATACTGCTGCTTCAATAAGTGTTGGGTACCCAATATTACCCTTAAAACTAGGAAGTGGAATAAATGATTTTATAAAATTGACATTTTTTAAATGGAGCTCCCTACCCATGAAATTGTCTATAAGAAAGTTTCTGCAGTCTCTGCTGTTCATTTTTGATTAACAGTTTAATGCATTTAAAGATTTTACTGAAATTTAAAACAAAACATACACAATTTTTTTTTTCTGAGTTAAAATATTTTTATTTCTCTCTTTAGAATTAAAACTTTTTTTTCAAGGAAAAAAGGTAATTTAAAGTAAGGTATAAGATTGCAGTTTATAAGAACATGACAACTTGATCACACAAACTTCAACTTCCAGTTTTTATGTCATCTGTTAAATCTATAGCTTAATTTAAAGGATAATCTGGCATTATGTTAGCTCTACATTTGTAAATCTCATAAATGCCATTTTTCAATCTTCTGGTACATGATGGATCTACATGTATTAAATATTATGTGTGCATATGTATATATTTACACACACATACATATATATGTACTCTCAATCCATTTTCTTCTCTATCCTTTCATAGATGCACACATGTAAGTGTGGTAGATATAATTTTACACATCTGTGTGTGTATACATATATATATGTATATATATATGTATATAATGAGAGAGAGAGAGAGAATATGTGGAAATACACAAACATGTGTACCCTTGTGCACATACATACCATCCCTCTAGCCCATTGAATGGATTGAAAACCAGATTTGGTGGCTGCTCTACCATAATTAATATACTAAATCAAGGAGGTTGAAGCCTGATGCCATTTTCCTTGCATAATCAGATGTTATTTTATGTTGGCATTTATACATTTTCTCCCCCAGTGAGCCACAAAGAATGAAGATGGGTATGATTTTTGCAGGGGTGAAATAGGTTGTCTGTCAGTTGGATTTAGGCGACAGTCTGTCTGCACGTCGTAAGATGATCTGCATAGTGCCAGAGGAAAGCAGGCAGGATTTCTGGCTTGCAAGAATAGATATTGATCTACCTTAGCCACCTAGACAATGCCTCACCTGTTTGCCTTGTCCATACCTTATTTTACGCAGTCTAATGCTTGTTTTGTTTGACTTTTCTTTTATTTCTGGGGATCTGAGCTTTGATACACTTTGGGGAGTACATAAACACAGTGTTGTACTTGAACATCACCATACCTCAGAATACTCTGGTGGCTTAAGACCACCCCTCCCTCTGCATGAATAGCACTGTTATTGAAAATTATGAGTAAGAGCTAAATTACATACAAAAGTGGTTGATCCATCAAACTCGTGTCTAATAACACCAAATGTGAGATGGTGTTAATTACTACACTATGTACTTCAGTTAAAATTTCTTCTCTTAGAACTACTAAAAGACTTTATTATTACTATTTTTTTGTCTTCATTTCATAGTTGAAAAATAAGTTACTGTAGTGTTTAGAATTCTATCCACTCATTTTGGAGCACAAATATGTTACTATGTACTGCCTCAAGCAGTAATGAAATAGAAAACTGCATTCAGCTCCCTAGTAAACTATAATATAAATATTTTACCACCACTTATTATTAGTTTGCCATTTCCTGCTGACAGCTATTCCAACTTTGCCAGCAGGCACTGGTCTCACAATTGTATTATGTTTTGAACAAATAGAGACAAACAAAATTTGTAGCAAAAAATAAATGAACAAGACTTCCCGAGAGGAAAAAAAAAACCTCTTCTAATGTTAAATGAATATTTCTTTCAAATATTGACATGTAGTATTTAATTTGCATGGTGCGCATTTCATTTTTTTCTGGAAAAATGAAGAATTAAATTATGTATAGTCAGAGATAATTTCATATTCCTGGTTGCTGGATTTTTAGCTCCTCAAACTTTCTGCTGTTTTGGAAGTCTACATCATAATATACCTATCTATAATGAGAAACTTTAGATCTCAAGCAACCAAGTATAACTAACAATAACTTTTCTGGAATTAATATAGTGGAAAGGTTCACATAAAGCTCTTTTCATTCTTGTTTGTTTTTTAGGAATTTGTAGTGAATAAAAATGATTTCACAGAAGTCTTAAAAAGTGACTTGAGCTTAGAGTTTCATATCTTTGCCAATTTTATAGATTTGAAATACATTTTCCCCCATCTTTAAGAATGCTCTAGGATTCTTAAATTAAAGAAACAATAAGGAACCACATGAATGAAAGAATGAAGGATTCCTTAGGGATTAGTAAAACATAACAATTATAGGAATTTCAAATTTTATAGTTGATATATAGACTGTATAATCTTTCATTTATTAGAGAAACATTATATTCCAAAAATTATTTTCCTTCCTTCCTTCCTTCTTTCCTTTCTTCCTCCTCCTTTCCTTTCTTTTTTTTTCCTTTCTTTTTTCCTCCTCCTCTTTTTCTCTGCATCTCTCCCTTCCTTCCACTCAATCACTTTATTGGTCACAAATGGGTAAGTTTAGAGAATACCATATAGGAAATCACTGCATAGTAGTATCTCTGCAACTTAATCTTCCTAATCTTATGTATCTTTTTTATATCTCAATAGAACTAAATTAAATGAATGGCAATTGATGTATTTGATTCTGAAAAATGATTGTAAGTTTTAATTATGTCAACACAATTACACACACACACACACACACACACACACAGAGAGACTGTACTTCAGGACTTAATTGTGCTCATTGACTTTGAGTCCCTTGAAGGATGAGAGTTCTTATGCCCAAAGGACTATAAAACTGTCCATTTCCTTTGATCTAGCACTCTCACTACTGGGTCTGTATTCCAAAGAGATAATAAAAAGGCAGAAAGGACCCATATGTGCAAAAAAAATGCTGCTCTTTTTGTAGTGGCAAGGAACTGGAAATTGAGTGGATGCCTAGCAATTGGGGAATGGCTGAATAAATTATGGTATATGAAGGTAATGGAATATTATTATTCTATAAGAAATGATGAGCAGAATTCCTTCAGAAAAGTCTGGAAAGACCAACATGAACTAATGCTGAGTGAAGTAAGCAGAACTAGTACATAGTAACAAGAAGATTATTTGATAATTACCTGTAATGTACTTGACTCTTCGCAACAATGTGGTGATACAAAGCAATACCTTTGGTAATAGAAAATTCCAATCACATCGAGAGAAAGAATTATGGGACTGAATGTGGATTGAAGCATAGTATTTTCACCTTTTTGTTTGTGTTTGTGTTTTTTTGCTCATGTTTTTTCCCCATTGATCTGTTCTTGTACAATATGATAAATGTGGACATTTAAGGTTTAAATTTAAAAAGCTACTATTGAGAAAAATACTCATAGCAATTAAAATCAAACTTTTAATTAAAAAAAGATGATAGTTCTCCATGTTATTGTACATTTGAGTATTGAGATGACCTGGTACATTGGCTGCTGTTGAACTTGAAGTCAGCAAACCTTGGTTTCAAACTCTGCCTTAGATACTCTCTAGCTGTGTGACTGGGAAATTCACTTAATTTTTTGAGGCCTCATATTATTTAATCTACAAATGCAAGGACTGGATTCTAATTTACCTTTCAGGTCCAGCTCTGATCTATGCTCTGTAATTCTCTATGTGTGTGTGTGTGTGTGTGTGTGTGTGTGTGTGTATACATATACATATATATATACACAAAATGTGAATAATTATGTTTACTGTCTGCTTGGGGGTAACCAGATAGCTCAGTAGATGGAGCATCAAATCTGCAGCCATGAATACTTGAGTTTAAAGCTAGCCTCACACACTAATTGTATGATCTTAGATAAGTCACTTAATCCACTAAAGAAAGAAACAGCAAATCATTTTAAGTATCTTTGTCAAAAAAATTTTATGAACAGAATTGGTGTGCTATAGTCTACAAGGTCGCAAAGAGACAGTCACAACTGAATAACAACCTCCTATCAGAAATGCCCACTTCATACAGATCATTAAAAATACCCTGAAAAGTTCATTTTGTTTAACTTTATCAAGCCTGACATCAGGCCTATCTATTCCCATTGTCTTTCTCAACTAAGTATCTGAGTGCCATTCTTAGTATTTTCTTTCCTTTCCAAATACTACTGCTATTCCTTATAGCAGATAGTCTGGACTGGACATGACTCAAGCCAGTTCTCTTGTATTTTATGATCAATGTTGAAATGAGATGAGATACCTATAGGTCTCAGTTAACAAAAGGAGATTTACTGAGTTATGTAGGAAAAGAAAGATATTCATCAGATATGGATAGTGGAACCCTGAGTTGATTCATCTGAGTGAAGCTTCCCTACACCTGAGTTGCCTATCCTGGAGCCAAGTACTGGAGAGTTCTTGGAACTATTTGTGGCTGTTTTTAACTCAGAGAATTATTCTGTCATTGTTATTCAGTAGCCTGAATCATTAGTTCCTTAGTCAATCAAGTCTTGAGGTTAGTTTCAATATCTTTAAAGGATTAATCGGCCTAATTTGCATTGTATAAGAGGTTAGGGTATCACTCCCACCATAGCAGGGTCATAGACTTTGCCCTTTAGTTTAAACTCAATAATTGGCTTTGCCTTCTTCATTGACAAAGGTGTCACTGAAAGGAAGAATCTATATTTGCCTTTTTTTTTTTTTTTTTTTGCTTCCAATGTTCTGCAACATTCGTATGAAAATTCATTTTTGTAAGATAGATAGAAACAAGCTATTTGGTTGATTACAATTCACCTAGTGGGTGATTAGTGATTTTTTCCCCTGTCTCTTTGGATCCTATTTAATTGTACTGGACACATATAAGCAAATAACTTGTCAGTATCTCAGTTGTTGAAGACAACCAGAGAGCACTTGTCACTTGACATAGTATTTGCCCAAAAGTTGGATTTCAATTCTTTTAACTCTCAAGTACTTCCCTCATTAGGAAAATACCACTGGGCTGCTATCATAATAACTGGATTTCAGCAGAAAAGATTTGAGGAACCAAGATGAGAATAAATACTATAATAATAAACACTATAGTCATGTGCTATAATGATTAAAAGAAATATAAATCAATCTCTGTCCTCTAGGTGTTGACAATATAGTTGGAGAGATAATAAAATGTGGAGATAGGGATTAAGATTGGATCTATGTTTTTTATTGGTACAGGAAATTCTTGGATGGGAAATTTCCCCTTTTAAAGCGAGTCAGAACCTTTTCTACAAATTCTAATTTTAGTGATTTGGTTAGAGCACTGAAAGGTTATTTGCCTAGAGTCAGACAGCAGTATGCATCACAGACAACATTTTGAATGCAAGATTTCCTAACCTTTATGTAAGGAACTTTAAGAATAAGATAAATATAAAGGATAAGAGGCAGAACCAAGACGGAGGAGTAAAGACAGAAATTTGTCCAACCTCTTCCTTTAACTACTCCAAATTCCTTTAAATAAAGACTCTAAACAAATTTTAGAGCATCAAAATACCCCCAAATTTGGCATACAACATTTTGTAGCTGAAAGCAACTTAGAAGGTCAGCAGAAAAGATCTGTGACAACAGGGTGAGAGTCCAGCATACAGTCCTGCAAGCCATGTCAGCACTGTCCTGACACTGTCCCCACACTAGTAAAGCAGGAATGGGACTAGCAACCTTTGAATCAGCATTAGTATTGGTGGCTTTTAGACCTCTCAGCCCAGAGATATCAAAGAGGACTTGAAAGATCAGCAGAAAAGGTTTGAGGAACCAAGATGAGAATCCAGTGCATAATCTCAGTGCAGGTTCTGTCAGTACTGCCCTAACCTCAGCCCCATTCCCAGAGACAGCAAAGCAGGACTCTTGCTTTAGCACAATAGATCTTATAGCTACAGTGGGGTGGGGGCGCTCCTAACAGCATCAGGTCAGACAAAAGTGCTTGTGGTTAAGTCACTAGAAGGATCTCTGAAAACAGCTGCACAAACCTCCTGAAGTTTGAGACAGTGCACCCTTACTCTGGAACAGAGCCCTATTTTAAACAAAAAAGCCAAATAATAGGCTAGGGAAATGAGCAAACAACAAAGTTTCTGACCATAAAATATTATTATGGTGAACAAGGAAGAAGAAGATACACACTCAGAAGAAGATAACAAAGTCAAAGCTTCTTCATCCAAAGCCTCCAAAAAACGTAAGACTTGGGTTCAGACCAAGGAAGAGCTCAAAAGGGATTTTGAGAATAAAATGAGAGAAAAGGAAAAGAATTGAGAGTGGTGCAAAAGGAAATACAAAAAGGTAATGAGGAGAAAAATGCCTTAAAAAGCAAAATTGACAAATTGGGGAAAAAATGTATAAAACTCACTGACAAAAATAATCCCTTAAAAAATAAAACTAAGCAAATGGAAGCTAATGACTTTATGAGAAATCAAGATACAACAAAGTAAAAAAAAAAAAGTGAAATGTCTCATTGAAAAAAAAAACAACTGACCTAGAAAGTAGATTCAAGAAAGATAATTTAAAATTCTTGATCTACCTGAAAGTCATGATTAAAAAGAGACTCTGGACATCAAGAAATTATTAAGGAAATCTGTCTTGATATTCTAGAACCAGAAGGTAAAATAGAAATTGAAAAAATCCATCCAAAATTTCCTAAAAGAGATCCCAAAATGAAAACTCCCAGGAATATTATTACCAAATTTCAGAACTCCAGAGTCAAGGAAAAAATATTACAAGGATCCAGAAAGAAACAAGTCAAGTGTAGTGAAGCCACAGTCAGTATAACACAAGATTTAGCAGCTTTTACATTAAAAAGGGCTTGGAATATGATATTTAGGAGAGCAATGGAGCTAGAATTACAACCAAAAGTCACTTACCCAGCAACACTGAGTATAATCCTTCAGAAGAAAAGGTGGATATTCAATGAAATAAAGGATTTTCAGACATTTGTGAGGAAAAGATCAGACAATTTGGTTTTCAAATAAAGGCTGCAGGAGAAGCATAAGATGATAATTAGTGATATCATAAGGAAATTGAGCAGATTTATCTGTTTACATTTCTACATGGGAGGATGATATTTGTAACTTATTAGAACTTTCTCATTATTATGGCAGTTTGAGGGAATATACATACATACACACACATACATACATACATACACACAGAGGCCACAGGTGCGAGTTGAATATGAAGGGATAATATCTTTTAAAATGATGAAATTAAGGGGAGAGAGACGAATGTACTAGGAGAAAGGAAAAGGGAGAAGAGGAATAGGGTAAATTATCTGCCACAAAAAAGAGGCAAGAAAAAGATTTTACAAAGCAGGAGGAAAAAAGGGAGGTAATGAATGAGTGAACCTTAGTCCCATCAGAATTGGCACAAAGAAGAAATAATACATACACTCAATATAGACATAGACACCTAACTTACCCTGCAGGAATAGGAGGGGAATGTGGGGAGAGGATGAGGGCATATTGGAGGAAGGAGTGATCAGTAGCAAAACACTTTTGAGGAAGGACAAGGTGACAGGAAACAGAGAATAGAATACATGAGGAGAGGAGAAATAGAGTTAACAAAAGTAATTGTAAAAAAAGAATTTTAAAGCACATTTCTTTGATAATCAAGCCTTATTTCTCAAATATAGAGAGAACTGAGTCAAATTTATAAAAAAATTAAGAATCATGCCCCAATTGATAAATCATCAAAAGACATGATTTACCTCCAAAGAACTATAAATTCATCCATATTCTTTGGATGCAACCCCACCACTAGGCATGAACATTACAAGAGGTTTTTTAAAAAAGAAAAGAACCTATATGTACAAAAATATTTGTAGCAATTATTATCTCAGAGCAAAAAAAAAATGGAAATTGAGGGGATGCCCAATTGGGGAATGGCTGAATAAATTGTGACCTGTGATTGTCATGTAATGCTTAATTTTATGGGAAATGATAAGCAGGATGCTCTCAGAAAAAAACCAAAACAAAGCAAAAAAAAAAAAAAAAAAAAAAAAAAAAAAAACCCTGAACTCAAGTAAAGTGGAATGTACTATACAAAGTAATAGCAATGTTCTGGGATGACCAGCTGTAAGTGACTTTGCTATCCCTAGCAGTACAACAATCCACAACTATTCTGAAGGATTTATGATGACAAATTCTATATTTACCTAGAGAAGAAACTGTGTCTGAATATACTCTTTCTCTCTCAATCTCTCTCTCTCTTTCTCTCTTTCTCTCTCTCTTTCTCTCTCTCTCTCTCTCTCTCTCTCTCTCTCTCTCTCTCTCTCTCAACTTTATTTTTCTTAAGGGTTTTTTTATAATGGGGGAGATTTATGTTTTCTTTCACAACATGAATTTTATGGAATTTTTTTGCATAACTTCACATGTTGTTTCTTAATAAGAGCTGGGGGTGGGGATAAGGGAGAGAACCTGGAACTCAAAAGTTTCAAAAGTAAATGTTAAAAAATTGTTTTAAATGTAGCTGGGGGAAATATTAAATAAATACATTTTTAAAAATACATTGTTCTTTGCTTTAAAGAAAAAAGGATAAATGGACATACTGAAAGTGCAATAGGGATTTAAAAGAGAGATATTCTGGCTGAGAGTACTTCTGAAGGCTCAGTAGAAGAGATGGACACATGAGCTGGGTTTTGCAGGAAGAGTAAATTTTTGATAAGTGGAGAGAGGGGACATTTTAATTGGAGCACATGGTATGTGCAAAGACACAAAAAAGAATAGTCATATACTATCCTCAAATCAGTCTGACTATAATAGAAATTTTGTGTTTGGCAGCAATGGCAAATAATTTTGCAGAGTTAGATTGGGACCAAATTGGGTAGTCCTGAGTGAATGCAATAGCACTCTGTGGCTTATTAGAGAATGAGTAGCTACAGAATATAGTGAATAGGCTGCCAGGCATTGATTCAGGAAGTGTCATCTTGAGTTCAAACCTCACCACACACACACACACACACACACACACACACTTAGTAGCTGTGTGACCCTGGGCAAGTCATTTTATTCTATTTGCCTTTGTTTCTTCATCAAAATGAGTTGGAAAAGTAAATGGTAAACTATTCCAGTATCTTTGTCAAGAAAACCTTAAAGGGGGTCACAAAGAGTTGACCATGACTAATGATAATGAAAACAATAATTAGAGAATTCCTGAAAGTCATAGAAATAAGGCATACCACTTTTTTTTCAAATATAAAGTCTAATTTTTTTTCTATTTAAGAACAAGCATTATCTGAAAATATCAGCTATCATTGATCATTGTAAATGATTTCCTATACTAAAATTCCTGTGGATGGAAGAAAAAAAGAAAGGTAGCTGAGTTGCTTTTGGGAAATCATATAGTGTTAGAGTTCAAATGTTGGAGTTTGTTCTTCTCAAAGCACAGCCGGTTTAGAGGCTTGGAGCCCTTCGGATGTCTCCAAATCCAAAGGTTCTGTCCTTCAGCCTCTGACTCTGCTTTCTTCTGCCTCCAACCAAGACAGAGATGGAAGGTCTCTCTTATCTCCTCCTGGGGAGCCCAGCCACCAACTTGCCGCGGAGAGAGGGCTTCTGGCGTAGCTCCACTGAAATCCGTCAAAGTATTCTCTGCACCAGAGTCGTTCCTCTCGAGTCCAGCGCGATCAGCCAGCCAAGAGGAAAAAATGTATTCTGCCATAGATCCCTCATCGCTGGCCTTTTATCTGCCTCTTCTGAGAGAATGGGATTATGGGTTTTCTCCCATAGTGCTCTCTGGCCCAGTGACTTTAAGGGAGGTGTGAACTCTCTTGAAGTTAGAAAGTGTACTTTGTGAAGCTAGCATACTTGTGGACTCCAATGAGTAAAGGTGTGAACACAAGCCTTGTCTTAATTAGTTCTACTTAGTACCTTGTTTCAGGTTCTGGCCAAAACATCTTCTTGTAAGATTAGATCAACTCTAATTACTTAGCAGTTAGTAAGGATTCCAACAATATAGTATTTTTAATTTCTCTAAACTTTTCCCCTAAAACAAATCTCATTTTTAAAAAAAGTTATTCTTTCATTGATAAAACAAGACTGAATTTTATATGTCTATCTTTCTCTCTGTCTCTCTTTTTTGGCAAGGGGTTTAAGTGAGTTGCCCAGGATCACACAGCTAATAAATCTGAGGCCAAATTTGAATACATATCCTTCTGATTCCAGGGCTGGTGCTGTATCCACTGTACCATCTCACTGCCCCATACCACACTGCATTTCATGAAGAAAATAGTATCCAAAGAATTAAAATTTAATGCCATCCAAGTGCCAATGGTAGGCAGGAATAAGCAGCATTGGAGGAAGACCTACATCAATGAGATCAAAAATCATCAAAAGGACTGAAGAGACTATACATGTATTTTTATTGCCTATTTTTCAAAACTCCCCTGAACAACGGTTTTAAAACGTTTTCTGTAATATAAAACCATTATGAAGTTTAGGAAAGTAAGACAATTAATCATTAGGCTCAAGTTTTTATTCCACTATTTACTTTATGAGGCCATTCAGGGCTGACTGGTAATCAGAAGGCATGAACTCATTCTTAGATCACTTTATCCTTGCTTATTTTTAAATACCTCAAGTTACTTATCTACTTCTGGTGAGGCAACATCTCAGGTGATTTTTGGCTTCCAGGAAAGGTTTTATACATACATATAAAAATATACATACACACACACACACACACACACACACACACACACACATATATATATATTCAGGTAAAAAGTAGGGGGAATGTGCCTCAATTATTTATATGTTATATATATATATATATATATTATTTATAAATATTTATAAAGTTCCCAGTTTCATTTTATCTATGGTACTGTGTCCTACTTAGATGTAGAATAATGACATTTTAGATCTAGAACTGACTTAAGAGCCTTTTATTTTACAAAATAGTCCCAGAAAGTGATGGATCTTGTCAAAGTATCTTACCCAAGGTACTGAGTATCAGGGCCAACATTCAAACCCAGGTCCTCTGACTCCAATACTTTCTACATTATACCATGTATCAGTTAAGTGACTTGTCCAAAGTTGTGAACATTGCCAACATCAAAAGACTAAGCATAGCCAGATCCCCTCAACTTTAAACTAATGTGCTCTCTATGACATAATACTATCTTATTTCTTGACACCAAATTATATTAATAAAGTAAATAAATAGTTGTATGATGCTGTTTTCATTCACAATTGATTAATATTTGATGGATTTACATTTCTGATTAAGGATTTTAGGGTTTCTGAATTAGTAGACATGGACAAATGGACCAAAATAATCAGATACAAGAGATGGAAAATTTTGGAATCTTTAAGCTAAGGGTCTTTTATGTATTTATTGAAGAAGATTCTTAGAATGGAAGGGAGATATTACTGACAATAAGTGAGTTAGCAGATATTAGCTGGTAAGGGAAGTAAATTTCTAAAACAGCATTGTTCCTCAAAGCTGCCTGAAAAGAGACAAAGAAAATGACAGTTTGCCATGGCAGTTTATAGGGGGAATTTTGAAAGGTAGTCACAAAGGATGATAGTTCATGCTGAGATCCAGGAGACACAGACAATATGGGAACCAATATAGTAAAGTTCAAGATATGTCCTGTATTTGTTGTGTCTTATTTGAGGCAATCACCAATTATATTGCTGTAATGTTAATTATTTTTCTACTAAAAAGAAAAGATAGAAGTGTTTTCAAGATTGCTCTTTTATGTTCATGTTTGTTGCTGAAGATAAGGGCAAAAACTTTCTATGCAGGATGGCAGAAACAACCCATAAAGGAAGTGGGAAAAATATATTTCAAGAAAGAAGGTATTTAAAACCAATGTTAAAAGGTTGGTGATTAGGTGGTACAGTGGATAGAATACTCAACCTGGACTTAAGAAGACCTGAATTCAAATCCTGTCTCAGATACTTACTAGCAGCTGTGACTTTAGGAAAGTTACTTGATCTCTGTCTCAATTTGTTCATTTGTAAAATGCCATATACCTTTGCGATGGAATCAGGAAGACTCATATTTCTGAGTTCAAATCTGGCCTCAGACATAGTGTGACACTGGAAAAGTCACTTTAATCTTTTTTTGCCTGAATTTCCTCATTTGTAAAATGAATTGGAAAAGGAATGGTAAACCACTTTAGTATCTTTGCCAAGAAAACCCCAAAAGAAGTTACAAAGAGTCAGATGTGATTGAAAAATGACTAAGCAAAAGCAAATGTGTTATGTAAATACTTGCTATTATTATAATAATAATTATAACACAGGAAATTAAAAAAAATAAGGAAGTCTGTGTTATCAGATCTACTACATGTAATAAACATGCATGCCTTAGGGAATACTGATGACTATTTAGGTAGGGGGTTGCTATCTTTCTAATACATGTAACTTTGACATAATGAAAGTTAATGATTGATTTCAAATCCTTCTATTTTCTGTAGAAATGAGTGAAACCAGGAGAAATCCAGAATGTATCTTTAGTGACTTCTAATTTCTAGGTACTTAAAACTATGGACACAAAGACATTATTTTTATTTTTATGGAGTAAGTCACCAAAATCCAGCATAAATGATATCCAATTCTGCCTCTACCTATATGACACTGTTCAAATTCTTTAAGTGTCTATAAATTTCTTTTTTTTATATTATAAGGAAAATTGGACTCAATAATTCATATGCTCTTCTAGTTCTAAAATTATTGGATCCCAAGATAAATATTTCTTGTCAAAGGCTATATTTTTATGTGACAAAGAGAATATAGAGAATAAGCATCTAGCTACATAGATGATATTGAAAAGGATTTTATTTTTGTACTATGGATTTTGATTCCAGCACAACAATAATAATTTATATTCATATATCACTCAAAGAATCACAAAACAGTTTCTTCACAACTTAGGGAGGTATTTAATGATGATATTACCACAATCACCTCCCATTTTACAAATGATCAAATTGAAGTCAGGTGAAGTTGTGACTGAATTAACAAGTGCATTACATTGCCAGAATTGAAACCTGTATTTTTTAAGTCCAAGAAGAATTATCTTTCTAGTATTACATTCTGTTCTTGGTGAGGAATACAGAACATCCCATAAGGACTGGGAAGAATGGGTATAAGAGACTGACCAATCTCATCAAACGATCATTGTGCTGAAGTCTGTTGTAGAAAGATAACTTCTTTGGAAATGTTAAATCCAGATATGATGGGGGATAACAAGAGTGTCAGGAAAAGAACTATGTAGAAAATGCTCATTATTTGTCAAGATAAAATAATAAGGAAGAGTATGACAATTAATATTGAGGGTCATTGTGATCTGGTGGAAAGAATAATAGCCTGACTGTTAGGCAAACTGGGTTAGCATCCGGACTTTGCTCTTACTTTGTACATAATTATGAGTAATTCACAAAGTCTAAAGTTTCTTACCAACAAAAAACACATTATAAAATGTGCAGCAACATAGTGAATATACAGTTCTATAAATTTAAAAGACCTAGGCTCAAGTTCCTGCTTTGACACATATACTGACCGTGTGATCTTGTACAAGTCAATTAATCTTTTAGTGCTCCAGACACAAAGACTAAGTCAATTACAGAACATTTGCTAAACTTCATTGGTAGAGATAGTTTCTTTACTTGAATTTCTATATGCTAAAATCATAGCTCTAACTCAAAAAAAAAAAGGAATATCTATGTTATATGTACATATATAATATGTATGAAAATGTGCGAATGCATACACATAACATTTATATTAAAAGCATATGTTATATGCACATATGTAAATATATACATATATATTCATATTACCTGCCAGTAATTACCAGTAATAATTAAAATTATTACCATAATTTTAACAAAATAAGGATTTTTATGAATTTGATAGATCCAATTAGATATGTCCAATGATAAAGTGGTTTACCTTGTCACGTGGCATATTTCCTGTCACTGGAAGTTTTTAAGTACTAGCCTGACTATCAATAGCAGAGATCATTTATAAATAGGATAAATAATTAAAACGCTGTAATGGAAAGAAAGGCAATAGGATACAGTTGAAAGGGTTCTGAAAATGGAATTAAGAAGAATGGGTTCATATACTAGATGGGATGCTTATTAATATGTAAAGTGGGAATAATAATACTTGCAACTTACTGTGGTTGTAGTGAGGAAACTGTTGTGCAAACTAAAAGCAACATATAAAATGAATTATTGTTGTTGTGGTTATTATTATTATTATTAACCAGAGTAGATCAATTCTTTGTTTTCTTTGGTTGTAATATTTTACAATTCTAATTCTTCACCCTCTCTAGTTGTCTATTTTAAATTTTTCTTATCACTTCAAACCCTTAAATAATGGAAAAGAGCTCAGAGCATGAGCTGATTTACTGAGTAATAAATAGCAACGCATTTTGTTAGAATGTGCATCAGAAATCCTGGGTTCAAGTATTTTGCCTGACGCTTTCTTAATGTGTGACCTTAAGCAAGTCACATTTAACTGAAGCTGTCTGCCTGACTCCCATTCATTTTTCTTTCCACTTCAGCACACTGATTTGAATATTACTTACTCTTTGTCATTTCATTTTGGCAAACATGGAGCAATTCTATTCTTTCTTTATTATCCCATGTTGTTCTCCATCCAATCTGGATCTAATTTTGCTAGTGTAATTATCTTCCTCCATCTCATGATTCAGTGTAAAACACTTCTGCTGGGATTGATCAACCTCTTGCTTACACCTATTTTTTGAGTTTTTGAATGATAACTTGTATTTCTTGCTACAAGCAGCTTGGTATAGTGGGAAGATTCCTCTTAAGCATAGAAAACCCAGGTTTATGTTCTGACTACTTACTTGCACTACTTATTCAACTAATTGAGTCTCGGTTTCCTTAGCATCCATTGAGGGGATTGGATTACATGACTTTTGAACTCCCATCTATTCCTAAAATTGTGATCCTCTAATTCTGGAAAAATCACACCAGAACAAATGAGACATAAGTAATTCCTGTTGCCTTGTATACTATTGGAATTGTACCAAGTTTGCTTTCAGTGAGCCTACAGAGAATAAGATTACATAGTAATACTTTTATGCAATCTTTAAAAAAATAGTCCTTTTATTCACTTGTATAATAGTCTACAGACCATTAAATATAAAAGAATATCAAACATTTTAGTAGCTACCATTTATGGAAAGCTTTAATTTTTGTAAAAATGTGTTACAAGTATTATCTCATTTGCATCCTAACAGAAAACCTCACAAAAATCTGTTATTATCTTCATTTTACAGATGTGGAAGTTGGGGCAGACATAGGTTTAGTAACTTGTGCAGTCAAACAATTACTACATGTCTGAGGCTGGATTTGGAATAAGGTCTTTCTGTGCTTTATTGTCCTATATGGATCCCATTAAAAAAGAAGAAAATAATAATAATAATAATAATAATATGATGATGATGATGATGATGATTAGTATTTCCATGATGCTTTATGGTTCAGAAATTCCTTTATCCACATTATCTCATTTGAATGTCTGTCACTCTTTCTCCTGCATGGTGAAAAAGTGTTAATCTTTTCATAGTTGCCTTAGAGTTTCTGGGCTGGTGTTTCATAAATGTTGTATTGATTTCTATCAGGATACTTTTAAAATCTTTTATGGTATTATGATGACTATGACTCATCTTAATAATACTTTAAACTTTCTCTTTGCTGGTCAAACATGGAAACATTTGACTGTACAACATTCATTCTTACCTCTGCCCCCTTTTCCCTATTTCAAAATAAAGAAGAGCAACCTGATTGT
Source organism: Antechinus flavipes (assembly GCF_016432865.1). Taxonomy (NCBI): domain Eukaryota; kingdom Metazoa; phylum Chordata; class Mammalia; order Dasyuromorphia; family Dasyuridae; genus Antechinus; species Antechinus flavipes. The sequence continues at coordinate 285,878,918 of NC_067399.1, read as the reverse complement.
AGTAAAATTAAAAATCCTGTATTCACAAGAATACAGCTTTAAAATACCTTTAAAACATTTCAATAAGCAATACAATTAGCTAAACACTTATATTTTATTAGCAATAGCAAGCAAAATTAATAAGTAAATTCATCTAAAAATGATTATGTGTCAGAGAGTATGGTTTTTACATTGACATTTCACACAATCTGACTTTGCTTAGAAGAGAAATCACTCGTCTGTTAAAATTACTTTTTAAGAGCTGTCAAAATTGGAAAACCTGCTGTCAAAAATATGATGAGAAAAGTTTAAAAATGGTAAAGTATGTTGACTTAGACAAAAAATATTACCTTTTTGGGGGAAAACTTGAATATTTAATCATTATCTTTGAGAGGTATGATTTTTCCCCACCCTAATCGGACATCTTAACTTTGTTTCAAGGAGAGGCAGTATGGTATTGTAGAAACAATACTAGAGAGGAAGTCAGGAGATTGAGTCAGAAGACCTGGAATTATATCTGACCTTTTATAATTACTAATTAGGTGACTTTGAGAAAATCGTTTATTCTCAGTGGCCTTCAGTTTCCTCACTTGGAAAGTGTGATTGAACTAGATAGCTTGTTGTCCACCTCCAGTATTATGGTCCAGGATTGTCATTTACAACTTGTGTGGCAAATCATTTCCCATCATTGGGCCTCATATTTCTCCTTATATATAAAATGAAAGTACTGGATTAGATGATCTCTGAAGCTCTTCTAGGACTAAATCTATGTCTTATGATTATTATTCAAGCACTCCATGAAGGTATGTTATGGCTTTAAAATCGTATAATTTGCATTCTTGATAGATTTAATTTTCACTTGATTATCATTTACATGAATAAATCACTCATTGTCATACTATAGGAAATGTTGATGGTAAAGGGAAAACTTACTTGAGAATGACAAACAAACTTATTATATTTGTTCTTATTATTCAATGTATGTCATAATCCTCTTTCAGGTGTTCTGACTTATTATGTCTCTATACTTTGGACAAAAATTTCCATACTTAAGGATTGTACTTAAAGCTAAGTCTTGTGGAAAGTTTGGTTAAGACTTTTCTCTTGCTTCACCTGAGCCTAAAAAACTGGTGTTTTCCCATATATTAACGGCTTATTCACATACCATCTGATGACGTGATAATTCCAAAATGGCTTAGTTTTGAAACTTCACACTTACCCTGACTTAAAAGTTGATCCTTCTGTCCCTTCTGGAATATAATTCCAATGGAGATAAACATTTGAGAACGTTGACCTTGTAAAAGGGATGAGTAAACCTGAAAGCTCCTTTAAATCTCTTGGCTGAGTACAAAGAAGTGTGTTTTGTCAAATGTCAATTACTTAAACCTCCAAAGAGTCAAGTTGCATTGGAAGTGCATAACCTCTGGGATTCTGAGGAATTTGTAAAAATCCTTCCTTCAATTTCCAACAAGATAAATACGGTTACTTTTCTATTTTAGCATCTCTAGATAAAAATATATATAAAATACATAAAATATGTATATCTACATGAGAGTACATATGTAATTTATATACAATATATAATGAACATATGAAATTTATTTAACACATGTAATTTAATGTATATTAGTTATTTATACATTTTATAATTTCTAAAATTATACACATAAATACATATACACAGATGTGTTTTGTGTACTTACACATACATGTGTGAATTATTTATACACACATGAATACACAACACATGCTGCATATATACAAATATAGATAGATGATGGAATGGATTGTTAGTGCTCAAACCCTAGCATAACAAATTATTCATTATGACTATCTAATTAAGCACTAATTACTATAAGACATTGTATCCTGTTGCCTACTTATTTGAAATAAATCTAAATTAAATATATAACAACTGAACAGACTTTGAATTTTCCATCTTTTCTATTCCCTTAAATTTTAAGGGATTAGATTTTATCTACTTTACACTAATATTCAATTGTATTTGTGATCTCACATAGGTATTGCTTTCAGTATTGCAGATCCCAATTTGATCAACCCTGTAAGGACTCTTAAACATGTTGTCTCATAAATTTATCCTATGGAATGTCCCATTTTCCATCTTTTCTATTCCCTTAAATTTTAAGGGATTATATTTTATCTATACTACACTAATATTCAATTATATTTGTGATCTCACATAGGTATTGCTTTCAGTATTGCAGATCCCAATTTGATCAACCCTGTAAGGACTCTTAAACATGTTGTCTCATAAATTAATCCTATGGAATGTCCCAAATGCTCTCAAAATTGGGAATGCCCCCAAATTTATACACACACACACACACACACACATATATATACATAGCTAAAAATACAATATATTTTACAATTGTATGTTGCTAGATTCATGACCTTATTAATGTGGACATTTCTGTTACTGGTACAGCTTGCCATCCTCTAATCCTCTGTGATTCCTATCTTGGTCTTTAGAAAACATTCCATAAAGTGTTTACTCAATGTACCTTCTTTTTTAATCTTTAAAAATCTATGAGAGAAACATATAGAGCTTGAGCATCTTATCTGTTGTCTCTCACTCTTGATTCATGGATGGACTGATGCTTTCTCAGTCATACAATTGTTGATACCATAACACTATTTTTAATGTTAATAATAGACTGTATCTTACCTGGACTTGGCAGGATATTGCTCATTCATCAAAATTCAATTAGAATTGCTAGTCTTGTGAGATCCTGGTCTTTAATGATTTTATTTTTCTATCACTCAGACAATATTATAATTTTAAAATGAGTTTTTGTGGCAGAAAGAAGTTTAGAATTATTATATATACTAGACTATTTCTCTAGCCAAAATTACTCTGCCTAATTAATTCTAAGCCTAGTTCATTGTCAAAACTCTATACACCACAGACACACACCCCAACTCAATAGACTACCAATCTAAACATGTTATAATCTTAGCAAAATGCATTTTTTCACATTTTTTCAGCATAGACAATTAAAGATCCATTTCTTCTCTCTCTCTCTCTCTTTCTCTCTCTCTTCCCCCCTCTTTCTTTCTCTTTCTCTCTCTCTCTGTTTTTGCTGAGGCAATTGGAATTAAGTGACTTGACCCAGGGTCACATAGTCCCGAAGTGTTAAGTGTCTGAGGTCAGATTTGAACTCAGGTCCTCCTGATTTCAGGGCCATCTCTTTCTAACAGATACAGGTTTCATCAAAGTGGTTGTGTAGTATTCCAGAAGTTGATTCAGTCAACTGAATGTCACTTGCAAGTTAGCATCATTGCATTGGGAAGATCAATTGTGGAAAACCCTCTTTCTACTCTGGGCAGGACATTTTCTGTTAACATTTAAGAGATCATGCATCTTTTGTGAAATATAAAACCTCAAATAACAAAGGTGGATACAAACATGTTCATTAGGAAGATAAATATGCATTGATATCAGAGACACAATTTTTAGTTTGGGACCTTTTAAGATGAAGTGTTGTCAATTATTCAGTGTTGCAATGGCAGTTTGAAGTCCATGAATGTCTAGATTACATACTTTACATTGTTCTCAAATCAATGTCAATTAATTTTTATTGTACATGTGTATAACAAAATGTATATTTAGAAGCTTAACTGGTGATCAGAAGTACTATGTGTGTGCACTAGGGAAAAGTTTGTGTTGCCATGGGAACTTTGGCTTTTGTTTACAGTATGTTGCAAACTATATTATGAGTCTCAGTTCACCTTAATGACTACCTTTATATATTGCTAATCATTCTATTTTCACTCATTCACTATGATGATTAACTCCTTAAGGTTAATGTTGTTTGTCCTTGTTGAATTAGTTAATATTTTTCTTGAATATAGAAATATGAACTTATATTTTGCTTCAGTTATGACTATTATATGATGTATACCTATTTATTCCATTGAATAAGGATTGTTAATTTTTATATAATTAGAAAAATGTATCTAATACATTTGTTAAAAAAAACCTAAATTAATTATTTAATTAATAATAGTTTACTAAGTGTTTGTTATGTGGTAGATGGGGTGGTAAGATGGCACGGTGAATAGAGCAGTGGAATCAGGAAGACTTGTTTTCCTGAGTTCAAATCTGGTTTCAGATACTTATCAGCCATATAATCCTGAGTCAGTCATTTAACTCTCTTTTCCTCAGTATCCTTATCTGCAAGATGAGCTGAAGAAGAAAATAGCAAGTTATTCCAGTATCTTTGCCAAAAAACAAAACAAAACAAAACACCAACACAAATGGAGTCATGAAAAGTCAGGCATAAGTGAAAACAATTGAGCAATAATGTGTCAGACATTGTGCATAAAAAGACAAGAGATATATGGCCCCTGTCTCCAAAGCAACTAATGGAAGAAGCAACATATATATACTTACATATATATGAAGAATATATATACCAAATAAATACAATGTCATTTGGGGAGCGATTCTCCTAATATCTGGGAGAATTGGAAACCCTTTATTTAGAAGGAAGAACTTGAGCTGATTTTTGAAAGACTTTTATCATGGGGTAGAGTTGAGGAGGGAAAGTATTCCAGGCATTAATGGCAGTGCTGTGGCTGAGAAAGAAAGAGTAGAGTAGCATCTCTGGGTCATAGAAATTAGACTGTATTAGATATGTGTCAAAGAAGTTTATGTTTGCCCCTAAAGGCAATGGAGAGTATGAATTTTATAGAATGGGGGGGCACAACTAGACTAAGGATATTGCAAAATCATTTTGGTAGCTAAGAGGAGAATGGAATGGAATGAAGGGAGACTTGAGGCAAGGATTCAAAATAAGAGTCTATTGGAATAATCCAACTGAGAGGTGATGAAAGCCTGATTTAGAATTTTTTCTGTGTGACTGGAAAGGAGAAAGATGTTGTAGACATTAGTGGTTATTGTTGAATCAATTCAATCATGTTTTAATCTTTGTGACCCCATTTGGAATTTTCTTGGCAAAAATACTACAATCAATGATTTGACATTTTCTTTTTTAGCTCATTTTATAGATGAGGAAACTGAAGAAAACAAAATTCAATGGCTTGTTCTGAGTCACACAGATGGTAAGTATCTGAGGCCAGTTTTGAACTCAGGAAGATGAATCTTCTTCATGTCAAGCTCTATTCACTCAATCCATTGTGTCACTTATCTGTCTGTTGTACACATAGAAATAACATACAGCAAGTGATTAGATACTAACTCTTTATTCCCAGTTCCACAATTCTAATTGTGGAAATAGAGTTGAAAAGACGTTAAGAATTAAATCTTGGTGACTGGAAGGGTGGTGATGCCCTCAGTATTAGGGCAGTTTGGAATAGGTGTGTGTTTTGAGAGAAGCATATTGAATTCTGTTTTGTACATATTGTGTATGATGTCTATTGTGATCCAATATGAAATATCTAAAAGACTGTTCATAATGTAAAACTAGAGCTTAGGAGAAAGACCAGGGTTGATTATTATTGATTTTGTAGTTATCTGCATACAGATAGTTATCAAACCCATGAGAACTGATAGGCTCATCAGGAGGGATAGTAGAAAGATAAAAAGGAAGGCCCAGAATACAACGTTGGGGATATACTTATCATTAACAGATGCATCACTGATGATAAATTAGCAAAAGAGACTGAAATGGAGATGTGGTAGAATATAGGAGTAGAACCAAGAGAAAAAAATTGTCACCAAAATCCAGAGAAGAGAAAGTATCTAGGAGAAGGTTTGAAGAGGTCAAAGAGAATAATGATTTAACAATAAATCATAAAATTGGCTAATTTAGATTAATTGGGAAATTTAGATTTTATTAATTTTGGAGAGAACAAGATGCAGATCAGTGAAAAGATTGGAAGTCAGATTGCAAGAGTTAAAATGCGAGTGAGAAAAGAACTATAAATGACTTTTTCCAGAAATTTAATTGAGAAAGGTAAGGGCTATATTATGAGGGTATGCCTTATTGCAGGGAAGGACCAATTGAGATCAGATAGATATAAATTTATTGTGTAGCCGGTTACCATGATTTTGAGACTTCTTCCAGCCCAGTTCAGCTGTGTGTTAATAGGAATGGAAGAGAAAAATTGTGATAGCATTGGCTGGGGTTTATTGAGACTTAATTTGTGAACTGCAAAGGGAGCAAAGTAGAATAGTAGGCAATATAGAATTGAACCGGTTCAAAGAATTAAGATTTTACAGGGAGAATAGCATAGCCATAGTAAGAGTGATAGTCAATAAAAATACTAAGTGGTAGAGAAATTGCAGGCCATGTGAAGATAAGGACAAAGAATAGGTTTGGGATAAGTCAGACAGAGAGAAAGATAGATTATTAAGAAATTATGAAAAGATAAAAGAATTTTAGAGTCGTTTATCATAAAAATGAAGTGTCTGTGAGTGATGGCAAAATTGAGGATATGACAAACTGTGTCATTGAGGTGGAGTGGAAAATTATCCTATAGGAGTTGAATAGATTGAGAAAATGAGAAGTTAGCATATTTGGAAGAGTTTTGGAAAAGTTTTCAATTACAAAAACCTGGAATTTGTAACTATATTTTTTTGTAGTTGACTTAAGAAATAGTACCTGTGTTTTTTTTTTTTTTTTTTTTTTTTTTGGTATTGGTAAAGAAATGCTCTCTATTACTGCATATCAACACCTGTTCAAGATTTAGTCTTTAAGAGTTGTATGGGAGCACTGAGAAATTAAGTGATTTCCCTAATATCACACAATCAGTAGCTACACTAATTCATAATTTCATATAACAAAGTGTTATCTGTAGCACTTTTAGGAATAAACATTAAGCCTACAGAAATAAAAACAAATTCACCATATAGTTAAAAATTCACTACATAGTTACACAATAAAAGAAAATTGCTATGTAGTTATATAGTAAAAAGATACACAAGCCATATATGCCTCTATATAGTTAATTGCTAAGTACATGTACATATTTTGTAGCCTGTATTTGACAATTCCTAGATGTGTGAGGTACAGGATTTAAAATGTACTATATAAATATATATTATTTTAATTATAATTATTATTTTGTCCTATAAAATGTGTTTAGGACAAATATTAAGTTTCAAATATTTCATTATTTTTAAATTACAAAAAAAGAATTGATGTATTTGTAGGAATAAAAATAACTCTTCTCATAAACTCTATTAAATTATATTTACACATGTCAGATTCAGTCACCAAGTCAATCAATGTTTCCTAAAACTGTTTTCCATTAAGTTGTCAGGAAAATGGCATTCTGGACTAACCATTTCCATGTTTACTATACATCTAGCAAGGAATGTTAGATTATAAAAGTAGTTGAAACTAAGATGGAATGTTGTCTGGTATTGAAATGATTCCTTTGCTGTCCATTTGTCCTACTTGTTCTTTTCCTAATCTCTCAGTTCATGTCAACTGCCTCAATGTCCAATGTTTGTTGTGACATTTGACAACTCTGCTCCCTTTCTTCTATAACTCCTATCAATCTCTTTATTGTTGACTATTTTTAAAGATTACAGATTACCTAGCATGTTTATACTCTGATTTTTTTTTTTTTTTGATGTTCGCCTCTCTGTGAATTATGGTTCATTTATCAATGTTTAAACTCTTATTTGTGTGTGTGTGTGTATGTTTTGCTTCCCTCATCCCAACATACTATTTGCCTTCCTGTCCCCTGCACTTGCTGCCTACTACTTAACATTACAGAAAAAAAATTTTTACCTTTGATAAGATTACACAGGAACAGAGAGATTTTCATTTCTTTATTTCTCTGTCATTCATTCAAATTTTTTTAATGGCAATGATCCCAAAGTGATTTTTCAGTAACAATCTCACATTTATACCTTCTTCCCAATTTAATTTTCACATTTGGAGAGATACTTAGATATTTAATGGAATATTTCCCCCATAAAACAAATAGATTGTCTTTTGAGTAAATTTACTTAATCAACTTTCAAATTACACAAATTACAATTACTATTTAGAGACTAAGGCATGACTAAATTAAAAAAAATGTTTTGACCATAGTAAGTATACTTCAATGGCAATGTCAAAACATAATGCCTTTGTATTGAATACCACTAGCCTGGTGTAGCACCAAGATAGTATGGCTTCTAATGTTTATCTTCTGAATATATTTGAAAATTTGTTATTTTGGCTTTACAATTTAAAGATTTTTCTTTTATAGTTTTTATTTTTTATTCCATTTTTAGTTTCCTTTAAAAAAAGCTTTCTAGACAGCTAGGTATTTAAACTCAAAGAATTATATAATTGAAAAGGACTATAGATAGACTATTTTTGTTATTGTTGAGTTGTTTCAGTCAAGTTCCATTCTTTGTGACTCCATTTGAGATTTTCTAGTCAAAGATACGGCTTTGCCATTTTCTTCTCCAGTTCATTTTAAGAATGAGGAAACCAAGACAAACAGGACAAAGTGATTTGTCCATTATATTTGAATTGCTTTTTTAGAGCTGCTTGAAATATTTTCTCCTTGATCTGAGAATTCTGGGATTTGTATATATAATTCCTGGAAGTTTTCATTTTGGGATCTCTTTGATTCTTTTAATTCTATTTTACTCTTTGGTTCTAGAATAACAGGAAAGTTTTTCTGGATGATTTTGTGAAAGATGATTTCTAGGATTAAAGGAATTAGAGTAGGCAATGAGGAAACCAAACTATCACTCTTTGCAGATGATATGATGGTATACCTAGAGAACCCCAGAGATTCTACTAAAAAGCTATTAGAAATCATTCATAACTTTAGCAAAGTAGCAGGATACAAAATAAATCCCCATAAATCCTCATCATTTTTATACATCACCAACAAAATCCAACAGCAAGAAATACAAAGAGAAATTCCATTCAAAATAACTGTTGACAGCATAAAATATTTGGGAATCTATCTACCAAAGGAAAGTCAGGAATTATATGAGCAAAATTACAAAAAACTTTCCACACAAATAAAGTCAGACTTAAATAATTGGAAAAATATTAAGTGCTCTTGGATAGGCTGAGCGAATATAATAAAGATGACAATCCTCCCTAAAGTAATCTATTTATTTAATACTATACCAATCAGACTTCCAAGAAAATATTTTAATGATCTAGAAAAAATAACAACAAAATTCATATGGAACAATAAAAAGTCAAGAATCTCAAGGGAATTAATGAAAAAAAAATCAAATGAAGGTGGCCTAGCTGTACCTGATCTAAAATTATATTATAAAGCAGCCATCACCAAAATCATTTGGTATTGGCTAAGAAATAGATTAGTTGATCAGTGGAATAGGTTAGGTTCACAAGACAGAATAGTCAACTATAGCAATCTAGTGTTTGACAAACCCAAAGATCCTAACTTTTGGGATAAGAATTCATTATGTGATAAAAAAACTGCTGGAATAACTGGAAATTAGTATGGCAGAAATTAGGCATGGACCCACACTTAACACCATATACCAAGATAAGATCAAAATGGGTCCATGATCTAGGCATAAAGAACAAGATTATAAATAAATTAGAGGAACATAGGATAGTTTATCTCTCAGACTTGTGGAGGAGAAAGAAATTTGTGACCAAAGATGAACTAGAGACCATTACTGATCACAAAATAGAAAATTTTAATTATATCAAATTAAAAAGCCTTTGTGCAAACAAAACTAATGCAAACAAGATTAGAAGGGAAGCAACAAACTGGGAAAACATCTTTACAGTTAAAGGTTTTGATAAAGGCCTCATTTCCAAAATATATAGAGAATTGACTCACATTTATAAGAAATCAAGCCATTCTCCAATTGATAAATGGTCAAAGGATATGAACAGACAATTTTCAGATAATGAAATTGAAACTATTACCACTCATATGAAAGAGTGTTCCAAATCACTATTGATCAGAGAATTGCAAATTAAGACAACTCTGAGATACCACTACACACCATCAGATTGGCTAAGATGACAGGAAAAAATAATGATGAATGTTGGAGGGGATGCGAGAAAACTGGGACACTGATGCATTGTTGGAGTTGTGAACGAATCCAACCATTCTGGAGAGCAATCTGGAATTATGCCCAAAAAGTTATCAAATTGTGCATACCCTTTGATCCAGCAGTGTTACTTCTGGGCTTACATCCCAAAGAAATACTAAAGAAGGGAAAGGGACCTGTATGTGCCAAAATGTTTGTGGCAGCCCTGTTTGTAGTGGCTAGAAACTGGAAATTGAATGGATGCCCATCAATTGGAGAATGGCTGAATAAATTGTGGTATATGAATGTTATGGAATATTATTGTTCTGTAAGAAATGACCAGCAGGATGAATACAGAGAGGCTTGGAGAGACTTATTCGAACTGATGCTAAGTGAAATGAGCAGAACCAGGAGATCATTATACACTTCAACAACGATACTATATGAGGATGTATTCTGATGGAAGTGAATTTCTTTGACAAAGAGACCTAACTCAGTTTCAATTGATAAATGATGGACAGAAGCAGCTACACCCAAAGAAAGAACACTGGGAAATGAATGTAAACCATTTGCATTTTTGTTTTTCTTCCCGGGTTATTTTTACCTTCTGAATCCAATTCTCCCTGTGCAACAAGAGAACTGTTCGGTTCTGTAAACATATATTGTATCTAGGATATACTGCAACATATTTAACATATATAAGACTGCTTGCCATCTAGGGGAGGGGGTGGAGGGAGGGAGGGGGAAATTCGGAACAGAAGCGAGTGCAAGGGGTAATGTTAAAAAATTACCCTGGCTTGGGTCCTGTCAATAAAAAGTTATTATAAAATAAAAAATAAAAATAAAAAGATGATTTTTAGGTTCATTTTTTAATCATGGCTTCTGATCAGTGCAATAATTCTTAAACTATATCTTCTCAATCTATTTTCTGGGTCATTTCCCCCCCAAAGATACATTTCATATTTTTTTTTTATTTTTTCATTCTTTTAATTAAATTTTATTGTTTCTTAGTGTCTCATGGAATTATTGGCTTTTATTTGCCCAATTCTATTTTTTTCCATTAATAATAGCTTTTTTATTTTCAAAATAAATGCAAAAATAGTTTTCAACATTTGCCCTTTCAAAACCTTCTGTTCCAAAATTTTATCCCTTTCTTCTCTTATACCTCCTCCTTTAGACAGCAAGCAAATATATATGTTAAATATGTGCAATTCTTCTATACATATTTCCACATTTATCATGTTGCACAAGAAAAAGTCGAAACAAAAAGAAAAAAAATGAGAAAGAAAAAAAGCAAGTAAACCACAGCAAAAATAGTGAAAATACTATGTTGTGATCCACATTCAATCACCACAGTCCTCTCTCTGGATACAGATGACTCTCTTCATCAGAACTCTATTGGAATTGGCCCATCAGAGTTGATCATCACATAATCTTGTTGGCATGTATAATGTTCTTTTGTTCTGCTCATTTTACTTAGTATCAGTTCATGTAAGTCTCTCCAGGCCTCTCTGAAATCATCCTACTGTAGTTTCTTATATAATTATAATATCCCATAACATTCATAATCCATAACTTATTTAGCCATTTCCCAATTGATGGGCATCCACTCTAGTTCCTCGCCATTACAAAAAGAGCTGCCACAAACATTTTTGAACATGTGGGTCATTTTCCTTTTTTATGATCTCTTTGGAATCAAGGCCCAGCAGAAACAATGCTGGGATCAAAGATTATTAATTTCTTTATCTGAAAATTGTCTGTTCATATCCTTTGACCTTTTGTCAATTGGAAAATGGCTTGTCCAATTCTAACATTTAAGGAAATATTCAGTGAACTTTAGTATCTTCTTTTTCATTTGGCCAATTATACTTTTTAATAAGTTTTTTTTTTTTCAATGAATAGTTGTACATTTTTTCCTATATAGTCAATTTTACTTCTTATGACATTCTTCTTTTTAGTTGATTCTTGTGCTTCTTACCATTTATTCAATTCTGTTTTTAAAGATGTTATTTTCTTCAGTATTTTTTGTGCTTCCTTTACCAAGCTGTTGACTTTAAAAAATTTCTTGTATCACTGTCATTTCTTTTTCTAAATTTACTTTACCTCTCTTATTTGACTTATAAAATCACTTCTTGAGCTCTTTCAGGAATTCTTTTTTAGGATATGAGACCAATTTATATTTTTCTTTGGATCTTTGTATATACCACTTTTGATTTTGATATCTTCTTTTGAGTTTCTACTTTAATGAATCCTGTAATCATCATAGTTTTCATAGCCATGTTCTTTTTGTTGTTTGCTCATTTTTTTCTGGCATCTTTCTTAATTTTTGACCTTATGTTAAAATTGGGCTTTACTCCAGGGTTGATGGAGGCACTGTTCCAAGCTTCAGATTTTTTGTGCAGCTATTTTCAGAGCTAATTTTGTGGCCTACAAGTTTTCAGTTCTTCCAAAATTGTATGATTTAAGGATAGGTATATTTATCACTCTTTTGGCCTGTGTTTTGGTCTGTGAGCAACCACACGTACTCTTTCCCATCCTGGAACTTCGACCAAGGTCCCTGTTCCTCTGTGTTCAACAAACTCTGGTTTACTATTTTTTGCCCCGGGTTCAACTAGAAAGTTGATAAATGGCTATAGATATAAGGCAAGATGGTCTAGAGAAATGGGTGTGATACAAATGTAAAACAGTAAGCTATCTGAGAACAGTTAGATACAGTGGGCTAAGAACTAGTTAGCAATTTCACTCAATTAATAATCAAGACAGCTGGGATATTGTTGGCTGGGCCCAGAGTTGAAATTCTAAAGATGAAAGGATTTAGCTATTCCAAGTACTATAAGAATGAATTCTAGAGGTCTGGATTCAATCCAGAGAGTTTTAGTTAAGGTGGAATGAACCAAAATAACTTGTCATCCAGTAACAAGTTGACCTAGTTGTGCAACTAGGTGAAATGTGAATATAAAGCATGGTCTGGGATATCGGACCATTAGAAATAGTGGGCTAAGTAGGCTAGCTTATATGGCTTGGACTCATGGTGGGAATGACAAAGTTAAATGGGTTAATTTCCTCAAGGATGGAAGGGGCATGGATTCTACAGATCCATAGTGTAAAGATCCAGGTCCAATGTGGAGAATGTTGGTCTAAGTGGAGAGAAATGGGAAAAGGGAAGTAAGCAGATAACTAGATGTGAAGACAAATCAAGATAGAAAGCCTGGGTGGCACATTTACAACTCCTAAATACTAAACAAGCAAGAGAAAGGCCTTTAATGTGTTAGGTATATTCTACTTGAAAGATTTATAGGATAGTCTGGACAATAATTCTACCAAAAAAGAAGATGCTGGAGGTTGTGAGCTCTGAATCAATGAATCCATACTCATGAAATCATGGACTCATCAAAGTAAAGTATTAATATATGGTGCTAATGAGCTTGAATCTCCCATTTGCATAGCTTCAGTTAATTAACTGATTTTTGATGGATAATTTCCAGTCCAAGCCAACCATATCTGATTGTCACTGAAATGGTATCCAGTGCTGCCAACACAGCTGTTTCACAGAATCAAAAAATATGAAAAACTGAAAGACCATATAGAGATTTTCATCTTGTCCAAACCTCTTAGTTTTCAGATGAAGAAACTGAGGTTAATATAGTGACCCACCCAAACCTACATAAATAGCAAGAGGCAGGACCAAGAGTTGGACCCAGGTCTTCTGATTAATTCTAGAGCTCTTGTGTTTATATTCCCTTAAATTCCCTTAAAACCTCCTATGGTTTCTTTCTACAGTTTGTTTGTAAGAATGAGAAGGGCAGGATGGCCTTCAAAAATGGAACTTGAAAGGACACAATTAAATGTACCTTACCGAACATGATAAATTACATGTAAAGAATTTAAATCTTGCTAGACTCTCAATTTGTTGATTCTATCCTGACTAGTTTGTTTTTTGCCGATTTTTAAAATCTTGTTGCTATCAGCTTCTATGCTATCTATCTGGCATTATGTGTGTTCCACTCTGATAATTTAATTTTCTGTTCCATACAGCCTATCTTTTCCCTCTGATTCGTCCCAAACTTTTACCTCTCTTAATTTCTCCATATCTTTATTTTATTTTTTGGTGGGGTAACTGGTATTGACTTACCCAGAGTCACATGGCTAGTAAGTATCTGAGGGCAATTTTGAACTCAGGTTCTTCTGACTCCAGGGCTAGTGCTCTACATACTGTTCTATCTAGTTGCTCAACAAGACCACTTAGTATATCACCTCCATCCCCTTTAAAGTATTCATACCAGATTCCCAGAATTTGAACCTAATGTAAAAGTATCACTGATCTACCTCTCTCCTGCCTTTATTCCTTCATGTAGACCCAGAATAAGCATATATTCCCCCAGAAAGAACACAGAGATAAAAGATCTCCAAGGCTCCTACATTCAAGGAAAAGTGAATTCAATCTGATAGATTTCCTCAAGGTGTTGCAAGATGTGTGTCCATAATTCAGAAGACAATCAAAGCAGGAAATAAAGCCCTATAGTTTGAAGTTTGGAAGCTTCAGGAAGAAAGTCTCTAATTGCAGAGTGATTCCTTAATAATAGTAATTGAGGGGACAAGTTTACAGCTACCTTTAGACATGGTAAAAGAAGCTTACAATTGATCTCCTCCCAAGAGGTGGAGTTGAACAGAGTAGGGGCACCATGAGAAAGCTCTATGTTGTAACTTTGGTAAGCCCCAGGATTTTGTTATTGTTTTATTTTGGGGGGAAAAGTGGTTTTCCATGAAAATAGTGTGATGAATAGACAGCAAATATGTCAAGTAATTTGGGAAAATGGTAAAACAGGCTGTCCAATGGAAAATTGTGTGTGATGCAAATTGAAGCTAAGAAAATACAAATACAGTATGAGCCCACATACCAGGAAAGTTAACAAATGGAGAAAGGAAGCAGCAGGGGAAACCCCAGAGCATTTAATCTCACTTTGTGGTGGCATTCATGTACTGAAAGAAGTGAAGGAACAAGCCCCCACACTTCCAGAAATGAGTCAGTTTCATGCCTCAAGCTGATTATAAACTATTCAAGGGAGGCAGCCTCCCACAGCTAACTTTAGCTGTGATTAGAACAGAGGATGGTCTTTAGTTTGGGCATATAGCGTATCCTGAAGCCTGGATCCTATAAGGCTTCATCCTAAAGTGAGCTAAGGCTTCCCTAAAAGAAAAGAAGTTAATTATGAGATGAATTAATTTTTCTAGCATATATTTGAGAAGCTATTTTCTACATCTGAATTGCTAGTCAATGGGCTTTATGTATAGATAGACTTATTTTGTATGTATGGGCAGTATGTAGAGATAGATTTTTTTGTGTGTTTGGATCAAAACTGATGTAACGCATGAAGACAGCTATTCATGTGTAACTTCCTTTACCAAATGTAAGAGAGAGAGAGAGACATAGAGATGGAGAGAAACAGAGACAGAGAGATAAAGACAGACACAGAGACAGAGACAGAAAAAAATAGCGATGGAGTCAGAGAGACAGAGACAGAGACAGAGAGAGACAGTGACACAGAGAGACACAAAGAGGGAGACAGAGACAAAGAGACAGAGTCAGAGACAGAGAAAGCCAGAAGCAGTGAATCAAAGACAGAGAGAAAGAGACTTAAAGACAGAGAGACACAGAGAAATACAGAGAGAGCTAGAGGGGAAGAGAGACAGAGAGAATAATAATAATATCTCATTATGGCCTCCTTATACCCCTATATTAATGAAATCAGTTAGATTTAGGCTTAATATTTTACATATACATTTTATCAATATAAGGAACTCTCTGTGAAAAAACTGCCCTCTATCAATGCACATTTGCAAGTGCTCTCCAACACACATAGATAAGCACAAATACAAACACAAATACATAACAAACATATGAATACACACAAACACAAATATGCAAACACACACACACACACACACACACACACACACACACACACAATCTCAGAAAAGTTCCTGGGACAATGGGATGTTAAGTGATTTCAACCCAGGTCTTCCTACCTCTGAGCTTAACTCTCTATTCAGTATATCACATTGGAGGTAAAGCACAAATCTGAATACATACATATATTTGCTCTATCTTGCTTTCTTCCCTCTCTTCCTCTTTCCCTATCCTTGTTTCCTTATCTTTTTTCCTTTTTATTCTCCTTTCCCATTCTCTCCCTTCCTCCCATACTCTCTTCCTCCCTCTCTGTCACTGTGTCTCTATCTCTCATTGTCTCTGTCTCCCATTCTCTGTCTCTGTCCCTGCCTACCTTTGCCTTTCTATCTTTTCTGTGTCCTTCTGTTTCTCTCACCACTATCTCTTGATACACAAGAAGAGCTTTCAAGTACCCCAAAGCCCCACCCCAATTTTTTTCTTC
Organism: Antechinus flavipes; assembly: GCF_016432865.1. NCBI lineage: Eukaryota > Metazoa > Chordata > Mammalia > Dasyuromorphia > Dasyuridae > Antechinus > Antechinus flavipes. Next base: position 285,862,586 of record NC_067399.1, on the reverse strand, counting down.
TCACTCTTCTTCATTCCTAGCTGCATTAAAAAAAAAAAAAAAAAAAAAGCTTGGATCTTATGTGTACAAACCATATGGTTCCACACAGCTTCTTAGTTTTTTACCCCCTTGAAGCAAAATTTGTATTTGTTAGTATGAAATTAAAAATGATATGGCCTATGATTACAACTTATAGTAAAATTGCCATTATAGAAATTGGGGAGCTGCATACACTTTTATCAATGTATTATCAAATTTCAATAGAGTAACAAGCCTTTGCCTAGAAGCAAGATTTATTCAGTTTAATTCAGCCTATGCTTAATAGTATTTTTGCAATCTGTATTGCTGTGAAGGTCGCCAAGGTGAACAAGATACTATTTGTGGCCATAGTTAGACTTCCAGGTTAGAAGAAATGACATGTGTAGGTGTCAATGCACTATGGATTCATGGTTCTGTTGGTATGGGAATTCTTTTCAGAGAGGCAGAAAGCAGTGTTCTGTGATTTATAATCTTAAAAACTTCTCTGACAACTCAGAAAGATTGTCAGTTGAAAAATTTTTATTAAGCACCTACTATGGACCAGGCACTGTGCTAAGTAACGGTAATATCAAGAAAGACAAAATCTCTGCTCCTTAAGGAACAGTCTAATGCTGAAAACAACTATGCACAAACAATGGTTTGCCCATGATCACAGGGCTAGTATGTTTCAGGGGTGTGGGATTTGAACTTTAAACTTTTTAACCCAATCCTTGCTGCCTTTTAAAGTCATATACAGAAATAAATACAATATTGTCATTATTGTTGTCAATCCTTTGTTTTTGAAGGAAGCAATGAGATTACATTGTGATAGGTGATATCTTGTCTTGCATATGAATTGGATTTCAGTGTTGCACAAACGCTTTAGATTTAGAGTTGCATAAAGTCAAGTCATCAGCCTCATTCTGTCTTCCAGAGTCATTGTAGTCCAGGGAAAGTACTAGCTAATGATGGCCAAGATGCAGTGGATGACCTTGTTGTCTTGAAAGTCTGGCCACACTCTTATTACTCCTTAGTCACCTTCATGGGCATTGGAACACAATGTTCTCTTCTACTCGTTACATCAAGAGAAGTCTTCACATGCTTGGGGTAGACATTATGTCTGTTTCCCTCAAACTGATTTAAACCATCTGCTGAGATTATTAGGTGACAGGTAGTCACCAAAGGTAAGTAAGCAACCTTGAAAAGGGTTCACAGCAAGCCCTTGAACTGGACGTGCTAATCCTTCCACAGTACCCCATACACTAGCATCTAATAAGTGTTTTAGGCAAAGTATATGTCAAATTCTATGGTAGAAAAAATTATGAGCATATAGAGAATCAATACTCTCTATGGAATATGCACAAAAGTTTATTACCCATTTATCTGGGACATATCTAGCTTCTGTTCCATTGTACCAGTGGAACAAATTTTTATAAGAACATTTATGTTGAGAACTATATACTCTGTTAAATAACATAATAGACATGTTATATTAAATATGCTTTGGTGACAATTTACTCACTGCTTACTTAGTAGATCTCCCTGTCTAGAGTTCTTCACCTATATAATCTCTCCTGCACTCACTCTCTCTCTCTCTCTCTCTCTCTCTCTCTCTCTCTCTCTCTCTCTCTCTATATATATATATATATATATATATATGTAGTTGAGTTTACATTTCTGTATATAAAATTTAAAAATGAGTTCCCTATAATTTACTCAAGATGATAGATTAGTTCTTTGATCAAATATAGCTCAATGCTTTAGGATTGGTGATTTTATCATGTTTCTCATTTCAACCATTCCTCAATTCTCTTAGCTCCTTTTGTTCCATCACAATTCTCCATTAGATTCTAATTGTCCTAATTGAGGGCAGGTTTTGTCTTTCTTTTTGCTTGCATTTGTATCCCCAGGATTTAATGCAATACTTGGCATATAATAGGCACAATAAACATTTGCTGTCCACTTGTAAATGTTCCCTTTACCAATGCAGATCACAATCATTTCTTGCCTTAGCATACCATCTTCATTAATTGCCATTTTTTGGGGGGAAAAGCATATGTATGTATGTATGCATGTTTGCATATGTCTGCAAATGTGAGCATAGACATATGTATACACACCTACATGCAAATATACATGGTATATATGAACACATATGTGTGAATGTATACACATATATGATTCTTTAGGAATCTATTAGACAGCTGTGTGCAGAAAGGATTATGTATAAAATTAATATTATCTAGTGGCCAGAATACCAGTTTTTCACCTCTCCAGTTTTTTTCTCACATAACTGTTCAATATCCAGAACATTTCATTTGTTTGTCCCCAAATTTTCAATAGTTCCCTATTACTTCTAGGAGATATTTATACACCTCTGTTTGTTTTTTTAAAGCCCATCATTCTCTAGTGCCAACCTATCTTTCAAGTTTTACTACATTTTACTCTCATTCATGTACTCTTTGTTGCAGCCAAACTGTCCTACTTCCTCTTCCTACATGGTATTTCATCTCCTTTTTCTACATTTTCATAGATTGCTCCCTCAGTGTTGAAATTCACTTTTAATGTACTCCTGCTTCACTGAATCTTTAGATTTTTTTTTTTAAACTTAGGTATCTTAACTTACATTTTCTAAATGAAAGCTGTTCTGATCTTCTGCTATTAGTATTTCCTCCAAGAAATATACATACATACATACATATATATGAATATATGCATATAAATATATGTGTGTTTGTACACATAAATCTATGTCTAAATCTATCTCTACTCATCTATATATTTCTATATAGTAGTGAGATGGCATAGCGGATAGATTACTGGTACTGGAGACAGGAAGACTCATTTTTGTGAGTTCAAATCTGGCTTCAAGCACTTATTTGCTGGGTGATTCTGTGTAAGGCACTTAGACCTATTTGCCTCAGTTTCCTCATCTGTAAAAATGTAAAAAAATGTTAAAAAAATGTAAAAAAGTGGGAAAGGAAAGCCAATATTTTTGCCAAGAGAACCTGAAATGGAGTCACAAAGAGTTGGACACAACTGAAAAATGACTGAATAATGATATGTGTATCTTTACACATATGTAATTTAATTTTTATGTGTATGTTGCTTTGTATTAAAAGAAAACTTCTTGTAGCTATCATATCTAGCACACTGTTTAGCCTCAATAAATTCTAATTGGCTTGAATACTTCAATGATTCATGATTTCACCATAGGTACTCCTTTTGCCAATGAATATGACATGTATAAAATGTCTTTTAGAATTGCTGTAACCAAAATTCATCACTTAGTGTTAATCTAGTGCTGAGCATCTCTAAAGAGACAGGCTGGTCATGAAATGATAGATATTAGAGAACATCAAAAGACACAAAGTCAAAGATAATGCAGCTTGCTAGCAATTGTATTCCACTATGACCCATAAGAGCTTATGTTTGCTTCCAAACCACAGTGAAACACTTGAATAGGAGTTCAGTGGAAGTTTCCTAATGCAATTCAGAGGACCTTTGCACTAAACATTGAATTGTCTAATTTATGTACACTGAATTGGTTGAGAATATTGGAAATTTATATCCAGGAGGAAAAACTGAATTATTGAAAATATTTAACATTTCCACACAATTAATTACCATCTTATTCCTTAGCTTTTTCTACACTAGTTAAAGCCTATTCCAAGAGCATGGAAACTCAGAAATGATAGAATGGGAGATCTGAATGTGAACATAAATGTTTTCTAAGAGCAACATCCTGATGATCTGATAGAGGAGATTAAACCTAAAGGTACTATTCCCAAAGTTGAAGATGCATTGTAGAATGTGAAAGTCCCAAATGTTAGTTTTCCAGATTATCTTCATAGACTTCTTCAACAAGAGATTCCTATCAGGTAGGAATACAATAGCTATTTAACAGAAAAATTCACTCTAAATTTGTGGTCTGAGATTCTGCCATGACCATGAGATAGTTTTGGTAATAAATTCTACTGAGGTTAGCTCAGTGCTATTTCACAAGTATGAGAGTTTGTGTATAATAACAATATTGTAAATACAAACAACTACAAAAGATTTAAGAATTGATAAATGCAAGGACCAGCCATTATTCAGGAGGGCTGATAGTGAAGACAGAGATGATAGACTCGGGATGCAAACTGAGACATATTTTTTGAATGTGACCAAGGCAGGAATTAATCTTAGCTATGTATACTTGTTAGAAGTGTTTCTTTTTCCTTCTTCCTCCCCCAATGTGAATATTGAAAAGAATTTAAATTTGGAAAAAGAAAAGTTACTTATGTGTACAGGAGTTCATAACTGTTGTAAAATGCTGAGATTCCAAGGGCTTTATTTAACAACACTTACATGCATGCCAGAAGATAAATATAAAAGATAGTGGAAATAGTAGGATTCAAATCCTGCCTTTGACATTTACTGTTTAACTTTGAGCAAGCTATTTAATCTCTCTAAACTTAATTTTGTAATCTATGAAAAGAAAGTTTTGAAGTAGGTGACTTCTAAGATTCTCTCTAGCTTTAAAACAATTATTCTATGACAATTTAATTAGCATTATGTTATTGATACGAATCATCTCTCCAATGGTGCATATTGTAACAAATGTATACCTTCTTATACTATGTAGCTTTTGTTTACATTATCCATAATTCCTCACTACATTCCATCTAACATTCCAAATATTGCTATTAAGAAGATAGTATAAAATGAATACTAATAGTACACTCTCAGTCTTTTCAATAGATATCACTGGGTCTTACTTTAAGATGGTTCCATTTCCTCTAGTGGCAGTAGCGTATCTGACATGTGGGGTTACATTTCCCCCTTAAGTTGTATTGAAGCCATGCTTGAAACATGTTTGGCTTATAAGAGTAACTGGGTCATAGGCTAGTTTTCTGCTGGTTTAATCCCATAAAGCTGTTGCAAGAGGAATCAACAATTTCCTCCTTCATTTTCTGACTGAAAGCCAACACATAATTAGGGAAAATACACCTAAATGAATCAATGTTCTATTCTTGCTGAATATTCTTTCTTTGCTACAGCTAAGTCTCCTTTTCATAACAGTTAAATGAAATACAAATCTCTTATTTCATTCTAATTTCAAATCTCAAGCACAATAATAGTATGAATCAGGTCCAGTCTACTTGTTTATGCCATTTCTTTTGTGAAACTCATTGCTGATAATAGATTGTAGGCTTCTTATGACTCTTGTTGACTCACCATTTCTCTTTGAAAGATCTGCAGCTCTGTTTCTTTAGGTATTGTGCTATTCCATGATCGAATCAATGCAATATTACTGGAGACTAACTTACTAAAAATGATTCTTTATTTTAAGAAATATCTTGAGGTCATTAGTCTCACTGAATAATTTTCCAAAAACAATGTTCAATTTTAGGTTCAGTGAATCATTCATCTAGAGTATAAGCTGTAGGTATTAAGGTACCATATAGATTGTCTATCTAATTGCATCTCATAATCTGAATAATAGACATTGATATTTCCTAGATGGATAGTTAAGGTAAACTTATTTAAAATTCCCTTTAGAAGATTTTGCAATGTTCCAAAGGCCAAAACCATCAGCTTAATGCTAGATTCAAATGTGAATATGCAGAATAACATATCATCTATAGAGAAGCTCTCTTATATTCAAACTCTATACAGAACATCCTTTATGAAAGTGGAAAAAATGTTTCATAATGATATTTTCACAGAGGCTCATTAAATGTTACTTATTTTTTTACTTTTTTTCAAAAAATCTTGTATGATTTTGATTTCTATATGAGTTACCTTGTTGAAATAAAATCTTTAAAGAAGCATTTTGTTCTATCAAATCAATTTCAAATACCCATTGTGGATAGGGAGAAGGAAATAAATTCAAGAGATACTGTAAAAGTAGAAATGACAGTACTTGACAATTGGTTATATGTGAGATCTGAAGGAAAGAGAAGCATCAAGCATTATACCAAGGTTGCAAAGCTGAAAAAAATATGAAGACCTGAAGTACATTTGATAGACATATAGGAATGTGATTTTAAGGGAAAAGATAATGAGCTGAGCCGAAAGAAGCTAGAGATTCAAAAAGTTTGAAATGAAGAGGAACTACATGGTATAAAGTATACAGCCCAATTAGACTGTGTGCAACTTGAGAACCCAGATCAGCTTTTGTTTTTCTTTATATCCTGAGGACAGTACATAGCAATGTTAAATAAATATTTATTGACTATTGGTTATTGACAAAGACATAGAGGATGGAGAGGATAAAGAAGGCATATTATATTTAAGGAATACAAAAAAAAGCTAATTTGACTCTATGAGTCAGAGTTGTCTCAAATATGTGTCATATCCTCTCATTTTTATTCTTTCTTCTACTGTAATATTGATTTTGATCTTTCCTCTGACAAATCAATGATCTGAGTGTTCACATATAAACTGTTTCAGAAATGATTGCCACATCAATAATAAGTTATGTCTGTTGAAAAATACTTGATTTCTTTCTTTTTGATATTATTTTTAGCTTGCCATGTTCAGTGTCTCATAATCCTTCTTGAAGAACAAATACATGGATTTAAAGTGGCATAGCCTTCAAATCTTTGGCCCTTTTCATATCTTACTTTTCAATCATCTTTTTTTTTTTTAAACATCTTCCCTTGAGCTCACATTTGCATTGAAATCATAGAGAACTACAATATATCTTGATTTAATTTGTAATATCTTTGTAAGTTTTTTTTATTTTTTGGTGGTAGTGATAATTTCTCTACTTCTTTATCCTCTACAAGAAATGTTGTGATAGAATCTGCAATTATCTTTGTAGTGATCTTCTTGTGAATGCTTATCGTGAACAGCACAATAGAAAATGCCCAGTTCTCAAGAAATATTTCTCATTGCTTTTGAGTTCACAATAAAACTAACTCTACCAACATCTATATTAAGAGAGATTGGAGATGATGTATTATGTGTGAGGGATAGAAAAAGAACTTGTTAAGCTTCAGTTTGGCTATAACTTTAAAAATATATATTCTAGTTTCATTTTTAGTGAAAATGTAAAGATTTGTTTCAGTGTCTTCAGTACTAGGTCTATTACTGATCAATGGACAAGAATCTCACACTGAAAGTGATGATTTGATTAATGGTTGTTTTCTGCCTCTCTGCCCCCTTCTTTTCAGAAGTGGAAAGAGATTCACAGGACATTTTTTCTTTGTTTCCTGAGTTGCTTTTGTCAAATAATTCATCACTAAATGGCAAGATTAAAGGATATGTGATGATTTCCTATTTTTAGCTAGATCCTTGGAATGAAGACGTAGTAAGTTATTGAAATCATATCCAAAGCCTTTCAGCATGACAAAAGTTGTCAGAGCTTTGAATTTGAATTTTGAGATTTCAGAGTAATATTTATATCACAATGAAGCACCAGAGTGTGAGTTTAAGAGGAATTACAATAAGTGTAGAAATTGTGCTCATATTTTATTTTTTCTATAATTTAATATTTGTAAGATTCCATTTTTAATTGTGTCAAGGAAAAATAAGAAGATTGCTATCTCATTCTTGTGTACATGTATGTGTGCATGCATGTGTTTGTGTAAGTCTGTATGTGTGTGTGTGTGTGTGTGTGTTTTCTCAGGAGATGATGTCTAGATCTGTGACTTTGTTATAGAAGGAACTTTAGGCATCAAAATACCCTCTACCAATTGTGATGATCATGCTAGCACCCAGGATACCTCAGAATCAGCCGGAGTCAGGATAAGCAAAGGGATGGAAGAGAAACTCCGCAACTGCTTTTTCACTCGTCCACCACAAAAAGTGACTCTGGCTAGTCTTACTCCAACCCCTAGTCCTTCCTACAATCCTCCGTATACACCAATCATTGAGCCAGCACAGGATACTGGGAAGGATCATTTTCCAAGCATATGCCCATAGAGTATTGTCCAATCAGTAATTAGCCTTAAGTGCTTGAACCGACCTCAATGCAACAATTCAAGAGTTTCAGCCCTCTACAACCAATGAAGCATGGCAATTTATCTGTAAATTAGTCTTCAAGTTTAACTAGTACAATGTTCAATTACTAGTTAAGTTGCTAGTGCTGAGACATTCAGCAAGCATATGTTAGAGGAAGAATTTTAATCTGGAGGTCTTCCTTAATCAAAGACTGACTATCTTCATGTCCATGCTGATTCTCTGCACATTTCTCAACAAACAAAGTAAAGACAGAGATGTACAATTGTCTAGGACAAGTACTTTGGGAATTTATATAGAGTAGCATTACCCTTTTATGAAATGTCCTCCCAGCTAAAGGTTTGTAAGGAATGAGACAAGAAATTATAATTCACTCTATCAAAAATCTGAAGAGGGAGGGAATATTTTTGCTATGCGCAAGCTGAATCAAGTTAATGAGGCATCTAACATTGCAAAAAGAGCGTTGTCTATAAATAAATTCAGTCTGATTGGGATGTATTAGTTGTCTGATAATATTCTGTAGCCTACAGATGCTTTGGGTAGAATGTAGATTTCTGAAAAGAGATAGGCCTATAGAATTGCCAAAGTATCATGCCAGTTCAGTGTCTATTGCTGGTTTTACAATTAATTTTCCAATTTAAAGCCTGGTTCTGCCTCTACTCTAACATATCCAACAAAGCTAATTACATTTAGTAAGATTTTTTTTTTAATAAAGAAAAAACTCTATTCAACTGTAAACCCATTTGAATCTGAAATGAAGGAAAACATGTCTTCCACATCCTCCTATTTCTTTTTTTTTTAGATGAAATTGTCTTTCAGGATATGCAGTGCAATCTAAACATAGGTTGAACCCAATACATGAAATTTGATCACTAAAAACATGAGTTAGAATTCTTATTCACTATTGTCTATTTAGTTTAAAAACTCTGTGTGTGTGTGTGTGTGTGTGTGTGTGTGTGTGTGTGTATACTGTTGTTTTTGAGACTGTTCTGTGTGGGAGAGCTGGATATTTATTAAGAAGTTAATGCTACTTGTGATTAGCTAGCAGGTGTTTCTGTAGAATGGTGTGAGGCTACTAACCCTTCCAGATAAATTAAAAAAGTTCAGGTTTCAAGGGGCTTGTTTTTCATAGAATCATGGCATTTATTGTTCAAAAAAACTTTAAAAAGATTCTGTATACCACTGCCCCATATAAAACTATCTTAATTGCTGATCAAATTTCTAATTATTCTGAATATACATATCAAGATATTTCTATTTTCAATTAAATTTTACTTTTAAAATCAAATTTTATTGTAATATTTCTCTTGGAAAGTTATTTTATATTTTCAAGACACACTTTCCCCAGATGCTTAATTTGATTTTTCTATTATTTTACTCCATTGTTTTTAATTATCCTTCTTTGTAGTCTTACTTGGTTAAGTTGCTTTTCAAACAATTTCCAAAACATATTAGGTGCCTTATCTAAATTATTTTTAGATCATACAATGAACTCTGGACACACCCACATTCATCCATTTATCCTTATGCTCCTTATTATTGTTCTTTTCTATTTCCTACAAATCAGAAAGTAAATAGTTATCCAATATTTTCCTACAGCAAATACTCAAGAAAATTAAATAAACAAGTCATATAGAAGTTTGAATGTAGTATTGTTTTTTCCTGCCTCTTATTAAGCTATTGACTGATTCATTAAACCGATCATGATACAAGTGTAAGGCAATTGAATCCACTTTTATTTCCATGGCCAAGTTAAATGGTTCTCATAGCCAGTTAGATAATTGGTTTGGTAATCTTATCACCTGAATAGTTAAGCCTTTCCTTTTAGGCTCTAGCTGCAGGTCAAGTTCATTTGTCAACTATCATCAACATTTATTGAACCTTGCAGAGTGGTGTACTTAGGAATGATACAAAGGAGCAACAATACAAATCTTACTAAATAAATAACTTGGGAGAAGTTTGCTTTGATTAATGAAAATTTTGATTTTGAGAAATTTCAAATAAATGTTTTATTATCATTAATACTGTACATAAAATGTCAAGGTTCTGCTTAAAGAAACCACACAGGTGCATGCTTTGATGAATATGTTGTTTTTGTTGTTGTTGCTGTCCAATTGTTTCAATTGTATCTGGTTTTTCATGACCCAATTTGGGGTTATCTTCAAAGACACTATAATGATTTGCCATTTCCTCCTTTTGTTAATTTTACATATGAAGAAACTGAAGCAAATGGGGTTAAGTGACTTTCATTTTCACCAATTAATATTGTTTTTAGAATCTTCATAGATGATGGGATCCTAATTTTAGATTTGGGCAAGGATATTAATGAATATTCAGTCTAACACCCTCATTTTATCAACAAGGAAACTGAGACCTAGAAAAATTAATTGGTTTGTCTAAAGTTATATAGTTATCAAGTGTCAGAGTCAGGATTCACAATCAGATGCTATGCTTGTATGTTCTTTTTATCAATGCGGTAGCATCAATGTAAATTCGAATTTAACTTGATAGTTAATGAGATTTTACTGGAGGTAGACAGTGTAAATCTAGTCTTGTGGAAAGATTGCTGGATATGTGTCAAGTTAATGGGGAGATTAGACAGAAACTAAATTTATACAGAATTTACCAAATTTATAAGAACCTGAGGGATTTAGCTAATCTCTTATTTCCTAATTTGTGGTAGGTAAATAAGGTTCAGCATATCATATCACTTGTGGCTTTATTATGACATTCTCAATAGGTCAGATAGCAGAGAAAGTTGACCTTTACTGACCTATTTTACAATCTATTCTTTGGAGTTTAGAAGTGGAAAGGTCATTAAGTGATCTGCAAAAAATCTCCCTGGCTCATAAAACTAGCATTAGCTACAATCTACATTCATCAATACAACATTATCATTCTTCTGATGATGATCATAGTCCCCTTTTTACTTTCTCCATTCTAGAAACTCATTACATTCATTTAGCTTCTAATGAAACCTCCATTCTATCTTCAAAATAGACCTGAGATACATGGAAAAGATGATTTTTTTAAATAGAGAAGAAACACAAGGATTTAGAAAAATCACAAAATCTAAGAGTTGAAAATTCCTAACAAATGAGCCTCTAGACTGCTTAAATGTACTTGTTATGGAAATCTCATTACCTACAATGTCAATTCATTTTATTTTAAGATAGTTGTAATTATTAAAAATGTCTTCGATATATGAGAATATATTTTGCTTTGCTTTAATCTCAATTTATTGCTCTTAGTTTTACTATCTGGACCTTAAAAGAAAAAGGTTAAACTTTCTTCCACGTAATAGCTTCTTAAACGATCAGATATTGTACCATATGTCAGCCTGTTCCCTTCTCATATGCTCCAAATCTTTCCACCTCCTCCCCAGGACAAAACATCTCTTTTTCTTTCCATTCTTTCAAATGATCTCTTCATAACGTATTTTTTGCTCCTTCACTGTATATTAGTTGCTCCCCTCCGCATATTTTCCTGTTGTCTTTCTTGATTCCCCAAAACAGACAGAATAATGTATATTTATTTTATAGCAGAATGCTCATCTCCATTGTTCTGAATATTTTACTTCAATACAATTCAATCAAATTAAACTGTTTGATAATCACATTACACAATTATATCATATATTGTAAGCCTTTTTCAAATGAATAGCTAACTTTCTTACATCTTTTGACCCCTGTACTTAAAAAAATTCTTGAACTTAGTGTAAGTCTGAGTATTATATATAAGTTGTCAGTCTGCATCACTGGAGGGAATTCTCATGTCATAAATGATTATAGTGACAAAATCATATATCTGCTTCTATTTCTTCCTCCAGACCAGTGGTTTGGATAAAGTCATACGTGGCATATTTATCAAATTTTTATATGCCATAAAGCTGGAAGGGATACATATCATGTTGCATGATAGAATCAGGTTGCCAAAATATCCCTATAAGCTAGAATAATCACATAATCTAGAATTAAATGTGATTTGGGGTCAAAAATATTTGGGTTCAAAAATTACATATAAGTACAAGATAAAGTATGCAAGATTAGAAAGGAGCTTGTTTGAAACCAATAATAATAACAAAAGAATGAAATTGGAGGGAACTGCAAGCTTACTATGTTCAGCAGTATGATGTATTGTAGCCAACAAAAAAAAGCCAATTCAAACATAGGTCACATTGAGCAAATAGTGCTCAGGACTAGGGAAAGTATATTCTAGCTCTAATTTGTCCTTTTTACAGCATATGTGGTTCACTATATTTCACTCTGAAATGCTTATAATAGAAAAGTTGTTAATAAAATGGACATTGTTCAAATGAAGCTAATCAGGATAGTGAAAAGCCTCAAGTTCATGTCACATAAATAAGGATTTGTTGCAGAAATTGAGGATAGTTAGCCTAGATGAAAGAAGATGGGAGATACGTATGGAATGAAATCAATTTTAAAGGATTCTTGTTAAGGACCATACCTATGTGAAGGGGCAGGTCAGTTCTCTGAGAGCCTCCAGAGCTGTGGATCATAACATCTGAAGGAGTTGCAAAACAGCCTTTACTGACACAGGTGCTGCTTGTGAACTGGAATGAAATAAATTGGAGGCAGAGGGAAGAGGAGGGAGGTCAAACAATGCAACTGCCTCTCAGTCGGAGAGGTCAGAGAACAGCAACTGCCTCTCAGTCTCCTTTTATCATCATCCTCTCACATGAAGAAATCCATTCTACAGGTCTGAATTAGACCTCCAGCAGCCACTGGCAGGTGGCTCCCATGTCATAACAGATTTTTACATAGAATATGACTAGATTTGTTTCATTTGGCTTCAGAGGCCAGTATTACTATAGGAGCAATGGAAAGAAATTACAAGGAGGTAAATGTAAGCTTTACATGAGGAAAAACTTTCTAACAATTAAATCTAATGAAAAATATGATAGTGTACCTACAGACATAGATTTGCTCTTTGCTGGGAGATTTTCAGCAAATCGTATATAATTCCTTATCGGATATACCATTACTTCTTCACAAGTTGTAAGAGATGATCTTACTATTTTCTTTTATCTTGGAAATTCTGTGATACTATGTTTCATGCCCTTTGAAGCAGATAGAGTGCTAGTCTAGGAGAATGGAAGTTATGAATTCAAATCCTAGTTTGGGCACTTTTGCTAGCTGTGTGAATGTACAAGTCACTTAACCATTCAGAATTGGTTTCTTCATTTGTAAAATGGAGATAAGATAAAAATAGCTCTCAACTCACAGGACTGTTGAGAGAATCAAATGAGATTATATATACTATATATACTACATATATATATATATATATATATATATATATATATATATATATATATATATATACACATATATACGTATATAAACTTGCTTTGAAAACTTCAAAATGCTATATAAATGCTACATATGAGGATAATAATGGCTTTCATTATTTCAGTCACAGAATCATAGGTAAAGCATCACAGAGTCAAACAGGTCCACTCAAATGTTAACAGAAATTCCCTCTGCAACATTTTCCAGAAGTGTTTGTCTCATCTCTTCTTGAAGTCCTGAGGCACCTTTCCTATACTCTAGGTTTCTAAATCTCAGTCATCTCATTTACTAGTTCTTTCAGCATCCAGCTGAAGACTAGATTTATCTTGGAGAACCTGAGAAATTTTGCTCAACTAACATAACTTTGCAGTTGCATTTATTATCAGAATCTCAAATTGTTTGTAGAGAATTTCTCAGTTCAACTCCCCCTTTCCAATACCTTACATCCCACATTTATATAAAGTTTTTGTAAATGTTAAAGGGCAAGGGGCAAAAACTTGAGTGAATTTGTTACTATAAAATACATTTTAATATAAGTTATGCCTGAATATCTATTGGTATGGGACTTTTTCTTCATTGGTGAAGATCTATCCTCTATGATGCATGAGACAGGTAACATTAAGTTTGCAAGATGGGAGAAAACAAAAATATCATTCTCAGTATTTGGGGGCTCTTTTACACAAAGCCAGTGGTATTTCTGGCTTTTAACTTCAGGAGCAAAAATGACCAATGCCAACTCTTCTTCATATTACTGAAAAGAGATAAAGATTCTGGGAACACGTTGATATGAGACCTTTTTTATATCCCTATCCCAGCTTACTACACTTGAATTTTCAAGGAATTTCTCCTTGAGTGAGATTTGATTCTTGATTGAGTTAAGTTACCTCACTCCCAATTGGAGAGTATCTTTAATCTGTGTGATATGGTATATTTTCTCACATAATTATATTTTCATTGATGTCTGTTTTGTTATCAACTTAGTTAAATAATGATTTTTTTTTTTTTTTTTGCTATTTGCTATGAATGTATTAACCATGGAATTATCAGAACTTCACTTAAAAAGGTCAAATTTCATCCAGGGCCATCTCTTGACCTATATTTTGTCACTGGACCCAAATAGTTCTTGAGGAGAAAATGAAGTAGATGCCCTTGCACAGCCCTCCCTCACTTAAATTCAATTCACTTGCATGTCATGCCATCACCTCCCTAATGTCATGCTCCTCTTTGAGAAAAAAGGCCAACAACAACATTTTGTGAGAAAGAAATCAAAACTTAAATATAAAGCTTGGAGTCCTCCTTTTCCCCTTAGGAAATAGTGATTAGAAGTGTATCTTGAATTGGAAATTATATCTCCTAGCCAACAATATTTAAGGAGAATATCAATATAATTCTAGCCTAGTACCTTCTCTCCACCTCCATTCCAGGAGATTAGCCTCTGCCTCCAAACTCCTGATTCCTTTCTCTCTGACAAGAATTAAAGTTGCCAGTGACGAAGGATTGGAAAAGAGTGCTAGAGATATATATTCTTCATTTTTTTTGAACTATACAACATATGACAACCTATGCTGCATGTGTGAATCTCACTATACCAGTGAGGAGTGATTTGCTTATATCTCAACTATCCAATCAATGGAAAGACAAGTTTGGAGAAAAACCTCTTTTCTAGATTTAGGTATATATATTCACCAATATATACCAATACATATACTAATCTATTGGGTGCCAATCATCAAAGGACAGAACAATATTACCTCAAAATAAAGCAGTTTTGCCTTTTTCTTAAAAAAAAAAACTTGAGAGTTTTTAATGAAGAGAGGCATATACAAGCTTTCATTGGAGTTTAGAATTCTCTACCTCTTGAGATGACTTTGTATTTATATAGAGGTATACTTGTATCTATCAAGTAAAATACAAGACTGTTTTATGTCTTGCTTGATAGATAATAGACTAAATGTTTTTAAAAGTGTTGAGTTAAAAAAAATGTTGAGTTAAATGGGCTGGATTTTTAAATCAACTTTTTGGGAAAGATAAATTTTTTTAAAAATTAAATTGATGTCAAATATATTTTCATACATACCATCCTTCACTGATTCATTCATCTATACATTAACTCATAATCAAAGGTTGGTTTCAGAAGAAAGACATCACTGAAAATATTATATCAATGTCATTTGTATCTTTGTTTTCCTAGAACTTAATACAATTCCACATGCAAAGAAATCACATTTTTGTTGAATTCCAGAAATTGAACATGGTTGACTGAAAATACTATAGTGCCTTCAACAAAAATACATAGATATAGGTAGATAGATAGATAGATAGACAGACAGACATAGAGATATTCACATATATATACTTACATAAATATGAATATATATGTATGTAGATACATATATATGTATAAATACACACAAAGTGTGTGTGTGTGTGTGCTTAGAAGTGAAGCAGTTTTAGAGTGAATGACAATCAAAAGAGAGAAAAGGAAAAGGAAAGATATTTCAAATGAGCGAACTGCTGTGTATTGATGTTTGAAAATGAGAGTAAACTGGTTTTATGCAGGTGAAGAAGAAGAAAGTAATTAGCTTTACTTGGCTGTACTGACATGTTTGAGTTAGTGGATAAACGACAGTGATAATACAAATATTAGGGAAGCAAGCAATTAGTCAAATATTTGGAAGTACAGAGTAGAGCTAAATGGCCATTGAAGTCAATGTAAGTTTTCAAGCAGGCGGAATGATGTGATCAACACAAAGCTTAAGGAAGATTATTCTAGTCATTGTGCTTTCTTTTGCTTTCTGTTTTTTTTTTTAATTATCCCTAGTGTTTTGAAATATGGTAAAGAAAACTTTGCTTTCTCTTTACACATAAAGCCATAATTTGTTGGTCACAAGGTCATCAATTTAGAACTAGAAGGCACTTTAGAGATTATCTCTTTCATTTTGTAGTTGAAGAATGAAAAGTCTAGAAAAGTTTAATTATTTCCTTAAGACCACAAAGCTGGCATTCTAACTCAAGACCTCTCACCTGAAATCTGATTCTGTCTCCTATTTAAAAGTATTAATACCATAAAAGCAAAATATATTGCAAATGTAAGCTAAATGTACCTAGTCCAAATAATCAAATCAAGTATCCAAGTAATGCCACCTCAAGGAGAAATATGGAAATGTAGCATGTATGAGTCTGTAAGTTTTAACAATAGATTGCACAGGTAACAAATGCATATAAGCCACAAATCATTCCCTTATGTATACAACAGTTAAATCATGTTAATCATTATTCCATTTCCAAAACATAGTAAAATTCCCCGATCTTTTCTAATTATTCATTTTAGGAAAGTATTTGATGAGACCAAGAAGAATATAGGGATAGCTTTACCATGTGGGTCTTTGTTTGGACATTTGAAAATAACTATGCTATTCTTGGAAATGTGAAAAGAAATGGAGGTTGATTCTAATGATGTTGCATTGTAATTTTTTTAATTGCTAAGTATTAAATGTTTCATCTCTTTGCTTAAGGGTATTTATGTATATAAACATATGTACATATATTTGATTTGAAGAGATATCTTTCACATCAGAGCACAGTACAATGAATAAATGGTATTTTTTTTTTTTTTTAGTTAGGAACCAATGTCTTCTTCAGTGTTAATTAAGAAAAATTTTTTGGGGGCAGCTAGGTGGCACAGTGGATAGAGCACCAGCCCTGAAGTCAGGAGGACCTGAGTTCAAATCTGGTCTCAGACACTGTCTAGCTGTGTGACCCTGGGCAAGTCACTTAACCCCAATTGCCTCAGCAAAAAAAAAAAAGAAAAAAAAAAAAGAAAAATTTTTTTCTCTTGTACCTATATAATTACATGTTCTACTTTCTTACCTATCCTTGATCACTGAATTGCCTCAGTCAAACCAAGTCTGTTAAATACTTTAGCTTAAAAATATCAAGGTTGGCTGGTTTAATATCAGGAAAATTATTGCCATAGTCAACCATATTAATAATAAAACCAACAGAAATCATGTGATAATCTCAATAGATGCAGAAAAAGCTTTTGATAAAATATAGTATCCATTCCTATTAAAAAATATAAGAGAACATAGGGATAAATGAAGTTTTTCCTTAAAATAATAAGCAGCATCTATCTAAAACCCCATCAGCAAGCATTATATGTAATGGAGAGAAGATAGATGCATTCCCAATTAGATAGGGATGAAATAATGATGCCCATTTTCACCACTTTTTCAATATTGTTATTCAATATTGTGCTAGAAATACTGGCTTTACAGTTTGGAGCTAGGTCCAAGGGCCACAAAAGTATGCATTTCCTTTGGCCCAACAGTGCCACTAGGGTCTGTATCCCAAGGAAATCATAAAGGAGGGGAAAGGATTCACATGTGCAAAAATGTTTGTAGCAGTTCTTTTTGTAGTAGCCAAGAATTGGAAAATGAGTAGGTGCTCATCAATTAGGGAATGACTGAATAAGTTGTGGTATATGAAGTTAATGGAATATTATTGTTCTACAAAAATGATGAACTAGCTGATTTTAAAAAGGCCTGGAAAGGCCTACATAAACTGATGCTGGGTGAAACAAGCAGGACTAGGAATACAGAAACAGCAAGATTGTGAGATGATCAACTATGAAAGACTTGATTCTTCTCAATGCTTCAGTAATCCAAGGCCATCCCAATATACTTTGGATAAAAGATGCCACATCTGCATCCAGAAAAAGAACTATAGAGATTGAATATAAATCAACAATGCTATGTTCACTTTTTTCTGTTTTTTTTTCCTTCTCATGATTTTTCCCTTTTGTTTTGATTTTTCACTTCCAACATAATTTTTAAAAAAAAATTTAAAAGTATTTTAAAAAGTCAATATACATGTATAAACAGAAAAATAAAACAATTAAATAAATTATTGAAAAATATAAAAATTAAATTTAAAAATTTTTTAAAAGTTGGCTTTAGCAATAAGAAAAGAAAAAGAAATTAAAGGAATTAGAATAAGTAACGAGTAGATAAAACTATCACTCTTTGCAGATGATACGATGATATACTTAGAAAATACTAGAAAATCATCTAAAAATCTATTGGAAACAATTCACAGTTTTAACAAAGTTGCAAGATATAAAATAAACCCACCAAAATCATTAATATTTCTATATCTCACTAACAAAGCCCAGCAATAAGAAATAGAAAGAGAAATTCCATTTAAAATAACTGTAGACAAAATAAAATATCTGGGTGATTACCTGCCAATACAAATCCAGGAACTATATGAACACAATTACAAATGAGTTCTCATACAAATAAAGTTAGATCTAAACAAATGGAAAAATATCAATTGCTCATAGGTTGGCCTAAAAATTCTACCTAAATTGGTCAACTTGTTCAATGTCATGCCAGTCAAACTTCCAAAAAGTATTTTATATAGTTAGAAAAAAATAATAAAATTCATCTGGAAGAACAAAAGGGTTAGAATATCAAGGGAATTAATGAAATAAATCCTTGACACTGTTAGGTCAAAGGATGATGGCCAAGCAGTACCAGACCTAAAAGTCAATTATTTTAAAGCAGCAGAAATAGAGTGGTAGATTAGTGGAATAGTTTACATTAACATAACACAGTAATCAATGCCTATAACAACTTTGAATTTGATAAACCTTCAAACTCCTGCTTTTGGAATAAGGATGCACTATTCCACAAAAATTGCTAGGAGAACTGGAAAATAATATGTCAGAAACTTGGAATAGACTTACATCTCACACCCCATACCAAAATAAGATCAAAATGAATACATGATTTGGGTGTAAAGAATGATAGCAAAGGATAGTTTACCTATCAGATCTTTTGGAAAGGGAGGAATTGTTGAGCAAAGAAGAATTGGAGAACATTGTGAGATTCAAAATGGACAGCTTTGATTATATTAAAAGGTTTTTGCAGAAAAAAAAACAAAAAACACTGCAAACAAGATTAAAAGGAAAGTATAAAGCTGGGAGAAAATTTTTACAGCTAATATTTCTGATAAAGACCTCATTTCAAAAATATATGAAGAACTGTGTCAAATTTATAAGAATACAAGTCATTCCCCAACTGATAAAAGGTCAAAGGATATTAACAATCAATTCTCAGATGATGAAATTAAAAATACCAAGGTCTACTACTATATCCAGGACCATCTCCAGTGGTCCTGATCCATATCTTTCCACTATATCCACTTAACAGTGGAAGAGATAGTGAGGCTGGTGACTTTGCAGTCACTTAAATCCAATTCACTTGCATGTTATGTTATCACTTTACTGATGTCATGCTTGTCTTTGAGAATGAAGGGCAAACAACATGGCCTAATAGGACTTTCTCTCTATTATTGAATAGATAAGGAGAAGGAACCCAAATCTCAAACCATATATTGTTTAAACTATGATAGAATTTTACTCATGGGATAGCAGAGGAGCATTATTATTAGTGCCAAATTCTATATAACAATAAGAATCAAGATTTGTATTGTCACGTAAGCAAACAACCCCTCCTATCATGTGTACTAACTAGCATTAGATGGCCCTCCAAACTCCAGTTCTTCTCTTTTCTTTTCAATATATTGCCTGAAGTTTGTCAATCTTTGCTGTGCCTCCTTGTGAATGAGGTTATTTTTCTCTTCTCACTCTAGGGGATGATGTAGACTATCCAATCAGATCATGACTTGACTCTAGTCTACTTAGGATACACTACAGCCTATTGTTTCTTAACCCAGCATACTTCCTTTAAAGAACCTCCACAAATATGCTTTTAAACCAATTATTCTAATCAGTAGATTAATTCATTTGAAACCTCTGTTTAGAGGTACAAATGCCAACTCATCTATGTCTATACATTCTGTAGAACTGTTATCTACAAGACAAGATAGTTTGCCACAAGGTATCTTTAACCAAACTATCAGAAGTGAAAAAATCAATATCAAATCAACTTGATCCCTTTGGTTACAATTCTCCTCAGTACCTTAGTATCGATCCAGGTTAGGCAGCAAGTTCTCTCCAAACAAGAAGCTTAGTTACTTTAGCTTCTCACAGCAAGGATAAAGCTGTTGTATGCTTTCTCTGTCATTTACTACCTGTGTAACTATAGGTAATTTACTTTAGCCTCTATGAACCCCCAGATTCCTCATCTATAATAATTATAACTAAAAACATAATTATAACTGCAATTATAACCATCACAACTAGCACCTACATAATGCTTTAAGATATGCAAAACACTTAGCAAATATTATCTCATTTGATTTTTACAATGACCCTGGGAAATGCATGTCTCAGATAAAGAAATTGTGGCACAAAGTGGTTGAATAATTTTCCTAAAGCATAGGTCTGACTATACTACATTCTCCCCTCTCCAAAAACTCTTGTGGTTCCCTTCTACCTCCAGGATCAAATACAAAATCTTCCATTTGATGTTTAAAGCTCTTCATAACTTAGTCCCCTCCTACCTTTCTTGTCTTTTTAAAATCCTACTCCCTGACAAAGATTATTTGATCCAATGATACTGGTCTCCTGGGGGAGACATTCCATTTCTTAGTTCCAAGCATTTTCTCTAGCTATCCTCTACATCTTGAATACTCTACTTCCTCACCTTTGCCTATGACTTATCCTGACTTCCTTTAAATCCCAGCTAAAATCCCATTTTCTAGCCTTTCCAGTCCACTTTCAATTCTAGTGCCTTCCTTCTTTTAATTGTTTCCTATTTATCATGTATATAACTTGTTTATATGTTCTTGGATGTTACCTTTCCCATTAGATTTTTGAGCTCTTTGAAGGGAGAGACTGTCTTTTGCATCTTGTTTGTGTCTGTCATATAGTAAACACAACAAATATTTATTGACTGACTGCTTTGCTTAGAGTCACACAGCTAATTGTCTTCAGAGATTTGAACTCTGGTTTTCCTCATTACATATCCTGGCTCTTTTTATTGTATCTCTTTGCTAAAATAGGGAGTTAGGGAATTAGATTAACTGTCCTTTAAAATTCTTTCTAGTTATGGTGTGAAGACTTTCCACTCACTTAATTTTCAACAATGGCAGAGCTTCCAGCTGATGGACCTATGCTGAAAGTAGCTGCATTTTCAATGATTAAGTCCCTGCTTCATCATTCAATAGTTAGAGTAGACTTTGAAAGGGGCATGATTAAGATTTTCTCTGATAGGGCAGTAGTTCTTTGGATACCATAACATTGCCCAATTACATGGAAAGAGAAAACCATATTGATTCCATTAATAGGGCACCATTTCCTTTTGTCATCTTTAAAATTCTGTGCCATTATGCCACTGATGTTCCCACCATCTGTTTGTCATCTCTCTAAAAATAGTGGTTGTATGGAAAGAAATGGGACAGATGAAGGAATGACAGGATATCAATATGCCAATAGGGACCAAAGTACTCACCTATTACATTTTATTTTAAATTTGGAATCTTTCTCATGAGGCATATAGGGAGAAAGACCAAAGAAATTCCCATTGGCTATTGGCATGAAATAAACATTTAGTATCAATGCATATCATAAAATTCTTATCCTACTCCATTATTAGCTCAAAATTCTAAATATATAAATCATATATTTAGATGGTTTAAATATAGCCGATCAATATAGCATACCTACATGTGACATATGGAAAACTTTGTTTAGGATAGAGTTCCAAAATGTGACAGTAAAAAATTGTTTTATTTGCCCTGTAGGATGATATCCTTTTTGGTAAATTGCAATCTGACATGATTAAAGAAAATATGGCTGGATTTTTCAGGGTAGTGGTTGGAGAGTGAGAACATACTGCCATTACATTACACAACTATCCTGCCATTAAATCAAACATAACCAATTACAACAGAACAACAACAAAAAAACTGAATTGCAATTTAAAGGAATATAAAGGAAGTATACATACTTCCAAGTATAACTTCTGGTTATTCAATAGATGATTTTGCCTCATAATTTCTGTTCTGGGGAGGCTAAAGAAGTCCTATGAAATTGAAACCCAAGTGAGTCATGTGAAACTGATTATTAGGTTCATGAAAACTCTTAGTCCAAGAAATATGTTATGAACTTAAAGTCAAGAAGTCCTGGGTTCAAGTTCCACTTCCAATACTTATGAGCTATGTAAACAACATATGTGACCACAATAGGCCTGTTTTGCCTTTTTAAAAATAAAGATAATAATATGTATAGTACTTAGTTCATAGGGTTGTTGGGGAGCTCAAGTATTTTCACCTGGGTACATTCGTCTACCATACTCGTTCCTAAAAGAGGGAGTTAAATTAACTGGTCTTTAACTGGTTTGAAGTCCTCATCCTTCCTACTTCTAGCTCCATTTAATGTATTGTCTTCTACAATTAAAATATCTTCCTTGAAAGCAGGGACTGTTTTTCTTTGGGTGTATTTTTGTATAAGTTCTTAGAATACTGTCTGTCAAATGAGATAATATAAGTAATGTACTATATAAAAGAAAGATACACTTATTGCTGATGTCTCAGAATTAGAATGTGAGTTTTTTAATAAGAAATTTTTTAAAAGTGGGTTATGGAATGGGATAAGGGTAGAGGAAGAGAATAAGGGAGAGATCTTTGGATGGAGAGTACATTAAGTAATAGGAGAGCAAGGTAGCCCTCCTACTGGTTAGAAGTAAAAAAGAGGAATCATGAAGGATAGGAAACAAGAGATACACACAAACATAATACTAAAGAACAGGAGTAGAATTTATTAGGTTAAAAAAGTGGAGTAATAATCATGTTGTCAGATAAAGTCAACCTAAAATAGATTTAATCAAAAGAGAAAAATAGGGAATCTACACCATAGTTCAGCTATATTCATCCACAGTGGTGTAGATATTGTTCAAAATAACTAGATAGATTAGGTGGGAATATTGTTATGGTGTAGAAAATGTTGAATTGGTAGATTTATAAAAACATGGAAAGATTTGGACTTATGAAGAAAGATGTTTTTCAACTTCAGAGAAACAGGACTGAAACAAGCATAGTATGGTCTTAAATGTATATGAATGGATATGTGTATATAAGTGTATAATTATAGTTATCCATCTCTATATATATGTGTATACACACACACACACACACATACACACACACACACATGTACATACACATATATCTCCATGTCTAATTATAGTCTTCTAGGGGAAGAGAAAAAGGACATAAAAGAAAAAAGTAAAAAGTAAAAAACAGAGAACAAAAGAAAACTTACAAGGAAGTGAAGAAAAGATGGACTTTGTAATATGCAGTGTTTATTACATAGACTTTCTTAAAATGGTAATTTATTGTCAGATATTTTGAATCCTTTTATGTTCTGCAGTTCACATGGCAATCCTCCCCCCCCTTTTTTAATTTGTTTTAAATAAATATATTAATTTTTAAAAATTGAAAGGTTATGATGAGAAAAAAATATCAGTAATGATTGGATTTTCTGTCAGTACTCCATTTTCCAGAAGACCATGTCACATGGGGAAAAACAGAGTGTTGCTATTTTGTTCTCAACTCCATTTTTTCCTTAGTAAGTATCTATCCTATATTTCAGCAAATAATAGAAAAGGAGACTTAAGAAGTATAAACCTCTTAATGTAACTCTATAGTTCAATAATTTAAATATATTCCCTTCCACAACTTTAAGAATTGTAAAAAGTATAAAAACAAAACAAACAGAAAAAATAACTATCCTGCCATTAAATCAAACATAACCAATTACAACAGAACAACAACAAAAAAATTGAATTGCAATTTAAAGGAATAATATCTGAGAGAAAAAGGCCCAGAGATTATGCTTCTGTGTCACAGAGATGATTATTTTTCAAAATATTTTTATTATTTTATAATGTCTACATGTATGTCCCTACAATCTAAAACAAATTGGAATAGTTAAACAAAATAAATTGATATACCAATTGACTAATAAATCAGTAAACATTTATTAAGTACCTATTATATTCCAGTCACTCTGATCATTGGAGATGCAAAGAGAGGCAAAAAATAGTCCCTGTCCTCAATAAATCTACAATCTAATCATAATCATAATACATGGCATATATGGTAATTTGCTTTATAAAAATCACCAATTCTATGGAGAGGAACTCAATAATAAAAGCCTTCTAAAATTAGGTTTAGTAATTACATTAATTTAAATTATGGTATAAAGCTATTTTTCTTTTCATAATTGGGGTTATCATGCATGTCATTCTCTTGATTTTTTTTTGTTCTGAATCAGTTAGTACAAATTTTTCCAATTTTCTTTAAATTTCTCATACTTCTCATTTCTTATGGAATTCAGCCATTCCCAAGTACCACACAAGTACTGTTATGAATAGAAATGGTATTTTTCATTGTTGGCATGGATTAGATTCCCTTAGTTATAAAACATTATTTTCTGAATTTTTTGTTGTAAATTTAAGGGGGGGAATATATTTCTTTAAGAGAAATGGATTTTTTTAAGTGACAAAAAGTGAAGGAAGGCTATAAATCATTTTTCTTAATAAATTTACTGAGTTTGGAAGGAAAGGAAGAGGAAATCGACAGGTCAGTAAATATGCTAAAAAATAAACGAAAGAAATAATAAAGTGAATTTATTGAAGATTATGTGACATCCTTCTAATCAGGTGATGGGTGTAATTTTTTGTTTTTGTTTTTTATTAATGACATATAATTAATCGTAAGTACTTCAGGGCTGGGACTTTTCTTAACCACTGTAAAGTATAGTTCTTTGCAGTAAATAAAAATCATCATCACATTAATTGTAAGCGATGTAAGCAATGAAAACTAGTAAAGACATGGTTTCCTTTTATTGTCAAATAGTCTATTGTTAAATAATCAAAACTGGAAAAATGGCTAGAAGCAAGTGAAATGTCTGTTCTATCATAACAATCCATTTCTATGAGGTCAAATAACTGGTTGTTAATAATAATGACACTGTATTTATAGTTTGTTTTATAGTTAACAAAATTTTTTCACATGAATTATCCTACTTAATCTTTCCATTAGAGAAAGAAGGCAGAAGGGGCACATATTGTTATTTCTAGTTTTTAGATCAGGAAGTTGAAATTCAGAGAAGTTGAGTAATGAGTTAACTTAGGATCACTAAACTAATAGTAGAGCTGAGATGAGAACACTGATCTTCTAAATTCTATTCTTTTTACTTCCACAACTTACCATTGCTAATTCTTTTGATTTGTTTATAGAAAACTAAAGATGGCCATGCCATCTTAGTAGTGAAATACCAAAGTGGTTAAAATCTTGGGTCTGGAGTCAGGAAAGCCTGAATTCAAATCTACCTTAAGTTTCTTTTACTAGTTGTAAACTAGTTTTTTTTTAAAAAAAGAACTCAGGTTCAAAGTTACTTACCTCTGTCTGCCTCGATATCTTTAACTGTAAATATCAACCTCCTAGATTTGTGTGTGTGTGTGTATTTTGTGAGTTCCTTTTTTGCAAAATACCTGGTATATAGCAGGTACTTAATAAATTCTTCTCTTCTTCCCAACTCATTCTTTAAAAAAAAATCTGTTTAAAGAGTTTTGAACAACAGTTTGTTACAGGAAGAAACTTTGTTTAAATAGATGTCTAACCAAATAACTATATAGGAAGAGATAGGGCAATGGAGAAGGCAAGGAATTTAGAGTAAAAAGGTCTTAGGTTTTCTACACCTTTTTAATTAATTTTTTTTTAATTAAAGCTTTTCATTTTCAAAGCATATGCATGGATAAATTTCAAGATATACCCTTACAAAAACTTGTGTTCTAAACTTTTTCCCTCTCTTCCCTCACCCCCTCCCTTAGATAGCAAGTAACTCAATATATATTAAACATGTGCAATTTTCTCTACATGTTTCCAAAATTATCATGTTGCACAAGAAAAATCAAATCAAAAAAAGGAAAAAATGAGAAAGAAAACAAGCAGACAACAACAAAAAGAGGGTGAAAATACTATGTTGGTGACTTACACTCAATTCCCATATTCTTTTTTCTGGGTGCAGATGGCTTACTTCATCACAAGACCATTGGAACTGCCCTGAATCATCTCTTTGTGGTAAAGAGCCATGTCCATCAGAATTGATCATTGTATAATATTGTGTTGCCATGTACAGTGATCTCTTGGTTCTGCTCACTTCACTTACCATCAGTTCATGTAAGTCTCTCCAGGACTCTCTGAAATCATCGGCTGATTTTTTCTTATAGAACAATAATATGCCATAGCAATCCTATATCATAACGTATTCAGTCATTCTCCAACTGATGGGCATCCACACAGTTTCCAGATTCTTGCCACTACAAAAAGGGCTACCACAAACATTTTTGCACATACCGGTCCCTTTTCCTCCTTTATGATTTCTTTGGGATACTAGCCTAGTCAAAACACTCCTGGATCAAAGGGTATGCACAGTTTGATAATCCTTGGGACATAGTTCCAAATTGCTTTCCAGAATGGTTGAATCAGTTAACATCTCCACCAACAATATATTAGTGTCCCAGTTTTCCCATATCCCCTCTGACATTCATCATTATTTTTTCCTGTCATCTTAGCTAATCTGAAAAGTAGTGGTACCTCAAAGTTATCTTAATTTGCATCTCTCTGATCAACAGTGATTTAGAGCAACTTTTCATATGACTAGAAATAGTTTCAATTTCTTATTTGAAAAATTTCTGTTCACATCCTTTGATCATTTGCCAGTTGAAGAATGGTTTGAATTCTTATAAATTTGAGTCAATTTTCTGTTTTAGAAATGAGGCCTTTATCAGAACCCTTGGATACAAAAAAAAATTTCCCAATTTATTACTCCCCTTGCCTGCATTGATTTTGTTTGTACAAAAACTTCTAAACTTAAAAAATCATACTTATCTATTTTATATTCTAAAATGTAATAAATTCCTAACTTTTCCCCAGATCTGAGAGGTAGACTATCCTTTGCTTTTTTAATTTGTTTATAATATCACTTTGGGTCTAAATCATGAACCCCTTTTGACTTTATCTTCATATAGGATGTTAGGTGTGAGTTAATGCCTAGTTTCTTCCATATTAATTTCCATTTTTCCCACAGTTTTTATCAAATAGTGAGTTCTTATACAAAAAGCTGGGATCATGTACCTTTACAATGGCTTTTGGGTTCATTTTATACTTATTTTCACTATGCTATCTTCACAGAGAAAAAACATTTTTGATTTTTTAGAAAATATGGCATTCTGTGATTCATAGAGTATCATGCTAAAACTATTAATGTTGTGACTTTTATTTTAGAAAGAAATTTGTGGATTTTAAAAATTTTGTATAATTTTCTTAAGCAAATCACATGTGCTTTCTTCATCCCTTTTCATTTTGAGACAAATTTGCTGTCCATTTTCATTTTGTGTCCTGTCTTAGGAGGTTAAAATTGTACAAAGACTTATGGGACATCCTGTATATATATCAATGGATCAGCTCTATAAATTGGTCATCCAATTGGATGAATAACATCCAATTGTTGTCTGTTCCTTTATTTCCAATTAAAAAACCATGAAATACCATATTCTAATTCTATATTCTACTTGTAAAACAAGTTTTTTAAATTGTGTGCTCTCATGTTCTTTTATTTATTCTTTTTGCCAATATGTTGTGGATTTTGATTTCTGCTCAAAGAAGTTTATGTTCTATACATAGACTCTCATAATGAAGATAGTTGATTTTTGAATTTGTGATATCTAGTGCCATACAACACCCTTCCTGAAGAGAATATTTATAGTTCATTTTAAGAATGCTTCTGTGGAGTTTATAAATATTTGGCTTCTTTTTCCCACCTTGATCCTACACTACATTTTCCAGGCATTTTTGATTTATTTTTCATGTCTCCCTTTAACATTTAAGTCACTTCTTACTAAATTATTAAAGCAGCTAGAGGTTACAGTGAATAAAATGCTGGATTTGGAGTCAAGAAAACTCATCTCACTTAGTTCAAATCTGGCCTCAGGCACTTACTAGTTTTGTGACCCTGAGCAAGTTGCTTAATTTATTTGCCTTAGTTTCCTCATCTGAAAAAGAGTCAGAGAAAAAAATTGGCAAACCACTCCAGTATCTTTGCCAAGAAAATAGCAAATGTAGCCATGAACAATTGGGCATGACTGAAACAACTAAACAACAAAAAATTCTAAAATAAATTTTATTAATTTCAGAGGCTTTCATCAAGTTCTTTCTAGAATTGTTTCTCTATCAGTTCATCTTTTGAGAGAACAGTGGTGTAGTGGATAGAGAACTGACCTTGCAAACAATTAGATTCTGTCTGACACAGTATAACTTTGTGATTCTAGGAAGCATCTACTTCTTTAAAATTATAATTTGAAGAAAAGGTAGCATGCATCATTGGCATAGATAGCTTCTTCGCCAGAAATTTCCCTGTATCAAGGACATCTCTCACTACCCCTCATACTTTCTAGCAGATATGAAACATAATCAGCTGTTTTCTTCATAGTAGTCTTTGTGATTATGTTTATCATGTGCATTACAATGTGAAATAACCAAATTTTTTCATGAAATGACATTTATGATTATCTTTGGTCATATTGTTAAAACAATTCTTCCAACTCCTTTATTTGACTCCGCAAGAAGAGCTACAACTCTGGTTATCTTCTGGTTTTAGCTGTATTGATAATGTTCATATTCATATCACTTAGTTCTTTTGTTAGTTGTTGGACATTTTTCTGACATTATGGCACTACTAGTCAAATTAGTGTCTCCCTGGGGGCAGCTAGGTGGCACAATAGATAAAGCCCTGGGTCTGAATTCAGGAAGATCTGAATTCAAATCTGCCTTCAGATATTTACTAACTCTGTGACCATGACAAAAGCACTTAACTTCTGTTTGCCTCAGTTTCCTTAACTACAAAATGGAGATACTAATAGCAAGTATCTCCCATGTGAAGATAAAATACACTAATATTTACATATTTAAAAGTAATTTTAAAATTGCATATACAACCCCCCCCCCCACACACACACATATCCTTATTGCCTTCTTTTTTCTATACAGGATATGGTCTAAAGACTGTTCTGTTCCTGACTCACTACTTCTAATATGGTCATTAGCATGTGTCAGAGCTGCTAAGATTTGTCAACTCTGTGACATGATGATGCATTGACATAGGATTGTTTCAGGAAAAAATACTATTTTAAAATAAGTAAAAATAGGCAATTTTCTGGTTTAGGGAATTTTAATTAGGGGGAAATCTAGAGAAAGCAGTGTCAAGACATTTGAGAGTAAATAATTTTATAAGCAAGAAAATTGAGCACAGTTCCCTGGATAATTGCCTATTGTGGAATTACTTAAGCAGCTGGTGGAAAAGTCCACATTGATCCCTTTGAGACCTTTGCCTCTAAAAAAACATTCTGAGTACTTCTGTACTTTACATGGTAGCATAGTGCTGGGCCAGCTGTTGAAGCATTCTCCATCTTGCATTCTTTAGTTTCATGAACAACTATTGTTAGTTGCTTCTTCTTCATTCTAGTATCCATTGATCTGCATCTTTTTTTCCTATCTTAATTCCAGTCCTTGAATGCATCTATTGTCCTTTTCTTCTAAGTTTGCTCAATATTATTGAAAAATGCCTTGTTACAAATGCTGCCTAATCCAAGTTCTTATTCTTATTTTGCAACATTGCCTTTACTACAGAATAGGCTTTCTATTCTTCTTTTATTGGCTGTTGGGATCACATGATATTCTGGCTCTTTGAATCTTGCAGATTGATGCCTACTTTCTTCATTTAAAGTTTTTCTTTCCATACACTACTTCTGTAAGAAGTCTGAAAATGTCATAAATTTATGTCCGCTCCCATGATCTCCATCTTAATATAATCTTATCTCTGTGTCCACCTTTTCATTCTTCCCAAAGTCATATGTGAGGGAAGACTTCCTGCCTTACCCCCCAAAACTAAATCTTCAATCAATAGTTTTAATTCCACCAGTTAATGTCACATAAAGGAACTTGTTCCCACACTATTTTTCAAGTGATATAACTTTATAATTTTGGTCAAAGGTTTTCCTACTGATTTACATGATTCTAGTGATTCACAACCAAAGTAATTTCAACTTTTCTTCATTTAATATACTTCCGTGTGATGATATTCTTTTTGCATAACTGCAATTTGCTGCTTCTTTTTGATTTTCACAACCATCATCCCAGTCCAAACCATTTTCTCATAATTTTATTGATGCAAAATTAGCTGGGTCTCTTGGTTCTTATTGTCCTTTATTTCAATTCATCTCACATATAGTTGTTACAATATTTTTTCACATGATGTTTTCATAATATTTCTTGAGAGCTCTCTTTTTTAGGATCTTTCAAAGGTACCCCATTGCTTGCCCTACAAAAGGTGGGCTCCTTGATTTTCCACCAAAGTTTTCTGTTTAACAATATGTTCTCTTCTTCATGTATTTAGTTATCTTTTGAAAGATAGGTAAAAACCAATATTTTTGGATAATGTTCCATTATTAATCCTATTTGGTTCTGTTTATTTTTCTTTAACAGCCCCTTAGTATTTAAATATTCCCTTCTCTCCCTATATTCCTTTCTCTCCCCTCCCTCCATTCCCTTCTCTTCACACACATACCACATCAAACACAAGCTTGCATACATACCCCTATGTGCATGTGTGTCTGCATGCTATCTCCTCTTTCAGTCCAAAACCCTATGCCTTTGGCATTGCTGAGCAATACCTAATAAGGTATTCTGCATGAAGTGAATTGCATTAAGTCTTTTTGACTAACTAAAACTTGAAAATTCCTTTGGGGCAATGCCTTCTTTGGTGCTGATATAACTGCTTGTCAGGGAGCTAGATTAATCAAATGATGTCATTTGACCGTTTCTTGGCCAATTTCTTAATCCAATGCCAGAGTTCAAAAACAGTTGTGTTCTACCACCTAATCTATGACTAGGTTTAGGGTATGGCATCAGGACTAATTCTGTTACATTATTATTTCAACATTTATATAATGTGAAAATATTCTTTATCTTCTGATTTACTACATTATAGAATTTCTTTGAATGTATCATACCAATGACTCTGGTATTGATGAAAAGTATATTCTTTCCATAATGATATAGGGAGTGAAAATGAAGCTATTTCCTTCATATTCCAGAAAAAAACATAATCTTTTATAGAATCTCAATTTAGAATGAAGAGAACAAGTTGAAAAGGAACAAAAACATTCATTGTTGTTCAGTATGTGCACAAATACACTGTGATTTGCAATTTATTTATTCATGGACAATTGATCATTAACTTCTTTTAACTTTCTAAAGTTACCCACCCTTAGTGGGTGTGGGGTCACCCACAGCTTTCAGAACATTGCAGTTTGGATCTCATTCTGTGATTGGAGCACTTTTACTAATGGAAGAATATAAAGAAACAGAGTGGAAAGGTGTGCTATGGCACAGAAATAAAGGATATTAAGTGAATAAAGCATCCTTTCCACTTAACACAATCTGAAGGTTAAATGGATGAGAAATGGAGACTTGAAATTCATTTTCCAGAACAGTACTTCATTACTAAAATACCAAGTGAAATAAACTTCACAGACCACAACTTAGTGGCTAGTAAGAGTCAATATAGACCTTAAATAATCACTATACTGAACATCACAAATAATCATCACTTTTAAAGCCTCTGATTGGCACTCTGATATTTTTTTTCCCTTTCTCAACAGAACATGAAATAAACTTTATAAAAAATCATTTACTGGGAGATATTAAATCAGTGCATACTCACATAGAGAATTTATCAGTGGTTGGATAAGGTGCTGAGCCTGAAGTTAGGAAGACCCTCCAGTCTTAGACAGCAACTAGGTTTGCGACCCTGGACAAGTCACTTAATCCTGTTTGCTTCAGTTTTCTCATCTGTAAAATGAGCTGGAGAAGGAAATGGCAAACCATTCCAATATATTTATCAAGAAATTTCCAAATGGTGTCATGAAGAGGAGAAGACAACTGAACAAAAAAAGAAAAGCAAAATCTGTAAGACTTTGAATAGTCCTAAATAGTTAAAAGAACATTTACATTTCTTCCCCTTGTTTGAGTTGACAAATAAACTACCAATTGGTTCTTTTGTCCATTAAATTATCCATGACACATTAAAACCTGTTAGCTATTTTTGATGGCTACAAAATGTAATTTAAATATGTTAGTGTCATTATAATAGAAAAACAATCTATTTCTAAAGAATTAAAATTAATGTCATTCAAATGTCTGCATGTCATACATGAAAACAAGGTGTGATGAATTTTGGTTGTTTTGTAGATTAGTTGTGTTTGAATCTTTGTTACCCCATTTGGTGTTTTCTTGGCAAAGATATTGAAATTGTTTGTTATTTCTTCTTCAGTTCATGCTATAGATGAGGAAACTGAGATAAACAAGGTTAAAGTGATTTGCCTAAAATAACACAGCCAATAATTATCTGTGGCCAGATTTGAACTTAGGCCCTTTTGACTCCTGGTGTAGCATTCTATCTGCTGCACTTACCTACCTATCTTATGATACATTACAAGCAAGCAATTATGAATGAGTAATGATATAAGCAATATTCTTAAAAATGAGTATGAGGGAAAATGGTGAGATACTCATATGGCAAGAGCAACATATAGCAAGATAAGCAACCTGTGTCCTCAAGTGACTTCCTCATGATGTTAAAAAAAAAAAAAAAGCAAGGAACACCTCTAATACTTTGGAAGTAACTTCTATAGTGAACTTATGGAGAAGGGAATGGTCAAGTATGGATATAATTATTTTTTGTATTATTGGAGGGAACATCTGGATTGACAAGAACACAGCATTTGAAAATGTGAATCAATTTCAAAACACATTACTTTAGTCTCAAAGAAAAAGCATTTTAAAAAATATATGGAAATACTGTTTACCTTTTAAAATCAGTTTTCTATGGATTTAAATTCCAGTTTTGTTATTTCAGATGAATGCTGTGGTTTGACTAATTCCTAGCCTAAACTTTTAGTCTATCCTCTTTATTTTATTTGTATAATCAATAATTCTTTGTGGAATTTATCATTAACAATTTAATGAAAAAATAAGGAAATATTTAATTTGGTAGGTTTTGTCTATTTTTTTCTCTCAGAAAACTTAGTGGATGGAGCACAGGATTTTGAAACCAGGAAACCAAAGTTCAGATCTGATGTCAGACATGGGGAAAGTCAACTAACTTGTATCTCATTTGTCTCATATTATAAAATGGGCAAATAATAGTATCTATTTCCCAAAGTTGTTGTGAATATAAAGATGAAAGAATATTTATAAAATCTTTGCAAATTTTAAAGTGCTATGTAAAAGGGGAAGGGAATAAGCATTTATTAAACATCTATGATGTTCCAGGCACTGTGTTAAGTGCTTTACAAATATTTAATTTCATTCACACAACCCTATGAAGTAGGTGCTATTGTAACCCCTCTTCTGCCAGTGAGAAAACTGAGGTAGAGAGTGACTTGCCAGGGTTACACAAATAGTAAGTGTCTGAGGTAAAATTTCAACTCAAATCTTCCTGCTCCAGATATTGTTTTATCCAGTGAATGGTCTATGTAAATGCTAATTATCATTATTATTATTATTGCAAAAAATTTTATACCAAATATACTATACTATTTGTTACAGGAATAATGTAATAACCAAATTTATTTTTCATGTGACTTGAGTATATTCACTACTTTTCATTGTTTTTTATCTTATCTCACTTCTAGTGAAGGAAATATTGAATAGAAATGACACCATAATTAGTTGTTATAAGGAATTATTGATTTGAATAATGAATCCTCATAGTCTATCATCATTGTAGTACAAAAGCAAAGTCTTATACAAATTAGCTGGAGTTCTATAAATTGTTCATATCTGTATATTTAACTTTGTTTTTGTGACCTGCTAAAAACAGGCTTATGAATATGGGTTTGACTATTTATAAAATCACAAAATGTAGAAATTGCCATTCATGAGAATTGACCTATAGGTCTGTGTCTTCTATTGATTAAACTTGTTTGTTAAAGGGACTGTTTTTTTTTTTTTAACTTCTCTCAGCTTCAGTTCCTCATAATCTGTGCCAACCATTCAACATGGATGCCATGAAAATAAATGAGAAAAGATGTTATCAAAAATTTAAAAAAATATTGTTACCACAATATCCCATAGATGAATAATAGCCTGTCATAGTTTCCTTAAAGAAATCCTTAATGGTAGTGATATGTTCTACTTGATTGAATAGAAAAATATAACATATCAACAAAAACAAGTTGATACTTTCTGAATATAAACTTAGCTTAAAAAAATAGGTATTTATTAAGAACTTATTATATGCAGGCACAGTGCAAAAGACAAGAGATACAACAAATGTCTCCCAAACAAAACAAAACAGTACCTGCTTTCAAGAAGATTCTACTCTAATGGTATAAACAAACGTAATATGTCAGTAGAAGGCAGATACTGGACTTAAAGGGGATTGGAAAACACCTTGTTTGGAAGGGGGGATTTTTAGCTGAGACTTGAAGTAAGTCAAGGAAACCAAGAGATGAAGATAGAGTCAGGAGATTGAGTATCTTGTGTGAGAAATGTCAAAGAAGCTGGAATTACTGGGTCACTTGGAGAGGAGTAAACTGAAAGAAGACTGGAAATGCAAGAAGGATCCAGTTAATGAAAGTTTCAATTCATTGATCACCCAACAGAATTTTATATTCAATCCTAGAAGTAGTAGGGAGCCACTGGAGTTTGTTGAATAGAGGGTGTCATGGTCAAGCCTTTATTGTAGGAAGATCAATTTGACAATTGAGAAAGGTGGAATAGAAGGGGGGTCATTTGAAGCAAGAATTAATAAAGAGTGGTATTTTAATAGCAGAAAGTGAAAAAAAAAGATTATGCTATGATTAAAAGGGACAGAAATTCTTTGAAAATGACAAATAGGAGAACATTTACTATCCCTATTTGCCATCCCTACTGTTTTTTCAGAAGTAACATACACCTTATTGATGCCCAATAACTTGAGTCTAAGGTTTTTAGAAAATGTTTTGCATTCATTGGATGAAAGGTACTGTTTTTGAAATACAAATTATCTCTAGTATCATATATCTAAGTCATTACTATATGCATTACATTACTATTGTAATATGTAAAATATGTAATATATAATAACAATGTATATAATTATTATTCATAATAGAAGATTAAAATAAAGGCTGGAATTTGGCAGAAGTTATTTTCATTAGATCAAGGCAGTAGAAAAACCTTTCCTTAAATTTTGACATATGCCGTAAGCTACTATAAAATAAAAACAGAAATAATTAGGCTGCCATTATTTAGATTTGGATGGGAAATAATTAGGCTGCCATTATTTACAGTGGGATGGGCCATATGAGGTATGTGTACACATATGGGAGGTGTGGGGGTGGGTAGAGAGGAAGAATTGGAAGAAGAGGCCTTGAGGAAATTTTATCCTGATGAAATTCCTGTGATATATATATATATATATGTATATTACATAAGTGTGTGTATGTATGTAAGGATATGTATATATGTATGGATATAGCAATGGATAATGTTAACTTTTAGTCTGTGAATGGGACTATGTGCAGATTTTGTAGCTACTCATTAAAAGTCACTCACTTTCATTGCAACATATGTATTACATAGCACATGTGTTACATTGCAATTAAAAGTGTCATGGTAACTCTTGCATTACTTATATTGTTTTAAGAGGAAAACAATGTTTTCAGTAGGTGGTTATTTTAATAATTATTTTGCTATTGTTTTGTCAAGCAAATGTCTTTTTTCCTTTCCTCTTTTTTTCTATTTAGAAGTTGAATTTGTTGATAGAAAACATGGAGCAAAAGGTTCTGTTTGTAGAACTAGAAAGGAGTATACATGAGGGGCAGAGTGTGTTTTGCTTGGCAGTTCTTTTGCTCCCATTTTGTTTTTGTTTTTAGTGCTGGAGGGCAGCAAATTGGCAGGTGTAAATAAGGCTCTAGCTAACTGCGTACTGTATTTACAATCAGTTATTATGGGTTAAAATGTCTGTGGTGCATAGGGAATTAGGCACACAACTTCTGTTAAGAATAATGGAAGCTTGCTGTCTCATTTCCAACCTAGTACACTGAAAAATTGACATCTTCAGTTTGGTCTTTCAGACATTCTCTCCAACTTTGATGGGATTTGCACACATGGATGGGTTACTCAGGTTGGGGCTGTTTGTGTCATGCTTTATTTAGATAAAGTTTAAGATTTTTGAATGAAGACACTATAGTGAAGATTCCAACATAGTCTTTTCTAGTTTTAATTCTAATGCAAAGCCACACAACCAGAAAGAAGGGGAAAATGTATATGGAATTTCAAAAAAAAGATTAAGATTTCTCACTTAGGATCAAGATTATTTCTTTTACAATGTGTAATTGTAATCAATCTTTGATACTGTACACACTTCTTGTCTGTCTTCATCAATGGACAATAGAGACCTGCAATAATATGACTTGTTCTTAGGTAGATCTGAATGTTCCCTTAGTCAAACTGTGTCTCTGGAAATATAGAAAAATCTTACTTTATGAGAATCATAGCACAGGTACTATGTCATTCCTCAATGCCAGGATGGACGTATATATGTAGAAGAGTTTTAAATGGTATTACATGAATTACTACGTTTGAAATTAATTTGTATGGGAGAGCTGTATGTCCATACATTCTGGTGACAAGAAGAAAAATGTGACTTAAGAAAGCTAATGGATTCTTGGACAGTGCATGACATCAGATAGGGTTTTATATGGATACAGACAAAGAGATAATCCTGGGTTTTGAAGAAGAGGAGTAGAGGAGTTTACTGTGGAGGTGTATGAAATAAATTGCAAATATATAAGCTGCTGTTTAATAAAACAATTAGCTTGTCTTGGGCTTTGGCAGCAGCTTAAGAATTCTTACCAGTGTTAGTTTACAGCTGTAACTTCGGGATATAATAGGAGATTGAATTTTACACAGGCAATGAAACAGATGATCAAATTCACAAGGGATTGTGTCAGGCTTTTTCCAGTACCAAAGAAACATATTAATCCTTGTCACTGTTTTCAGAAACGCTGTGACAGAAATAAACCTGTACTGTAACTTGGCCCTTTTAATGAGCTTCTGGAGTGTGGGCTTTCCACTCAGCACCTGAAAAACACAACAAAACACCTTTTATATTAAAGATGTGAGGTTTGCTGCTGGCTAAATTTGTACACAGAAGTCTATAAACCAGTGCTCAGCCAGCTGGGAAGCAAGAAAGCAAAT
Source organism: Antechinus flavipes (assembly GCF_016432865.1). Taxonomy (NCBI): domain Eukaryota; kingdom Metazoa; phylum Chordata; class Mammalia; order Dasyuromorphia; family Dasyuridae; genus Antechinus; species Antechinus flavipes. Next base: position 285,825,045 of record NC_067399.1, on the reverse strand, counting down.
TCAGATTCTGCCATGAACTTCACAGACCAATTATCTACTTGGAATCATGGGAGTTTAACAAACAAATACCAGCTCCTGCTGAGCCTTTTCAGTCCAGCAGCTTATGGGTGATTCAGTTGCATCCGAGGCTTTTAAACTGATCAATTCTTAATCACAAAGCGCAAAAATTATTCTCAGACACGTCAGTTTCTTTGGACACCTTTGTTAGCAATCTGCTTCAAATCATTTTTTTTAAAGAACTGCAGACACTGTTTTTATTGACTCCCCACTTGTAAAATGTTTATAGCTTGTTAATTTATATTTACCCCTTTACTTTTGCCTGCAAATCAACATCACTTAGCACAGTTTGGTTACACTTTGTCCAAAGGAAATTACAGAAGCCTGCTATGGGGCTAAAATGAAGGAAAGCTGCGGAAAATCAATACGCTGCTGATTAAACAGATCGTAGCAAATTCACGGCTGTATGCTACAGCATGGAGACATCAGTGTGATGCCTATCTAGCAGTTAATGTGCTTTCAGTCAGTTGAAGAAAATTTTGGAATAAGGCAAAATCTTCCAGAAAAACATGAGCTATCTTAAACAAGCATTTCTACCCGTGTATGGAACCTACATTTTGTGTAGAATGATATTTCACTTAAGACTTTCTTGGGAATCTTTTTTTATTATTTTTTAGAAACAAAATAAATATTCTACCTCCTTTGTGTTGCTTTCTGTAAAGATTTTAAAGAGACTCATGACATGGAAATGTATTTGCTACTATATTAATACTTTTCTTTCCCCTCCTCCCTTTTTAGAATCTCAGGCTTGTGACTGGTTCATGTATTATTTCAATTCTGTGATGATGATAATTAAAATGACAGAAAGGTAGAGCATCTGTATAGGTTTCCAAAAAGAAATCACGATATCCAATGAAAATATTTAATAGAAACTTCATATTGTCTAATCCAATGAGAATCATCTATCATTATTCAGGATAATAAAGCAAACATGCAATGAAATCAGGTGGGGGGGTAGAGAAAGGTCCTTATTTATATATAATTGGATTTTTTAAAAATACAGTATGAATGAATTATGAAGGAATTGTAAAGATGAAGACATTTGTTTTGAAATTGTAGATAAAGGCCATATTCAGATGACTGCATTTGACTTAACTAAAGCAAATATCATCTGAGTTAAAAGTATAACCTCTCTCTTTCATGGCACATAATAGTGGACTTGTTAAATCCAATACCATCTCAAACACTGAAAACCCATGGTGAAAAGAGGACCAGTTAAGATCTGGTATATATCTTTAACACAGCATATCATGATGGATAGAACTTTAATACTTTAATCTCATTAATTTATCACAGAAGCAGTAAAAAAAAAAAAGAAAAAAGAGAGGGAGGAAAGCAAGGAGGAGGGGGAGAGTAAGAGAGAAAAGAGAAAGGAAAGAGAGAGAAGAGAAAGAGGAGAGAGAGACAGACAGACAGACAGAAAGAGAAAGAGAGAGAGAAACAGAGAGAGAGAGAGAGAGAGAGAGAGAGAGAGAGAGAGAGAGAGAGAGAGAGAGAGACTTTAGCTTATTTAAAGCTGAATACTTTTGGAAAGAACTCTTGACAAAACAATTTATTTCAGAATTTAATTAGCCTTTATTTTGACACACATATAGGTTCTCTATATGATGGTTGCTATATCAAAAGGGATTTGAGGCTGGATAGGTCAGACTATAAGCAGAACTGTTGATATGATGGTTCTACTGACCACAATTCTTTGAAACCCACTGAGGCTTGAGTAAATTATGATATTATGTAAGAAAAATATCAGTAGTGAGTTCATGTTGTGCAAAAAAAAAATGATACTTGAAAAAACTTACATGAGAGCCAAATTTAAGTCATAATCTCTCAGAGTTGTTTTTCATTCTCTCTTTTCCCAAATACCATAGACTTTCAAATCATAACATGGCTTAATCCTTTGCCAAATTTTATGTGTTAAGATGAAGGTGTTTTTGAGTCATCGAAGCTCATAAAAAAGACCTTTAACTAGTAAACAGCTTTTCCTTTTCTTTTTGAAGCTTGAAGATCTGTTAAAAGAAATGGATAGAAGAAAACATTTCCATGGACGCCATATGTATATTAAGTTTCATCCCAGGATTTGAATTTTAAAGAGAGTTGAGAATTCCTAGAAAATGGGTCCTTTGGACTTATACTAACAGATGATCTTTAATACAAAAACATAAATATACATTATATATATGTATATATATATATACGTGTATAGATATATATTCATATACATACATATTTATGATCTCTATATTACATTAGACCAATATATTTTAATTTCTCACAGGGTAATTTATATAATCAATATGGCAAAGAAAAAAATTGGAATTCTACTGTAGGAAGGATGAAGTCTACATTGTTTTCTTAAATATTTAAAATAATATTCTAGCATGAACTTCAACTTTTAAAATTTTAATTAAAATGTATTATTATATTCCTTCTTCTTCCTCCCCCTACTCCCTACTTCATATTAAAATTTGCTCTTAATGCTTCTTTATATTTGTTTTTACTAGATGAGATGAAACAAATAATATGGCAGAAAATATACTGGTCTATGTGGGATGATAGGAGGGAAAATATGGGAAAAGATCTATGCCTCAAATTTTCTAGGGTTTGTAGGCTAATAGTGCTTTTGAATGTGGAATTTAAGGTTTTCTTTCATTGTGACATTGAAGGAAAAATAAAATGAAGTGACAGATAAGACTAGATTAGAAGGCAATAATGGAAAAAAATTCTTAATAAAACAAGTATAAACTTTTGATTGGAAACAGTTTTATAAGTTTAGTTATTTGTATGACATTTTTTTTTGCAATCCCAACAAGTTACCAGTGGTGGGTACCAAATATCTTTTCCTCTAGTTCAAATAAATCTGCTAGCTGGCTAGCTTGGGACTAAAATTCTCCTTTGTATAAAATACTTTTGGGAGCTTATTAATGCATAATCATTTATTACTATTAAATATCTGTTCCATGATCCTTTTGAAAAACATTTTGATGAACATTGATCCTTAGGGTGTAATTTCAGCCAGTATTCATGGTGTTATGCTTTAATTAAATTATAGTTATTTTAAAAATGTGTATCCTTAATTAAATTGCACCATGCACATAAAGAGGAATTGACTATGGCATGATTCAAATATATTTTTAAAATGGAATACTAAAATTTGAATAATGTCTTCCTAAATGAATGCCTAACTAGGCTACAGAAATGCCTAAAAAGTCTACTAAAAATTATCGAGTAAAACTGTTTAGCCCTCTAAAATACAATGCATTAAAATGTTGGAAGGTTCCTCTATTAAATCTAAATATACTTCTTATGGTATATACAGTATTACATTTCGAAATTAATTGCCATGTTCCCATTTGTTAAAGAATTTCACTCCATGTGAAAAGCAAAGTCTCACTAGATGTGGATTTTACACTGCACTAGATCAATCCCAATACCAGTAAATGGATATTATTAAACAGCATGGGGTAGTGCAAACTGGGAAAGAAAACTTGTAGTGTGCTGCCTTTGAGCAGACCTGGCTTGCATGCTGTGACAGGGCAATTGTCGACATGCTTTTTTCATGCCAATCTGCAGCTTTTTCAACTCTAGATGCTATGGCAACCAGGGTTTAACAGACTAAGCAGCTAACAAGCTTCCCTGATGGAATTGTCTGGTGGTGTGATTGCCTTGTCTTAGGGAAAATATAAAATAGAATGAAGACGCTTGTGGACATTTGTCAAACTGATTATAATTTGGACAGTTGAATCATAATTGTCTGTTGTATATAGTACAGTAGTGACACACACTCTTTACCATGTCCTCTGCAGAGGACACCATTGCATTCCCGCATAGGCTCTGTTTCCCATGGAAACAATGGGTCTTGGTAACTGCCAGTTTGGTTCAACATGGCGGGCCATATCTCACACCAGATCATGTGGGCAGAGAAAGTGAAATAATGCTCAAGGTTTTGTGTTTTTTCTTGCCTCTTTGAAAGGACTTGTGTTTTATTTGAACTATATTTCTATGAAATAGAATAATGAGCACAAGCTGAAGGGAAAGAGCCCTCTTAAAAATGGTTCATGTTTTGTACAGTAGGTTGTAGATCAAAATATGCAGGTGAATTAATTTGTTATTTATGATTGGGCATAATTTTAGTTCTTTGGGAATATTGATTTTTAAAATTTGCAACCACTTAAAAATGTATTTGTGTCACCAATCATATGCATAATTTAAAACACTGAGAAAATAATCAAGCTCCTCTGATGGAATGGTCTTGTTTTAATATTGCCTTGTCCTATTGAAAATGAATGAAAAGATGCTTCATCCTATTTATTATTTTAAATGCTGCATTAACAAAGTCTCAGAATCTATGTTAAAGAGTAGAAGATATTGGTCTTGTCAAACTCATTTAATATCTTATATTTTTAAATGACTATCTCTGCAACAAACATAAAATAAACTATTTCAAAAAAAGCTTGAAACAATATAAACATAAACCACATTTCCCCTTTTTTGAATTGGAAATCTGAATAAGATGAACAAATTTGTAATCTGATATTCATATTTATCTTATAGAATTTCATGAAATGAATTATTTTCTACTTCTTTAGAACATTTTGGTTACGTGGTAATGACAATGGGTAATATAATGGTAATGAGAAAAGATTTCATTTTTTACCCTTTAGTAGCTAGTATTTCTTTAGAATTTGATAGTAACTAGTCTTCTTCATTGATGAAGAATCAAGGTGGTGATTAAAGGATTCTATATACTCATTTTACCTTGCTAAATCCCCTCCATCCTCTTACCTTATCTTCCATATCCCATGGAACTTTGTTTCTTCTCTCCCTTATTGATAAGGCATCAATTTAATTCTTTCTTGATAGAGATACTTAAAACCCCCTTCCTCTCAACTATCACCATCAATTTGAGTTAGTACAGCTTCCCAAGAAAGTAGTTGTTTCTTTAGTTTGAGCCCCAATTGTTTTTTGTTCTTAGTTTTTTGTTATTGTTTTTATTTTAAAATGTGTAAAATTATTGCTAATTTCAGTCAAAATAATTCCTAAGGCAGAAACATTCCAGTTTGGGAAATTACATTTTTCCAAATGTGTGCATCTCATAAATTATCTTCTAGGATTACTAACATCCCATATTGAAGGTCAAACAAACAAAAAAAAATTGGAGATATTATTGACTCTTCAAAGAATACTTCATTTAGCCTAAGGTATGAAGACCCACTTCAAATCATCCATAAAGATCAAAGATCTAATCAAAAACGAAAAGCAATAAACCAAAACTCAGTTTCTTTCCTTTAGACTAACTTCCTTATAGAAAGGATCTTTCTTTACCCACAGCAATGGAGTCTTTTCAAAATATTTTCTTCACTTGAGATACATGCCCCCTTTATTAGCCATAATATGCCTGTCACTTTCTCATTCTCAGTTGGTGTTGTATTAGGTCTTTCCAGTTTCCTTCCCTGAAGAACATAACGTTTTTCCCCCAACAGGAAGCTCAGTTGAGTTGCCTGTTGAACAGAATTAATATCATGCAAAGATAAAGGGTGGGGAGTAAAGGTATAGAATGTATTTTCTGTGAATAAGAATGTAAAAACCAGTTCTGTTTTTATTTCACAATATTAGGGATACAAGTAAAGGGACATCCTGTTCTTTATTATGAAAACTTTTCTCCTCTCAGTTGAGTAGGAGAAAAAGCTATATTTGTTATTTCTAAGTAAAAAGAACTATTTTCCCTCAGAGTACAACATTTCTTTCACTTATAAAGAAAAAGCAAAATAATAATAGCTAATGTTTATGTAGTAATAAAGTTTGCAAAGCTCTTTACATATAGTGTCTTATTTCATTCTCACATTCTGTGAAGTAGATGATATTATTTTTCCTATTTTACAATTGAGGATATTGAAGTTGAGAGAGGCTAAGTGACTTGTCCAGAGTCATACAACTAATAAAAGTGACTGAAAGTGGATTTGAACTCAGTTCTTCCTGACTCTAAGACCATGGATCCAAATGGTTCAGGATCACTTTATTCAATTTACCACATACATGCAAGCAGAGTGCCAAATGTTCTTCAAACATTTTTAATTATAAATTAATTTTAAATATCAATATATTTGTGTTTTTATTAAGAGTTTACAAATATATCTATATATATATATGTATGTATATATATATATATATATATATATATATATATATATATATATAGTCTAACAGTTTCTGGATAATTAACTATGGCTAGTGATTAATTAATAAATGGATAGTCATTTGGCCATATTTTGTAAATCAAAGACCCTTCATGGAACCCACTCAATGCTTATATGCCATTGGAAGCATAGATGATTTGGGGGGTAGAAATCAACACTGATTGATTAACAAGTAATGAGAGATTGAGTATTATAATGAGATGTGGTCTTATTCTATTGAGGTTCTGGAGGATGTGACTGATCACACAGATATGAACAAAGAGACTTATCTATGGCAGACTAACCCCTGTCTAGAGCAATCTAGACAAAAATAATAAAAAATAATAATAATCCATTTCTACTCAGATCTGCCTGACTAAAACACAATGGATCATAAGTCACCATTTCCCCCAGATAGAGTTTCTTTGCCTTTTGATCAGATCTAAGTTTTCATGGTTAAGTCCAATATTTCATCTTATTATAAGTCCTGCTCTTCAAAGGCTGCCTGAATAACCTACAGAGGCTCATTTCTAAATGAAGAAATAGGAAGGAGAAAAACTTTAATCCCTATTTGATAATTGGTTATTTATATAAGGGAGAAATAATCATTTCTTTCATATATATACACACATATAAATACAACACATGTACATACATTTTATAGTCATACTCATGTATATTATAACTCTAAACAAAATAAAAAATAATGAAGTAAAGATGAAATAATATTTGATTCTAGAGTCAATGGGGAGCCACTGAAATTTATTGAATAAAAGATTTAATGAAAATTACCTTGACAACTATGTGGAATATGGATTGGATACTATAAAAATTCAAAGTAAGAGGACACATTGGAAGATTACTGTACTGTTATAGTCTAGAAATGGTTAAAACCTGTACAAGGATAGTGGCTCTGTGAGCCCCAAGAAGGGGAAAGATAGGAGATGTTTTGGAGACAGACTTGATATATATAGTCAAAGAGAAAGGAGTTTAGGATGACATTCAATTGACAATTCAATTGATGAACATTTATTGAGTATTTAATATGTATAAGCCTCTATGGTAGGTACTTTAAGAGAAACAAAGATGAATGAGATACCATCCCCATCCTTAATATTCTTAGGATCTCAAAGACAGCGCCAAAATAAATGTATGATTATCTAGAGTATAAGGTAGAATATACTATATTCTGTGAAAGGTCACATGAAACTTATAGGAATTCAGAGAATAGAGGGAATATATACATTTGATAGGGTTAGAGAAGACTTCATCGAAAAAAATAATACTCAAAATGTGTTTTAAAAAATGAGTAGGACTCTGATAGAGACTTGGGTGGGGGTTCCTTGTAGTGCATATTAGGTCTTGGGATAACAAAGAGCAGTTTCTACTCAGATAAGTTATAAAAAAAGTAGTGGAACAGTGGGAAATAGGATTAGAATGATATATTGGAGTTATATTGTGAAAGCTTTTGATTACCAGGCTAAGGAATTGGGGCTTTATCCTGTAAGTAATGGGATTCTTTGAAGATTTTTGAGCAGAACACCTGAAAATCAGATCATCATTGTTATTTCTATTGTTTATATCCTTTAATTCATTTACCCATGATCAGACATTTAAACATTTAATAAGAACTTAAGAGATGACCTGTTTTGATTCTTTCATTTTACAGATAAAGAAACTGAGACTCAGGGACTAAAGAGGTCACATTATTGACTTAAGGAAATAGAGTTGGCAAGAAGCAGAGCCAGAATTCAAATCTAGCTTTTGTAGCTCCAAATTCAGTACTTTAAAAAAATGGTATATTATAAGAGCGCAGAATCGCAGATCTCAAGCAGAGACTTCAGAGTCCATCTAATTTAAAACCATCATTTGATAGATGATCAAATCAAGGCACAGGGATATTTAATGATTTGCCTAAGTCATAAAGAGAATAAGCGTTAGAAAAGAGATTTGAATACAGTATCTCTAATTCCAGAAGCAGGATTCATTCCATTGTATCATATTTCTTCCCTCTGTTATTCACATGACTCAGTGAACAGCATAAACAGGATTTAACTTTTTTTTATTCTTTTTATTAGCTATATTGACTCTTCTTTGATTTTGATGGAATTATTTCACTGTATTTGAAGGTATCTGTGACATTAGACTCAGCCTAGCTATGAAAACCACCCAAAGTAACTATCCTATGTCATAACCTCACAGATATATTTCCTTCCATATTCTTTCATCTATCAGAAATTCCTATCATTCTTCACTTCTTTGGCCTTAGTCATTGAAGGACCCTTTTGAAATGTAAATGCATAAGGAAGAAGTAACACATTCAGTCATTATCAGCCATTAACACTTTAGAACCAATTATGTTGAATTAAATTGATTTAGTTTAGCAAATTAGCTAGCAGAAAGAATATACTGGAGGGATCTGACCTAGGACAGTTAAGGTTAGTAGAAAAGAGTAGAACAACATTAATTGTACTACAGAAGAAGAAAGGAATATTTAAAGAGAGATAAATATTGGTGTTAAACAAATTCTATCTACCTTACTGTTTTCCCAAAGACTAAATTTGAATCACAGAAAGGATTTCTTTTCTTCCCCTCATAGTAATTTCTGGAGCTAAAATGGATATAGTAAGCTATTCAATCACGAATATCAGTTTTATTTTCAAGTCATTCTTACTGTGAGACAACAGCTTTGAATCATCAAGGCATGAACTGCCTGTCCTCACACATGCCTTGACCACATAGGCTCTCTATACTTTTGCCTCTGTATTTGAAAATTCTTGTTGTGTTCATATTTTCCATTAACATCATGTATATTTGTGGAAGTATGTCCTCTAAGTTGATGAGAAATGATTTCTTGCTACTGATCTTACTATTTCATTGCAGTGAATGTCTTTGAGCTAATTTTCTTTTCTGGATGATTAGAGTCTTGATAAACATGCATATGATGGTTCATGAGCTATAGTTTTAGGATTTCAAATCCACAGAATACTTGGGAACCCAATCTATGTGAATGTGAGCTAAGAGCGATAGTCCAGGCAGGTGTTATACTTTTCTAGAAAATAAAGATCAAATCAGTTTTTCCAAGTTGGTATTCAATTGCATACTGACTTAAGATTTAAAGTCTTCTTGAAATGAATAAAGATCCTCAGATATTTCCTCACTTATTATGACAGTATCTCTGTGATGTAGGCATCGAAAAGATTACTGTTCCCATTTTATCTGTGAAAAGATGAAAGAGAAGTTAAGTGATTTGCCCTTGATTCCTTAGCAAAGCAATGAAAAAAGACTGTATAAGGCCGGCACTTTTTGTACTATATTAAAACATCTCTCTTTGGGGCTGTCAATTATGTTGAGAGGCAAGCTACTCAATGATGGAAGCCCTGGGAGATAGCAGAAGTTGTATAGATTATTGAATAATAAGATGTTCAACTTTTAAAAGCACTGAATCCTAGGATTATGTCACACCTGTAGCTGGGATTTCATCAATGGATTATCCTATTAACTTTTCTCAAAGCTAGTCTATGTCAGATATTCATAATGGAACTAAAGAAACTTTGGTTCAAATTTGACCATGACTAGGGAAAATGAAGAAAAGTAAATGAGCTAAGGTAATTGGAAAAGGGTTTAGAAGGCCCAAATTTAATTTCTTCACTGCCATTTTCTGTGTCATCATGTTCAGTCACTTCTCTATCTGACCTTCCATGTCCTCATGTGTAAATGAAAAAGTTGGACAAGACAATAACTAAAGATTCTTCTATCCTTAATATGATATAATTCTGTGATGTTCATATAAAATTGGACTGAACTGTGGTGGCCTTGATAATGAGAAAATATTATATTTATTCCTGAAAGTAAGTATATTTACTCCTTCATATATACCATAAGCTTGGATAAACTTTGAATGTCCTATAAAAAGTTTTTATATGACTTTTTTAGGCTTCACTATCAATATTCCATCTACTTCACTAGCAATTCATATACATACAGTTTTTTATTTTTATGTAAAATTCTTATTTAGATAAAATTTTAAAAAACTCAAAATTACAAAGAAAATTTAAAGTTACATTTTCCTTAAATGTAGAAGAGAAACTCCAACCTTGTTTCCATGCATGTCAACTGAGTACTAAACCAGTTTTCTTATAAGGGCTTCCTGAAAGACCACACATACACACACACACACACACACACACACACACACAGAGAGAGAGAGAGAGAGAGAGAGAGAGAGAGAGAGAGAGAGAGAGAGAGAGAGAAAGAGAGAAACATATGTGTGTGCATAGAAAGGATAGAGAAATGTATTGGGCATGTAGGGAAAATAAGGGATTAGAGATGGACAGTGTGAATGTTTCATTGCTACCCATAAAACATGAAGAGATCAGAGGAATGCTAGTAGGACATTAAGGATTCTTTGTGGAAATTTTATGGAAAGATGTAGGCAAAAATCATGGAAAAAATGAGAAGGTATACCCTCCAAGGAGGCATAATGAGCCTATGTTAGATAATGCCTCCATCTAAGTATCTAAGCTCTTTTTATTTTATTGTCAAAGATCTAGATTTATTATGGAACTAAATTAATTGAGTAAAAAAAAAATCATGAAATTGCCTATGGCAATCCACTCCTGGCTGGAGTGGTTATCGGGGCAGAAACTGGACACTTTGGAGCATGTCCACAGAAAGCTATGCATTTAAAAAAAAAAAAAAACTGTGAAATTAGCATTAAAATTACCAAAGAATCATCAGTGGCTGTGTATCTGTTGCCAGATTCTAAAGTATGGAAACAACCTTCATTATTCTCAGCTACTGTGGAATCCTATGAAAAGCACTCCATCTGTCAAAACTACAGCTTCTCTTCTAGTTAATAGGGATAACAATGCTTTATACCTTCTAAAGCACTTTTGAAAGACAAAAGAGATTATTTAGTAATAGCTTTTGGCACTAAGATAGCATTTGTTTTCTTTATTCTGGTCAGTGAAACTTCTGTATTTGTACCTTAATATCTCCTAGGTAAAGAAATGGAAATGAAACTAATGAAAATGAAATTGAGGGAAGCATCTGGAATTTATTTAATAATGTGGTGACATGATCAGACCTGTGTTTTAGGGAGATTGTTTTGAAAGTTGAATGAAAGATACATTAGAGTGGAAAGAAACTTAAGATAGAAGCCAATCACCAAATGATTGTAATTACTAGGCATAAAATTATGAGGTCCTGTATCAAAAATGGCTCCAATATGAAAGCAGAGAAAGGGACAAATACAAGTTATGAGGACAGAAATGACAAAATATAGCCATCATCTATTTAAACTTTCCTTTGTGAATTGTTTGTCATATTTCTTTTGAATGTCAGTAGAGCTTGTTGGGGAGATCTTGTGATATTTTGAGATTAGCACTCAGGACAATCACATGTGCAAACAAAAGCTTCTGAAGGATCTCAATATTTTTAGTGGATCTCTCTGCCACTTGGAGTTTACACAGGATATCTTCCATGACAAAGACAAACATAAACCTTCCTGTTTTATGCCTCACTTGGTAGCAATAATAGGGGATTTCACCTCCCAATAGCATCTTTTAAGGAACTTAATGGGATCATGTATCTAGAGCCAGAAGGGACTTCAGAGGTCATCTAATTTACTCCCTTGTTTATCAGATGTGAAACCAGAAGCCAAGGAAAATTAAATGATTTGACCAAGTTCATAAGGGTAATTAGTTTCAGAGACAAGATTTGAGGTCAGGTCTGACTCAGAGCTGATGCTCTTTCCATATTCTTATACTGTTCTTTTATCTTAAATAATTTAAAAAATGTGTATGTGATGCATATAATGGAAAGAAAGCCTTTCAGATTACTCTCTATGCTATACAATTAAATGCTTCTTTTTGTTCAACAAACAATAAATATGGTGGGATCTTTTATTCCCTTTACCTTTCAGTAAATTGTGTAGTTTGTATGAGTAAATTGTGGTAGAAGTCACAAATATGAAATCAATTTTAATCTGTTGTAAAAGTAATTTGTGAAAGGCTGCCTGTAAAATATGTATATATATGTATGTGTGTGTGTGTGTGTGTGTGTGTGTTTGTGTGTGTGTATACACATAGGTAGTGACTAGAATCAGGAAGACCTGAGTTCAAATCTGGCTTAAGATACTAGCCAGCTAGGTGATATTAAACATATCACTTAACCCAGTTTGCCTCAATTTCCTCATATGTAAGAAAAAAAGCTGGAGAAGAAAATGCCAAACCGTTCCAGTATCTTTGTCAAAAAAAAAAAAAAAACCTATGAGGATAGGTTACTATCGAAATATTGGCAAATTGATTCCATTTGGCATTCTTTTATTATCTTTCTTCTACTTTCAGTTATAAATAAATGTTCTTGGAATGATCTGGATTAGTTCAGTCTCACACCAGGCTTTGTGTAGACTCAATTTTCCTTCACACAGCTTCTTGCTATTTTTGAGAACATAATGCTTGCTATTTTATATAGTTGTCCTGTAAATGTTGTGCAAATAAAATTCTAATAGTAATGTGTGTTATCTTTGGATGTCTGTGTGGTCAGAAAAAAATGTTTATTAGTAAAGTGGTTTTCTTTTGCTCTTTTGCAATTCTCCTTATGGTAATTACTTTATACAAATTACATTTTTGTAATCATGATAATAGAGTTAGTGTCTACCTTTATCCAGTTCTTAATTTTTAATGTTTATGACTTACATAGGTTAGATTGGAACTGTTATAGTTGTATGCCTTTTTCACATTTTTAACCTTCTAATTGGATAGCAATTATAAAGTGTTCTCTTAGTCAATGCTCTGACTACACACAGACTGCTGTTTTCCCATGGTTCCCCCCTTAGCAATTACTTATTTTCTGCTTATTAAGGTATAATCAATATAGCTTTCGCTATTCTCTTCTGTACCCACCTTTAAATTATTGTCACTAAATGTTATCTGTTAAATGTAAATCTATCTGGATTAGAGGGTTATCCCAAGTTCTTTGGATAATTTCTTTACTTTTTAAATAGATCTGCGACCCTTTATTGCTAGCAGATAAACTGATATCTTTTTCATAATAATGCAATGGGGACATGGCCAATGGAAACCTGTACTTAGAGCACTGTGGTTTGCTCTGCCTGATGTCAGTCCATGTGGAAGAGATAAGGAGTTTGTTTTCATAAAGGAATGCTAATGTATCATGTAAAGGATCTACTTCTCGATTCAGAACACACACAGATCAAGTGATGGTCAAATGACCAAATGATAAAGAAAAGGATTTCGATGGATTATTGAGCCAGAATTTGGTGTGCAGTTAAACTGATCAAAGTGAGATGTTTTCTTCCTTCCTGTCAGTCTCTGGTTCAAGCAAGGAGGCAATGATTCCTGCAAATCACTGTGAGGAGACAAAACTCAGACCTTTATTTCCTTACTGGGGCCAACTTTGTGTTGTCTTCATTGCATGATTTTGTAGTTGCTACTGTCTCTGTTGTGTCTATTGTTTCTGTTTTCAGATGAAGGCGAATTGGAGATGGCCATGACCTTGTGGTCCTTGAATGGCTAGCCTATCAGGCATCAGAAATCTATATTCTAGAGTTCTACTCAGATTTGTAGATAGTCATATGAGTGAATTAGTAGCCAAAGATTTGAAGACTGACCTGTTTGATCAAGTTAGATGTAATAGAGATCGAGAACTATTCATTGACTAGATTGCATTTGGAAAGACATTAGTGGAGTATTGCTTATGATTAAATGTTTTATAGCTAAGTCCTCTCCTTCCACAGACTGAGATGATACAGGAGAATGTACTTCCCTAACCTCACCCCATTTCCCACCTCAAGAGGGTGATAAAATACTTTTGTATGTATCTTGTATTCTTGCTATATATACACAGTAAATAATAAAAGCTAATTGAAGTAATAGAGTAAGTGAAACTAGGCCATAATCACTGGCAGTTACATTTGTTGCAGAGAATCCATCAGAAGGGAAGAATAAGACCATAGTATCACAGAAGAATCACTCAGACTACTCAAGGATTTCCATAGAACTATGATGGGGCAAGATGTAGTATTGCTTTGAGAAGATCTGACTCTGGTGTAGGGATAAGCAGAGGGAAGGTGTTTCAGAGCTTATACAGTTTGTAAAGATACTCTCATTGTTTCTTATGAATTGTGTAAGGGAAAATACCAAGAACCCAAGAAAATTAAATATCTGCTCAATTATTTATCTCTCCAAGTAGAAGCTGTGAATTAATCTTACATTTAGTATCAATTTATTTATTTCTTCTGATTTAATTTTTAGCAAGAACATTAATAAAAAATATGGTTCATCTCCTCTAGTAGGATAACAAATTCGTTGGTCAGTCATTGGGCAAAGATTTCAGATTGTAAGTGCTACCAGTTAAATTGTTTATAGAGCTTCTAAAAATTGTATTTCTTAGTATCTTTTAATCCCCTTTCCAGCTCTCAGTCAAGATAAAATAAAAGGGAGATTAAGACAAAGTGACTGCCCTTAAAGACAATATATGCATAGATTACTTCTACTTAGATAAGAATTATGCATCTTTGCAAATAGTACAACATTCTGCTTTGTGCTCAGTATAGTCTTTGTTTCAAGACTAGTTAATGAAACATTTTGCCACAATAACAAATGAAATGAAGGGGGGGGAGAGGAAATGAAAGAGTACTTTTATGAACACAGTTGCTTATTGGATGGCTGAATGCCTGTGAAAGGAGATGAAAAAGAAATGGAGGGAAAAAGGGAAGGAAAGAAGAAAGAAGAAAGGTGAAAAGAGTAAGGAAGGGAGGGAGGGAGGAAGAAAAGAAGAAAGGAAAAAAAAGGAATCATTTTCTAGTATTTTATGTATGTAAGATATTCATTGTATGGTATTATTCTTATCTTAAAGAGCCTGTGATTTATTTGGCATCTTTTGACTTCTCTGATACCACAGTTTAGAGGTTCTTCTGGTTTTTTTCCTCTGCTCACTCATCTTTTGTCTCTTGCTATTTTCTTTTGCTTTCCTTGATCCCAACATGCACATACACACATCCCTTCCATTCCTCATTTCTTTTCACACTCTTTTGCAGATTTCATCTAACCCTGTCTTCAATTGTCATTTTTTATTTTGGTTGTGTGTGAAGGTGTGTATATGTATGTGTGTCTGTGAATATATATACACACATACACCTCCTCATACTCTCCCCTAAGGTATAGTACAATCTTTATGTTTTCTTTGTTTTATTTAAATGTTTTTGGTTACATTTTGACTTCTGAGCTCTCTCACTCCATTCCTGCGGTAGAGAAAATCAACATTTCATTTTAGAATTTATAGCTTCTTTCCCCTTTTTCTCCTGATTACCTTGGGAACAAAACTAATAGTGATATTTCTAGGTCAAAGAGTATATATAGTTTAAAACTCTTTGGTCATAATGCCAGATTTCTCTTTTAAAATCTTCCTGTTTTCTTGATTGATATCTCTTCCTGGATGTTATGTCAAATCTGAAATTCAAAAACAAGATGCACCGAAGGAAATATGGTTTAGGATAGTATAGTATGATAAAGATGTGTGTGTATGGAGGGTAATTCCATGTAGAATCAGAAGACCTGCATCAAATCCCAGGTTTGCAATTATTACTTCAGTTCTATTATCTGTAAAATGAGGGGAGGGGATGTGTGTAAGGTAGGGAAGTAAAAGTAGAGAAAATCAGATTAGATCTCAAAGGTCTCTTATTAGCCTCTGTCAAAAATGGAATTCATCTTTCCAAAAGAAGCTGACCCTCTTCCCAACTTCCCTATCACTATTATTTATATTATCACTATTCTCTCTATTTCCAGGACTGAAACCAATCTCCAGTTGCCTTTGCTTGTTTCTCTACCTCAAGCCAATTGACAAGTTTTATTAAATTGACCCCTCAGAATATCTTCACATTTATTCCCCATTTCCTTTTTTGCTAATACTAGTCTAATTCAGGCTCTTAATTTCTTTTATCTAGATTATACTTTTAAATTAAGAGAGTTGCAAGAAGAAATAGACAGCAAAACTATAATAGTGGGAGATCTCAATCTTGCACTCTCAGAATTAGATAAATCAAACCACAAAACAAATAAGAAAGAAATTAAAGAGGTAAATAGAATATTAGAAAAATTAGATATGATAGATCTTTGGAGAAAAATGAATGGTGACAGAAAGGAGTATACTTTCTTCTCAGCAGTTCATGGAACCTATACAAAGATTGACCATATATTAGGACATAAAGACCTCAAAATTAAATGCAGGAAGGCAGAAATAGTAAATGCTTTCTTTTCAGATCACGATGCAATAAAAACTACACTCAACAAAAAGCTAGGGGTAAATAGACCAAAAAGTAATTGGAACTAAAAAATCTCATCTTAAAAAATGTGAAACAGCAAATTATAGACACAATTAATAATTTCACTGAAGATAATGACAATGATGAGACATCATACCAAAATTTGTGGGATGCAGCCAGAGCAGTAATAAGGGGAAATTTTATATCTTTAGAGGCTTACTTGAATAAAATAAAGAGAAGATCAATGAACTGTGCTTGCAACTTAAAAACCTAGAAAAAGACCAAATTAAAAATCCTCAATCAAATACTAAGGTTGAAATTCTAAAATTAAAAGGAGAAATTAATAATATTGAAAGTAAAAAAAAACTATTGAATTAATAAATAAAACTAAGAGTTGGTTTTATGAAAAAAACAATAAAATAGATAAAGCTTTGGTAAACCTGATTAGAAAAAGGAAAGAGGAAAGTCAAATTGTTAGTATTAAAAATGAAAAGGGGAACTTTCTACCAATGAAGAAGAAATTAGAGGAGTTACTTTGCCCAACTTTATGCCAACAAATTTGATAACCTAAATGAAATGGATGACTACCTCCAAAAATATAGGCTTCCCAGATTAACAGAGGAGTAAGTAAATTGCTTAAATAGTCCCATTTCAGAAAAAAGAAATAGAACAATCAACTCCCTAAGAAAAAAACCCCAGGAGTAGATGGATTTACACGTGAATTCTACCAAAGATTTATATATTTAGAGAACCCCAGAGATTCAATTGAAAAGCTATTAGAAATAATTCATAACTTTAGCAAAGTTGCAGGATACAAAATAAATCCACATAGATTATACTCTTTTTTCTGCTTTCTCTATCTTTATTTCCTCCCCCCATTTCCAAATCTTTTACAGCATGGCATAATATATGGGATCCTGAACTTTAAATCCTATTTCAAACACTTACTATAAGGCATGTCATTTAACTTCTCTGTGCCACAGTTTCCTTATTTGCAAAATGAGAGTTACACTCAATGGGCTCAGTGGTTTCTGCCAAGTCTAAACCAATTGTGATATGCTCATATGATTACTTCCAGGATAATCTTTCTTGTGCAGAGATCTGACCATATTCCTTGCTCAATTTCTCTCCTGACTATTTATTGACCATCTCTCATAACTGAAAATATTCTTTCCACATCTCCCCTTTTTTTGATCATGCAGGTAAAATTTCAATACAGATTCCTTTTTGAAGCCTTCCCCTATGCTTCCATCTAGAAGCAACCCCTGCTACCTTTAATCTTCTGTGTCACTCACTTCTCTTCTCCTCATACTCTAAATTATATTCCAGACATCAGCATATATGTTATCCCTTCTCTTATGTTATAAGCTCCTTTGGAACAGGAATTTTGTCATAATTCTTTTTTGTGTATTTAGGACTTTAGGATAAAAGATTTGTTGTTATTGTTGATCAATTATTTTCAGTCATGTCTGACTTTTCATGACCCCATTCAGGATTTTCTTGCAAGATACAGAAATGTCTTTGCAGATGGTATGATGGTATACTTAGAGAACCCTAGAGCATCAACCAAAAAACTATTATAAATAATCTACAACTTTAGCAAAGTTGCAAGATACAAAATAAATCCATATAAATCATTAGCATTTTTATACATCACTAACAAAATCCAATAGCATGAGATACAAAGAGAAATTCCATTTAAATAACTGTCAATAGTATAAAATATCTGGGAATCTATCTGCCAAGGGAAAGTCAGGAACTATATAAGCAAAACTACAAAAAACTTTCCACACAAATAAAGTCACATCTAAACTATTGGAAAAATATCAAGCGCTCTTGGATAGGTCAAGCGAATATAATAAAGTTGACAATGCCACCTAAACTAACCTATTTATTTAATGCTATACCAATCAAACTTCCAAGAACTTTTACTGACCTAGAAAAAATATCCACAAATTTCATCTGGAAGAACAAAAAGTCAAGAATTTCAAGGGAATTAATGGGGAAAAAAAAGCAAATGAAGGTGGCCTAGCTGTATCAGATCTAAAATTATATTATAAAGCAGTGGTCATCAAAACTATTTGGTACTGGCTAAGAAACAGAGTATTTGATCAGTGGAATAGGTTAGGTTCACAGGACAAAATAGTCAGTGACTATAATAATATAGTATATGACAAACCCAAAGACCACAGCTTTTGAGATAAGAACTCATTATTTGACAAAAACTGTTGGGAAAATTGGAAACTAGTATGGCAAAAACTAGGCATTGACCCACATCTTATACCATAAACCAAGATAAGCTTGAAATGGGTTAATGATCTAGACAAAAGAATGATATTATAAACAAATTAGAAGAACATAGGATAGTTTACATCTCAGATCTGTGGAAGAGGAAGGAATTTGTGATCAAAGAAGACTTAGAGATCATTATTGATCACAAAATAGATAATTTTTATTATATTAAGTTAAAAAGTTTTTGTACAAACAAAACTAATTCAGATAAGATTAGAAGGAAAGGAATAAACTGGGAAAACATTTTTACATTCAAAAAATCTGATGAAGGCCTCATTTCTAAAACATAGAGAGTTAGATAAAATGTATAAAAATTCAAGCTATTTCCAATTGATAAATGGTCAAAGGATATGAACAGACAATTTTCAGATGAAGAAATTGAAACTATTTCTAGTCATAGGTGCTACAAGTCACTATCAATCAGAGAAATGCAAATTAAGGCAACTCTGACATACCACTACACACCCGTCAGATTGGCTTAGATGACAGGAAAAGATAATGAGAAATGTTGGAGGGGACATGGGAAAACTGGGACACCAATATATTGTTGGTGAAACTGTGAATAGATCCTACCATTTTGGAGAGCAATTTGGAACTATGCTCAAAAAGTTATCAAACTGTGTATACCCTTTGATCCAGCAGTGATTCTACTGGGCTTATATGTCAAAGATATTTTAAAGAAGGGAAAGGGACCCATATGTTCAAAAATGTTTGTGGCAACCCTTTTTGTAATGGCTAGAAACTGGAAACTGAATGGATACCTATCAATTGGAGAATGGCTGAATAAATTATGGTATATGGATGTTATGGAATGTTAATTGTTCTATAAGAAATGACCAAAAGAATGATTTCAGTGAGGTCTGGAGAGACTTACATTAACTGATCCTAAGTGAAATGAACAGAACCAGTAGATCATTATACATGACAACAAGAAGACTCTACAATGATCAATTCTGATGGACATGGCTCTCTTCAACAATGAGATGATTCAAAAGAGTTACAGTTATTCAGTGATGAAAAAAGCCTTGTACACCCAGAGAGAGGCCTGTACGAGTGTGGACCACAACACAGCACTTTCGTACTTTCTGTTGATGTTTGCTTGCATTTTGTCTTCCTTTTCAAGGTTTTTTTTTTCTTTCTAGAACCAATTTTTCTTGTGCAGCAAGATAACTATATAAATATGCATACATATATTAGATTTAACACATATTTTAACATATTTATCATGTATTGGACTACCTGCCATCTTGGGAAGGGAGTGTGGGGAAGGAAGGAAAAATTTGGAACAGAAAGTTTTGCAAAGGTCAATGTTGAAAAAATTTCCATGTATATGTTTTGTAAATAAAAAGCTTTAATTAAAAAACTAAACTAAACTAAAACCCAAAGATACAGAAATGTTTTGCTATTTCCATCTGCTTATTTTCTAGGTAAGGAAACTTAGGTAAACAGGGTTAAGTGAGATGCTTAGTTTCATACGTTTAGCAAGTATCTGGGGTCAGATTTGAACTCAGGAAGATGAGTCATGCTGAGTCCATCCCTGATGCTCTATGCTCTATGGTGCCATCTTGCTGACTTTAAGAAATTTAGAGGTCATCTAACCTGAATTCTTTATTTAAAGAAGAATCTTAGGAGCAAAGAATTTAAGCATCTTACTGGAGATCATACTGATAGAAAATGGATTATAATAGGAACATAAATTCAGAGCCAAGAGGGATATTAGAAATCATTTAAACTAACACTCTCGTTTTAAAGATGAGGAAACCGAGGCAAAGCAGGCAAATTACTTATCCAAGTCTTCAGAGAGAAGGTGATATCTGGCAAAGCTTGAATTTGTCATCCAGATCCACTGACTCTAAGCTCAGTAACCTTTCCCATATACCCTGCCAATCCCCACATCCTTTGTCTCGAAATCCAGCTCTTTCCATTGTACTTTGTTTACTTAATTAAGCTGAATTGGATTTAGTTGAATGGAATTGAATTGGTTTCTTACTGTTTGCAGACTCCTTAAAATATGATTGGAAA
Source organism: Antechinus flavipes (assembly GCF_016432865.1). NCBI lineage: Eukaryota > Metazoa > Chordata > Mammalia > Dasyuromorphia > Dasyuridae > Antechinus > Antechinus flavipes. Next base: position 285,804,213 of record NC_067399.1, on the reverse strand, counting down.
TTAGAGGCAGTGACATATACTTTTCACTTTAACCTGATGCTACCTTCTTTTCTGTGTGTCAGTTCCCACAGTTTATAAACATTGAAATGGGAGTTAAGATTCTTTTAAATAGATTTCAGTACTCCAATAATTAAGATTCTGGAAAAATGCTTTTGTTCAGGAATGAAGGGTAAAGAAAGTGAGCTCCTGAATAGGCATACTTCCAAAGATCCAGTTGGAAGAAAACACATTTCTGCCTTTTAAAGATACATTCCCTTCCCATATAATTCTAGAAGATTCTTCTTTGGTTAATAAAAGCAAAGATACACATATTTTTTACAGCATATCAGTTCTTCTTTGAAAGATTTTGCTGTTATCCACTGTGTATTTAAGAACTCAGTTTTGAACTTCAACCAATCTGCTCAAGATTTAATTAGTTTTTATATTTGTCACTAGCCAAATTCATTTCCTGTAAAAGGACAAGATGTACACAATCTTATCAAATGTTAACTAAGCCAAAATAATTCAAAGGGAATTGCTGAAGGTAACCTTCTGGCTTAAAATTAGTTCTCATCCTAAAAAGCATGTAAAATATGTTTCTTTTTTACAGGCAGAAATAAATACTGAGCAACCTCTTTTCCTTTGAGGTTGCCCCTAATTGTTATTCCTTAAGTCAACCCCCTTTTTAACAGTCATCTACCAATCTTCAGATCATTCTTCTTTATTTTTTGAGTTTACTACCCATTTCACATACTCCAACTCCTCATCTTGAAATTGAGAATATCAACATATTGACTGACTTCTTTGATTATTCTGGTCTCCTATTATATCAGCTTCCTAAACTCCCAATACATTTTTTTTTCCATCTCAACTAGTCATAGAGATATTCTTGAAGTGATCATCATCTATGAACTATTCCACTGAAGGAGTTAGACCTCTGAAATTTTTCTCTCCAAGTACATTTTTCCATGCTTTTTCTTTTCTTTTCTCACCCCTCTTAAATTTTTTCTTCATCCTTACGAGGATGTCCATTCTTTATTCCTTCCATATCTGTCAAATCTATTTCTTCTGTTTTGGCCTACCTTTCCAGTTTTTTGACCCTATGACTGACCAGTTCAACCAAATGCTGTCAGCTACACTTGAATACTTGTCCTCAACCATCCACATATCAACAAATTGCAGCTCTGCTCCCCTCCACCCAGATGGCCTTAATGTTTGAGCTCAACTTGAAGATCATCAATGGAAGAGAGTCCACTGCCTTCTGATAATAAATTTCCCTTTACAGCAGCTTTGATTATTAAGATTTCCCCCCCCCCATATGAAGTCTAAACTTTTCCCTTTACATCTACCATTGATTCCCATTTCTATCCTGTAGAGTCAAACAGAACAAAATTTTATCACTCTTACATTATTAACCACCCTTCAAATATTTGAATGCAGATATCAGACCCTCTTTACCATACCCCTGAACCTGGTGACACTTATCAGTAAACTTATAGTGGAGCTCATTAGTGGTATGAGTTGGAAGAGGTGAATCCTGAGGTCATTTTCAACCCTAAAGTTCTATGATTTTGAAGCTTTCTTGTCGTGTTGGAGAGGGGTCAGGACTAGAAACAGATTTAAAAGAATCATAAATATGATTGAGAAAAGCAATGGGGAAATTTAAGAGAAAAAAGAAGACTTAGGACAAAAGCTTGTAAAGGAGACAGGAGAAAGAAGAAAAAAGAGATAGAGATGGTAGAATAAGAATGTGATCAGAGAGGGAGAAGAACCAGCAAACTAGTTGTATAACCTTGGCCAAGTTACTCAATCCTATTGGCCTCAGTTTTCTCAACTAAAAAATGGGGTGGAGAAGGAAATGGCCTACCTTTCCAGTTTTTTGACCCTATGACTGACCAGTTCAACCAAATGCTGTCAGCTACTTCTTGAATACTTGACCTCAACCATCCACATATCAACAAATTCCAACTCTGCTCCAACTTCACTTCTGGGTATAGCACAAATGATGTGCTCTACCTTTCTTTCTTTTCTTCCAAGATATAACATCTTTTCTTGGTTATTGAATTGATCCATGGTTTAGTTGGGTCACTTACATTGCTTTTCAGGGATGACTCCTTCCCAGGCTCATCTCATTGACCTCTGGTGGTTTTTCTGAATGTTCAAAACTCACAAAGTCACAGTGATTTGTTCAATCTCTGATATTAATTTGTCTAAAAGCAAAAATGAAGAAACAACAGGCACAGAAGGAATATCAATGCCATATATTCAAAATCCCATAGTGTCACTGGGAGAGAGGAAAGGAAGAATAAGCTAGTAATGTTCCTTCTCTTTCTACCTGGAGGTATACTAAGTTTCTTCCCTAATTCACTACCAAGGAAAAGAAAGATTAAGTTTCTCTGTTGAAACTTTTTGCGTGAATTTTAGTTTCCATTTCAGCTTTAAGTTAAAAGATTTTTCTTCACTATATACTGGATGAAAATAATCACAGAATATCTGTTCTTTCTCTGAACCAGGAATAGGTTCCTCCATTAAACAATTCCAGAAGCAGGCTCATCAAATCCCTCATGTGAATTGGCAGCACAGGGAAAAGGGGAAGGGAATAACCATTTATTAACGAGAAGAGCAGAACCAAGGCAATGTCTAACATGTGACTAGCAAGGCTAATCTAGAAGATTTCAGATTTATCCATATGTATTTCTGGGGTTAAGGTATAGTGTTAATGGTTGATTCCACCCAAAAATTGCTTAAATTCTTTTTTTCTGGGAATTTTTTGAAGCAAAAACAATGAACTCAGACCAGAAATTTGATGTAGAGATCAAGTCAGAATAGTTTCGTTTGGGTCTACACTTTTAGAATGATAGTAGTCCCTTGGCAGTGGGCAAATTTTTGGAGATGTGCTGAGCATATACATTACCACCTTTCCTCCAATATATTTAATTTTTCTTGTTTGAGTGCTAACTCATAACACTTCATTTTTAAAATGTACATATGAACCAAACCAGCCACTAATATAATTTTAGATTAATAAGTTATTGGTCTAACATTTCATATATTATTGAACAAAATTATATACTGCTACAAACTATAATTTTACTTATTCAACAAAATGATAAACATCTATTATGAGTCCTCAGTTCTATGGAGTCTGTCCACAACATATATAGCAGCTTAGAAGTCTTAGTCTCTGGCCAGAACAGCTTGAAGGGAAAGGATTTCAAAGTTCCTGGTTCTAGATTAAAATTCAACATCTGGACAAAAATCTGACATTCTTCTTTTCTGAAAAAAGAAATGTTATGTCTCACACAGAAGAAACAAACTCACTTAAATATTATTGGGGATATATCAGCCAACAAGGTAGAAGGAGCATATGCATCTAACTAATGAAATGTTGAGAATCCTCAGTTACTATAAAGACATATAACTATTTGTGAGAAGTGAGACTTCAGTTTATTCCCTGTAAAATTAAGTTTTGGGGGTAATGATTTTCAAGGATCTGTACAGCCCTAAAATTATATTAGATTGGAAGTCTAGTCAGCAGGTCATTGGGTGCATGATTATTTTGAATATAGTGGAATAAATGTCTTCTTTAGGCAATTAAAAGTCAAGGGAAATCAATCTATATATTCAATCAAATACTTGAATCCATTGAGTTTCTCCCTCCTTCCTTCCTTCCTTCCTTCCTTCCTTCCTTCCTTCCTTCCTTCCTTCCTTCCTTCCTTCCTTCCTTCCTTCCTTCCTTCCTTCCTTCCTTCTTTCCTTCCTTTTCCAAACATATATTAAACATAAACAAGAAAGTAAAATAGTCTGACTGAATTGCTACTAGATCATAAGGAATTTTTGTCTTGAGGGAAAGGGAGAACATCTTGCTTACCCTTGCATTATGCTCAGTACCTATCCCAAAGCTTTGTATATGGTATATATTCAATAAATATGTAGTGCATTTAATTCAGATATATAAAATTATCTATTTGCAAATATATAATCTATATAAATATATATCCAAATACCTTTAAATAAGTTCATATTTTTTTCACTTGAAAATTAAAGACTTCATTTGTTTTTTTAGACAATGACCTGTACCTTACATATGATTTATTTGATTGGCTAAGTCAGGTTCAAGTATGTGATATATATATATATATATGTGTGTGTGTGTGTGTGTGTGTATATACATACATACATATATATATACACACACATATTTGTGTATGATAAACATTTCATCATCTTACATATCTTGAGTTAAAGGATTGCACTCATAAATCTTATGTTTTTAATGTAACCTTACAAATAGTTGCTAACAATTAAAATTGTAGATTTAATGTCAACAAATAAAAAATGCTGATTCATTTTAGTATATTTACACTTTCTAATAGGATTAATGGTAAATAAAAGTATTTATAATGATTTATATCTGACAAATATAACTATGAATCTTTTATTAGACAAATGTATTTGCTTTAGGTATGGATATTAAAAGGCCCTCAGGTATATGGGCATCATTGATGCCTGAAGTAATCAAATTATGCATTAAGTTCCTATTTCATTTATTTGAAATAGTGAAAGAATCCACAGGATATTCTATTAGAAGGCAAAATATAAGTAGAGCACTGAATGTAATCTCAAAACCAATAATGAAGGGAATACTAGGTAGCCAAGCAATATAATGGGTTCTGGGGAGAAAATATAATTTGAAAATGAACTTGACTAAATAGAAAATCCTTTACAAACCATTGGCAGTTGGTTTTGTTTAGGTTCAACAACAACAACAATAATAGTAGTTAACAGTTATATAATGCTTACTGTGTGCCAGGCACTATGTTGAGTGCTTTGCAATGATCTCATTTGATTTCTCACAACAACCCTGGGAGATAGGTGCTATTATTATCCTCATTTTGCAGATGGGGAAACTGAGGCAAACAGAGATTAAATAACTTGCTCACGGTCACATACCCAGTATGTCTGAACCCAGTTTTGAATCCAGGTCTTTCTGACTCAAAAGTCCCAGTGCTCTTCCATTGAGTCACCTAGGTGCCCCAGAACAATGTTATCTTGCAACTTCAGAGTGTTCAGTGGTTCAGAAGGACCTTGTAATTGAGACTGGAGGAATTTGGGAGTAGAGTTAGATCATGTGGTCAATTACTTATTCTTTTCAGAAAGCTCATGGAATAACTGGTTTTTACTTAACTCCATTTATGAAAATAACCACTGTGGCACATTGGTTTTTGTCAAAGAGGTGGTTTTCCCCCTTAAAGTGATTACACATAGAAAGCACCAAACTACCAATTAATGTAATTTGTTTTCATGGATTTTTGCTTTGTACATCTTTGAGGCATTAGCTTTCAAAGGTGAACAGTAAATGGTGAGCCAAAAATCAAGCATGGGGCTATCCTGGCAACTTAAATAAGAGCAGGAAAGAAAACAATTGCCTAAGACTTTAACCCAGCTTCGCCTTTGACTGAAGATCTTAAACTAAGATTGATAGAAAACAGTTTTCAGGTTGAAATAATGCATACTGATTTATAGAAAATGCCATTTTCTGTATTTTTCTTTTATGTATTAGACTTAATGAATAGATATGCCTTTTTATTTTGTAGTACCCTACCATTAAATGATACCATCATTTTTTTCTGCCTAAATAAATTCAAATTCTTGTCACCTACTATCCGTACAGAAAGATTTGAGACATTATTCCTAATTGAGATTTTTACTGAATATCTTTTAAAGATAAATTTGTTTTATTCTTTCACCCACTATTTAAAAGGATTTTCACATTTTTATCTTCTAAAGGAATTGTCAATGAGAAAGTAAAACTGCATAGACTATACATTAAAATCACTTTAGTTTTTAAAGCTGTCATGAACTGTTTCAAAAAAATGCTAAGTTGCCATTGTTTAATGTCTGTCATTTTATAATGCTTTAGAAGTTATCTATCCTGTAAAATTATTAACTGATGCTAAAATTGCCTTGTAAGTATTAGGACAATAGCAATTTTGTAACAGCTGGGACACTGCCAATGTAAGATAAGTACATTTTGCTCTGTAGATTCATAAAGTGCTTTGAAATGGTTTGTAACTGATGGATGGATGCATTTTCTAAGTGTAGAAAGCAATATTTTGTAGAAGGAAATGGCTTGAAAGCTGACACACATGCATGCAAATGCCATTCTCTTCAGTAAGTAATTTGCTTTTTCTTTCAAAAGCATAAATGGCATAGTTAGACACATTATTTTGTATATTGCACATAACAATACAAGATGCACAAAAACAGCAAGTACAAAACATTTCATATTGATAGAAGAACCCATGGCTGTGGTATATGATTAGCATAAATGTATACACACTGAAGTAATGCCTTCAGGATTAAAAAGTGAAACTAAAAAAAAAAGTTCTTCTAACTTCAGGAAATGACAATATTTAGGAGGCTTTTCCTTCTTTTCACTAAATTGTGGCACCTAATCCGAATACAATGAGTATCTGTTTAATGGGCCTACTTTGGCCCAGAATCACTAAAGAGCATGGCGCCAAGGCTATGACAATGTCAATCTGGAACAGGAGCCCGGTGGCCATATCTGATATCTCTGTACTCAGTTTTATAAAAGTTCTGCATTGGATCTTCCTTTACAAGTGTTCAGAATCAACTCTTAAAAACACACATACTAATCAGAAGCTGTCACCTGACCCAAACCATGTGTGTTTTCATCTAGAATAAAGACAAAGGTGAATCGTCTTTCAGAGACACTTGATTAAAATCACAGTTTGGAGTTCCTGCAATCAGGAATCATGACCAGCTCTGTTCCTACTAACCCCACTATTGTTCTACTGTGTTATTATTGACATTTTATCTGCTGTGTCGACACAGGTTTGTCTCGATGTCTTTAAAATGTGCTCAGTAGAGTTGGATCCTTTCCCTGGAAGTGTTCACATAATACCCATTAGTTAAAGAAAGGTATGAGTTGGCAGTAAGAGGAAACTCTCACCCTGAGACTTTGACATATTTTCTGATTTTTAATAAAACAATAACTTTGACTATTTGAAGCAGGACCTTTTTAATATCCTTAAAGGGAATTTTTAAATGGACAAGAACTATAAACATGAGATTGACAATAAAGTTGTCATGTGCATTTTGATTTGTACTACTGATATTCTCTCCAAATTCTTTTTATGAGATCATTTGATCAAACATCCTGCCACTACAGGATCCTTAAATCTATTATACAGTTGGCATTTTTTTTATTGAATTCATTGGCTGGTTTGTTGGTTGATCATTGGATATTCTACTTTTGAACAGATCTTTTGAACATTCAAAATCCCTGCCCTGAGATTTTTGTAGCATTTAACAAAAAAAACCCAATAACAACAAAAAAATAACTAACACCCTGTTTAACAATGCACAAGTGTTTATATTCAAGTTATTCTCACTGGACAGAACCTCAACAGAGAGGATTCTTTTGTTAAGAACTGAAATAAATGCATCCCCACCAGCATCCTCTTTGGATTATAGATCAAGTATAATTCTGTGGTCAATCCTGTTAACTTGTCCTAGTTTAATGAGATCCATAGATTACTTAGTAACTACATACTTCCAGATAGTTCTCTATTTAGATCTCTTATAGGAAAGCAGCAAGATACAAATGAAAGAGCTCTGAATTTGGAAGAAGAGAACCTGGATGAGAATCCTACATCTGATCCTCTTTATCTGTATGACTTTGGGCAAGTGACTTGCTTTCATTAGATTTCATTTTATTCATCTATAAAATGGAAGGGTTCCTTCCAGCTCGAAATCTCTGACCATATTTTCTTCATATCTTTTTTTTTTCTTTTGCTCATCAGGCTCCACAATGAAGCATTCTTAATTAGATGTTATTGCATGAATTTGTATTGCATAAATATATTCTATCAGTTCTATAATATCTCTCTATATATTGATTCATTGTCCAATATTCAGGAATAAGAATAGAATGAAAATATGGCTTTTGAAATCAGTGTAGCTTTCCTATCACATGGAATTCATTTGATTCTAAAGGAGAGAGTTTCAAACGATAATTCTGTACTGTTGCCTGCTACAGCCTTCAACTTTCTGACATTTGAGAAGTATTGGAGACAGTTAAAATTCTTCATTATACAAGATTTTGAAACTAGAACCTCATTTTGCTTCTTGACATTGTGTTGATGCCAAAGGCTCACAGAAGAAAGTCTGTTGGTGAAGTACCTAGAAAACTGGACTTGCATCAAGAAGACCTAATTTTGGATTCTGCCGTAAAGACTTGCTAGCTGTATGACCCTGGAGAAGTCATTTATTTTCTCTTAGACTCGGTTTCCTTTAAACCTCAGTTTCTATCTATAAAATGGGGATAACATATAATACAGCTAACTAGTGTATCTAAGATAATTTTCAAATCTTGAAAATATATAATTGCTAACTATTATCATCCCTTCATCAAATGTAAAAAAAACTTGGCAAAGGGATGCTGGGAGTAAGAAAATTAACATCAATCTTTCTGAATTTCAGTTCTTCTTGTTCAACAAATTTGGTTATATTAGGTGACCTCTGATGTCTTTTCCAGTCTGTTTATATAATCCTTTAAGAAAATACTATTGGAAAAGTTTATTATAATGTGTTTTTAATTCTGTTTAATCACTTTGAGCACAGGTTTGCACTTTCAACTCGTATGTTGCATAAGACAAGATTGACTTGAAGTTACAAGTCCTGGATTCAAATTCTAGTCTATCATTTGGTAATTGTGATGCTAGATAAGTCTCTTAACTTCTCTGAGTTTCAGCCTCCTCATTTGAATAAAAATAGAGGAAGTAGTAGAATACTCCTTCATAGGACTATTATGAGGCAAATACTTTAAAAACCAAAAAATGCTTTGTAAATATGTTATTCAGATTATCCACTGACTGTGAAGAGCAATCAATATCTTACTAAGCCTAGAAATAATCTGTGCCTCCATCTTGGTGTTCATGTCTGTGAGAGTATATATGATTCTGAACACTGAAAATGAAAGGTTACAATAGTAAATGTCAATTGGACAGCAAATTGGGAGGGAAGGAAGCTGAGAAAGAAAGTTTACTCTAGTAGGAAATGTCAAAAAGTGCTTCAATATGCAAAATATGAAAAATATACCAAGAAGAAAGCTATAAATTCAGGTCAGGCAAAGGCTCAAGTCCCTTCAAGTGATGGCTAACTGTCATATTGTTTTTTAAAAAATGAGAGAAGGTAAAATGCTAATTAGAGCTTTACCCACAACGTGACAAAAATAATTTACCTTATTTCTCTGTTGTTTGCAGCTCTATTGACATCCTTAATATTACTAAAGCTGTTTACTCTTTTTCAGATGACTGCTGAAAGAGAGAACCATCATTTTTCAAGGACTCATCAGCAGCTAAATGTAAACTCCTAGATGATTTTTTACTTAAAATTGTGAAAATTTGCCTGATGCTACAAAAATAAGGAGCTGTATCATCTTGAGAGGAATAATCATGATACATAAGAGAAGCTCATTGTTTTAGAAAGTCTGGCCTTTCCCAGACTTTGAAAGTAAGATATATCTACTAAAATATTCAGGTTGCTTTGTTTTATTTTTGTAAGTAACAGAATGATTTAGTGGTTAGACTTGATATCTGGAAGTTATTGTTCAGTATTTCAGTCATGTCTCACTCCTTGTGACCCAATTTGGGGTTTTCTTGTCGAAGATACTGCAGTGATTTGCCATTTCAATCTCTAGATCATTTTACAGAGGAGGAAACTGAGGCAGAGTAAGTGACATATCCAAGGTCTACATAGCTAGTAAAGTGTTTGATGCCAAATTTGAACTAAAATTTTCCTATTTCAGGCCTGATTCTCTATCCTTTATCCTATATAGCTACTCCCTGATAGCAGGAAGACTTGAATTCTATACCTAATATTTGGTAGTTGTGTGACCATAGTTCAGTCATATTAACCTTTTTGACACTCAAGTTGTGAAATCGAGTTAATATTACCTATATTTAGCTATTGTGAGTTTCTAATGCAATTGTGTATATAAAGAACTTTCCCAATCTTAAATACAGACATAAGAATGACAGCTACTCTTTTATTTATTAGACTATTTTGATATTAGTGGGTAGGAAAATAAATTGTAGAAAAAGTCCCTGAAAAGTCGAATAATTGCAACAATTATTACAAATTACAAAATTTGTACAGAAAATTTGCAAAAGCAAATTAGGTCTTGCTCAGTAATTTTCATAGGAAGGTAATTTGTAATATAGTAATACCTTCTTCACTGCTTTATGTCAGTTAGTCAGGTAACTTTTAGAAAATGCCTAGTATGTGCCAGGCACTGTGCTAAGTACTGGGGATGCAAAAAAAAAAAAAAAAAAAAAAAAAGGCAAAACAAAATAAATTCCTGTTGCCAAGGAACTCACAATCTAATGGAACAGATAACTTATAAACAACTATGTACAAACTATAATACACACACCCACAGGCACACAGCCATAGATCTATGTGCATACACACATGTATGGGGATATAATCTATACACATATGTACATGCATATGTGTATGTGTTTGTATGGATTCAATCACCTATGCACACACACATATATTGCGTGCATTAGAGTGCAAACACATGTACATATATGTGCATGCATAATTATACATGTGTATATATTTATATAGATATGATCACACATGTGTATACACATAGCATCCATATATGTGCATGCATCCATATATTGTTTATATGGATATAATCACCTTACATACATACCCGCATACATATATACATGTGTATGCATATATGGATATAGATAGATGTAATCAACAGAGAGAAGACTAAGATTAAGGATTAGGAAAGACTTCTTGTAAAAAGAAGGTTGTGTGTAAGCTCAGATTTTAAGAAAACCAGGGATTCCTGGAGATAGTGATTAGGATAGGAGAGCATTTCAGGCATAGAAGACAGCCACTTAAAAGACAGGGAGTTGGGAAAAGTGTCATGTGTGAAGAACTGAAAGGAGGTGAGGGTCACTGAATTGCATAGTTCTTGCCACTAAACATGGAGAGTTTATAGTATGAAAAACTTCTATTCTAACTCAGACTCTTCTCAATTACTTCCCCATTCAGAATCTTAGCCATAAACCTCATTAATCAAAATAGACATGTTTCCCATCACTTGAGTCTCCTTGTATGCATGATGATTAATCACTGTATAAAAGTCATTGGAAATATGCAATTCCTATAATCCATAATATTAGTGCAAAAGAAAGGATGATGTCTGAGATATTTTGAAATAGGGAAAAAAAAAGACTGAAAAGACTTGCAACTAAATTGTCAATCCCAAGAAATGAAATCCTTTTGAGATTGTGTCTAGGAATTAAAGATTTGTTTGGTTTTGTGTTTTTTTTTTTTTTGGGGGGGGGGGGAGGAGAGGGGAGGGAATCCAGTGGTGATTATAATATCACTCATGTATTTGCTTACAAGTATCAAAATTTAATCTAAGGTTTCACTATAATTTTGTGCAATGTTATTATATTCAGCTGGAATTTCAGAAATAAATTATTTCAATAGATTGGTTCTAATTTCAATTCAGCACATTTAATTCAACTCAATAAGCATTGTAAGGTAATATTCGATCCAATCCAAAAACATTTATTAAGCACCTATTATGCACCAAGCACTGTGCTAAGTGCTGGTAATATAGTTAATAAAAAAAAGACACTATCTATCCTTAAGGAGCTTACAATACAATAGGGGCATGGAAATAACCCACAAGAGAAGACAGGAAAGAAGGTGAAGGGACACAGGAGATACTTAGTTGGGTCGATTTTGTTCTGCAGAATTGCAACCAGGCAGAACAACAGTTGTGATATTTGAGTGAGCTTTGAATCCAGTTTCTATTCTCTATAACGAAGGCATTGGGAATAATTTGGTAGTCTACTCTATAGTCCTCCAATTAGATGGGAGAGGAGACTGAGGGAGGTAGCCTCAATGAAGGCTTGTGTTAGCTGCATAGTGGTAACTAGAACCAAGAAGACAAGGATGTGAAATATGAGGAAAGGGGAGATGATACCAAGTTATCAAAAATAAGAGACTTAGGTAAGATTCTTCTCTAAAATGTAATATTCTTTGTTGAGCTTTTCTAGGGGTCTCTGGAAGCAGCCTTCGTTTCAGTTTAGTAATCACTAGAAGTGCAGCCAGGGATTAAGATCCAAATCCTTTATTGTCTCTTTCCAAGTCTTGTCTCCTTTCCTGGAGCCCAGTTAGCTTTCTTAGACACCTATCTCTCTCCTTGGCAGAGCTTGAGCTCCTGCCTGCCTTCTCTGGCTTCTGAATCTCCCCTACTGAATCCTGGCTGAGGCTCCTAGCTTATATATGCTCTCTTATCAAAGGTATGAATCTTGTGGAACTATATTAAGTACTAAGTACATGTACTGAACTAGAGAACTGTTAAGCACCATGCTAAATAACCACTGTATCTATCAATTCCACTAACTTAGCACTTTGTTTCAAGTTCTGGCCCATAACAGACTAATAATAATAATAGCTAATATTTATATAGGAGTTAATGTTTATAAAGCAATGCACGTACGTGTGTGGGGTGTGTGTGTGTGTGTGTGTGTGTGTGTGTGTGTGTGTGTGTATCTAGATGGGGACATTTGGTGGTATAGTGACTTCCTGAAGTCAGGAAGACCTGAGTTCAGATCCACCCACAGAAATGTAATAGCTGTGTGACTCTGAGCAAGTCTCTTAACTCTGTTTGCCTCTACTTCCTCATCTGTAAAATGTCCTAGAGAAGGAAATAGCAAACTATTCTCTTATCTTTCCTAAGAAAAACCCAAATGGGGTGACAAAGATTCATATATGACTGAAAATAACAATAACAAAATATGTGAATGTATAAAGTTTCATTTGATTTTCATAAAAACCTATACATTAGGTTCTATTATCACTCCTATTTTACAGATGAAGAAACTAGGGCTGAGAAGTCATGAAGTCATTGTATAGCATTACAGGACTATTAAACTTCTGAGATATGACTTAAACTCAGGTCTCCCTGACTGCATGTTCAGCACTCTATCAACTATACTTAGATGAATGAAGGTGAAGTCAGATGGAAGAGCAGGTTTGCGGAGAAAGATACTAAATGTTGTTTTGTTCATATTGAGTCTGAAGTGTGGGTAGGGTTTTCAGGAAGGGCCATCCCATAGGGCATTTGAAAAATAAAAAGTGGGAGGATTGGAACCATGGAAAGAGATCAGAAATGGATATAGACTTGGATAAGAATGGAAGCTGTATGTAGGAATGAGAACATTAAAGAAGATCATGTAGAGAAGAGAGAGGAAAGGACTAAGAACATATCCTTGAAAATCCTTGTCCTCGAGAACAAGGAACCAATGAAAATCACATACATCGTGTGGTTAGAATTAGGAAAGTGATGATAAAATATGGTACCTTGGAAGTCAAGGAAAGAGAAAGAATCCAGTAGGAAAGATGCCAGTGTCAAGTACTGAAGAGACATTAAGGTAGGGGGAGGGGAAGAAATCCTCTACTATAATAAGTTGGGAATTATTGATCATTTCAGAGGAAGCAATTTCAGTAAACTTACTTGTTGGCACTGAAAGTAGATTGTAAAGGGTTATCATTTCAAAAACTGTAGTTTAAAGGGAAAGGAAGAGATAGAAGAAGAGTTGGATTAAATAGAAAAATGAAAAAGTTGTTGTTTTTCTGTTTTTTGTTGGGAAGTCCTGGAGTTTATGCATGGTAAGTTTATAGATATGCCTTAATATTTAAAAGTTCTCTGTCAAGATATGCTTCAAATAAAACTTAAACTGCAATCACTATCCAAATTTCTTTAGTTTTACCACTACAAGGGGAAGCATGCTATAGCATATAGAAAGGCAATTTGGAAACCAGGAATGCTGACCTTGATGTATTGCTGGTTGTGTAACTCTGGGCAAGACACTTAACTCATCAATCAGTGCTCCAAAGAACTCTGGAAAACTATTGGTTACAGAAAAAGTTCTAACACACTGTCCTTTTTTTTCAGTCAATAAACAATTATTAAGTGTCTACTGTGTGCCAGAAATTGTTCTAAGCACTAGGAATTTTAAAAAAGTAAATGATCTCTGTTCTCAACTCCTTCACACAATCTAATATAAGAGACAACACACAAACAGTTATGTATATACAAGGTCTATAGACGATAAATAGGAAATGATAAACAGATGGAAAGCCTTAGAATTAAGAGGGATCAAGAAAGTCTTCGTAGAAGGTGCAATTTTACCTGAGACTTGAAAAAAAACCAGAAAGACCAAATGGCCAATGAAAATGCTTGAAATCCAGTGATGGTAGATCTTGTGGAGGAGGTCTAGTTTCAGTGGATATCAAAGCTTGTAGAGGGGTATAAGGTATAAGAATATTGGAAAGATGGAAGAAGGGGTTGCAACAAGGGTTCCTTATAATAAGGGAACCACAAGTCTACTCCCTGTCTTTATCCTAAGTTCTAGTAAATAGTAAAACTAAATTTTAAAATATATATCATGAATTGAACAGGCTGATTTCAGAAAAACCTGGAAAGACTTCCATGAACTGTTGCTAAGTGAAAGGAGCAGAAGCAAGAGAACATTGTACAAAGTAACAAGATTATGTGATTCATCAACTGTAATGGACTTGACTTTTTTCAACAATGAGTAAGTAATTCAAGGCAATCTCAATAGATTTGTGATAGAAAGTGCCATCTATATTCAAAGAGAGAACAATGGAGACTGAATGTGGATCAAAGCATATTATTTCCACCTTTTGTTGTTTTTCTTTGTTTTTTTTTTCTTTCTCTTCCTCCCTTCCACCTGTTTTTTTTTCCCTTGTGTAGCATGATGAATATAGAAACATGTTTTGAAAAATTGCACATGTTTAATCTATATTGGATTGCTTCTTCTCTTGGGGAGTTGCTGGGGAGAGAGAGAAAGAAAAAAAATTGAAACCCAAGGTTTTACAAAGGTGAATGCTGAAAACTATCTCTGCATGTATTTGAAAAAGTAAAATTCTATCTATCTATCTATATCATGAATGAAGAAGTAAAATATTTAAAAGGGCTTTATTTTTTGTTCCAATTATAAATATTGATATAACTATAGTGAGTTGTAAGTATTGTTTTTAGATCATAATGGGCACCTTGGATTAGTGAAGAGAGAGATGGTAGGTTTTGGTATCAAAATCTCAGTTTAAGTTTTACCTTTGATTTATGCTAGCCTGATGAGCTTGAACAAGTAATTTAACCTCTGTGTGCCTCAACCACTTTGGGACTATAAGTTTCAAATGATTCCTTAATTTGCATTGTTGGTACAGACAAATCATGGATGCAGAACATTAAATGTTTACATATATGCACATACATATTTATTCATATATGTGTTTGTGTGTATAAAATTTCCTTTAAATTGCATAAATATTGAATTAGGTTCTTCTACCATGTAAATCACTCCAAAAGAGACATTCACCTCTAAATAGCTATTGTAGTTTCCAGAAATACCTAGTTTTCTACCATAAAGAGTTTCAGGAGAATTCAGAGGAATGTAGGGAAATACTCTAAAACAGTTATTGCTTTATTTAAATAAGTATTCATTCATCTGCAAACTTGATCAATGTCAGTCATATTCAGCACCCAAATAGATATTTCTAGCATTACAACTTGTAACAAGATCATCAGATCTGACTTTATCATATGTCAGTCTACAAGGTGAGAAAAATAGCTTTTCCAAAGACTTCATCAGCAAGCGTCATGCTGGTTGTTTATTAAATTATTTTATGTAATTTATTCCAAGTTATTATTTTATGTAATTTGTTCCACCTATCTTTTTTCTGGATTCCCCACCATTTTGAAGTAGTCTTCTATTACTAAGAATTTAATTTCATGCTGCTCTCAAGTATTTTGAATGGAGACCAAAATGTGTATGAGTTCTGGAATAGGAAAATACTAATTTTGTATAATTCATCTAAGATAAATATGTTAAATGTTCTGCTCCAGAAAGGCTTTCAAAAATTTAATCAACCAAAAGAGACACAGGAGAATTTCTTTGGTAACAATGAATTCAATCCATGAAACAATACATTTTAAAATGTAACCATTATAAAATTTATTTAAAATAAATACATTTTTTATTTATTTAAATGTTCCATTGTCCTTATTTAGAGGTTTAGAGTATATTAAAATTCACAGGCATCAACATCATAAAATAACATGAATTTAAGGTATTTACATGTTAGACAATTTATAAAATCTAGTCAACAGTTCTTGCCCTTTAAGAGCTCATGATATTTTGTTCCACAGTAAAATATGAATATTTATAGAATATTTCCATGAATGATTGAAATGGGAATTTTTTAAATCAATAAAATCTTGTTATGTAGCAAAATATGCATAGTTAGATAAAATATAAAGTATATTTCAAGTAAAGAAAGGCAGAAGAAAGAAGAAGAGGAGAAAAGTGAGAGAAGAGGGGAAGAAGTATTATTCTTGACTCATCTCTACTCATTCATATCAAAACATACTATTCCATTGCATCCATTTTCATCAGATTGTCACAGATTCTGAATTGACTTTTTATTTTATGTACATGTATGTTTATTTTACAACTTCATCCTTTCATTGGAAATATTCTGAAGCCAGCCTTGTCCAGAAAAACTCTTGGTGTGGATGTATTTGTTTTTATTTTATCTTAACTAAGCATGAACGCCTCAGTCTGTTTTCCAAATATAATAGGACAAATAAATTCAAAACCATATTTTATTCTTATACTCACTCCCACCTAAGTATATACCTCTAATATACCTGTTATGACTTCCTTTATCTCCATTATCCTCTTTTGATGTTAGATTAAGCTAAAACTAGAACTTTATTTACTCAAGAGCATTTGCTCCATTTAATGATTCTAGACCTTAAATAGAAGTCATCTCCTAAACAATAACCTGAGACAATGTCTATGATTGCCATCATAATTCTGAAATATTTCATACTTCCTATCTTTTGAAAGATGTTCAAGGCCTTATTATTTTGCTGAATCAGCCCTGTGCCAAGTTGACTGAGAAATTAATCTAGTACACAAGCTGGTCAAAACAACTTGTTAAAACCATCCGTGGTTAACTGGCTTACAGCTCAACTAGCCAGTTACATTTTTGGTAAGAAAAAATAGATTCTTTTTCTTACATTTTTTATTATCACCACCAAATTTTTGTGTCCCTGTTAATATAGGATTTGAGAGTGATGAAACAAACAAGGCTACAGGCAGAACAGAGATCCTAATGGGACAATCAGAGAAGACCCCATGAAAGATCCCAAAAAGGAGGTCTAACTGTGTAATGTATAAATATCTCCAGGTTAGCTCCACAGAGACAGTAAGGGGAAGCCTGGGGACTAGCTGGGTTTGGAGACAATCTCAGCCCTATTCATGGGACTCACCTCCCAGATAGTGTATGGAGTTCAGAGTGTGAGTCCGGAAAGATTGAGGAAACCTCAGCTGATTAAAAATGCCAGGCTTGTCTGTATTTTGAAATGTGACCCTGAACAAAAAGAAACCAACACACTTTGTGAATGCTGAAGCAGTGGGACAGGGTAACTCCTGGCTGTGGGCACTTATAGGAGGGTGGAGTTCTTAATTTGGGGTTTCAGATCAAAGGAGAGAATTGAAGTGAAGCCAGAGGTACCATTCTTCCACACAAAGATTAAAAATGGTTGCACTAATAAGTTCTTACTAAAAAAAAAAAATGATCAAGCAAAAAGAGAAATAACTTATCACAGGGAGTTCATCTTCAGGTTCATCTTCAGAGGAGGACACTGAAGTATATATTAAAAAAAAAGCCTCTTCTACCCCAAAAAGTAATGTTATATAATTACCTTCCCAGGGAGAATTTATAGACTTTTAAAAAAGACTTTAAAAATCAAATAAGAGAGCTTGAGAAAAGCTAAAATAAATAAATAAGATCTATTTAAGAAAAACAAGAATATTATGAAAAGAAAGTCACCCAACTTGAAAAGGAGATCCAGGTCCTTAAAAAAGAAAATTGATTTTGAAAATTAGAATTGGGCAAGGAGAAGCTAGTGCAGCTGTAAGAGACTAAGAAATAACAAAACAAAATATAAAGAATGAAAAAGACAGAAGAGAATGTAAAGCATCTTATAAGAAAAAGAGTAGATCTACAGAACAGATTAAGAAGAGAAAATATAAGAATAATTGAACTACTTGAAAGCTGTGACCCCCCCAAAAAAAGGAACCTCAACACAATAATAGAATAAACAATAAAAAAAAAATTGTCCTGAAGTAATAGAATAAGAAGATTAGAAAAAATCCACTTATCACCATCTCAAAGAGATCATACAGGGAAAATATATAAGAACATTATTGCTAAATTTCAAAAATTACAGATAAAATAAAAAATTTTAAATGAAACAAATAAATAAACCAAAAAACCCCAATCCAATTTGCTAGAGCTACAATTAGAATTGTATAGGATTTATCAGATCTTGCAATATTACATTAGCAATCAAAAGAACTAGGCCTATGGCCAAAAATATTATATCCAGAAAATTAAGTATAATATTTAATAAGAAAAATAGATATTCAATGAACCCTCAGATTTTCAGGATTTTGTCTCAAAAAAAAAAACCCTGAATTCCAAAATGTTGACATATAAAAGCCAACAAGGGACCCAAAATTGACAAACTGTTAATTTTTTTTATATGGAAATATAAACTATATGTCTAAGATTGACATTAGTAGTTGAACAGTCCAAAAGAAAGATTAGGGAAGAGTTGAATATGATCTGATTCTAAAGAACAAAACTGTCTATGAAAGGTAAAAGTAGGGATTATGCTATATAAATGAGATAGATGCAAAGAACCAACACAGAGAAACATCAGGAGTGGATTAAATTGAGAACAATACATCTCTCCTCTCTCTCTCTCTCTCTCTCTCTCTCTCTCTCTCTCTCTCTCTCTCTCTCTCTCTCTTTCTTCTGTCATCTATCTCATTATCTGTCTATCTATCTAACAAGAAAGAAATAGTATCCTTCAATATCTATAAAGAAATAAGGGAGAAGGGAATATGATGAGGTAGGATATAGAAGGTTATGTAGATTAAGGGGAGTTGGACAAGGTGTGTAGATTAATGGGAAGGTAATAAAGGAGGAAATGAATGGCATAGGATAAAATGAGGCACAGAAAGGTATTTAGATTAACAGGATTATGATGTGTGTAGAGTAATAGGAATAGAATAAAGAGGAAGGGAAAGGATGAGGAAGGGAGGGATCCATGAGGGGTGAGAAAGTTAAGTAACAGCAAGGCTAGTTAAGGAATAGAACTAATTTCTAATTAGCAAAGATGGAAAATAAAAGGAATTTATTAGGAAAAAAAAGTAAGGATAAACAAAGTCAAATTTAAAGCTTCAATCAAGAGAGAAATCTACATTATATGTAGCCATGTAAATATTGTTTTAGGTGAATGTGTATGTATGTGTACGTATATGTATGTAGGTACATGTATATGTGTACAAATATATATGTGTATGTGTATATATATGCATAAATATATCCATGTTTAATGCATCTTTTTTGCAGGAGATGAGCGGGAAGAATGGGGGAAAGAATAAAATAAAAAGTGCACAGCAGAGAACAGAAGAAAATCTACAAGGAAGCTTAGAAAAGCTTCTTACGTAGACAGTCATAAATATAGTGTCTTCTATTATATATGCTTTCTTGAAATGGAAATGTATCATTACATATTTTGAATTCTCCCTAGCATTCTGCCAGACACGCAATAATGTTATTATTTTTTTCTATGTTTTTCTTATTTTGCATTTGTTTTAAATAAATTAATTTTAAAAATAAGAATTCTTTAAAAAAGGAAAAATACATGAATTATTATCTTAAATGAGAGAATATATGAAAAGCAATTCATCAGTCCTAGAGTGCTATATAAATATTGGCCATTATTGTTATTGTTCATCTTATTCATAACTGATAAATTGTTCATACTCAAAGCACCTGGAATAACTTATCACAAGCCAATGGATACCTAGTAACAATTTTAAAATTATACAAATCTTCTTTTTGAATTTTAATATGTTTACCCACATTTACAAAATGTAGTTGCCAGGATTAAGAAGTAGAATTTCTGCATTGATTCTAGTCACTATGAAGAATTAAAAAGAAACCCTTTTTTGAAAAATATGATATATATCAGAGTAGACCAGTAAACAAGGAAGAGATCCTTAGAAAATTTTCAAATCAAACAAATAACATGTGACTATTATTTTTTAAAAGTGTATAAGGTTTGAAAACATAAGAAAAAATAGAATAAGTACCAGGGGTTAGGTGGGTTCATACCTTATGACAGGTTTAATTTTATAGATGGAATATCATACCTGGCCCAAGAATATCTTGCATGGAAAGAGCTGAATCCTCATCAGTAGGTGTCAATGAAAACTTTTTGTCTTGAATGGGGAGAAATCTATAGCCAGAACCAAGTTCTCAACTGACCCAGAATGATGTCCATGCACAGTTACTATATTTTCATACTAAAAAAAAATTAATCCCTAAGGAAAGGGAATATAGCTGCTTTAAAGCCAGCTATAGGTACAGTAAAGCAATATAGATTATTACTTTGCACATGGGAGAAAATGAATTTTTTTTTAAAAAAGGAAAAATGAAGTTTAAAAAATACAATATTATTCTCCATTATCACTGAAAGGGAACAAGCAAACAAACATAACATATTTTGGTTTGGGGCTCCATGCGAAATAGTTGTCATCAAAAGGAAATCATTTAGTATATTATAGATAGTTGACCCACATGATGATATGGAAAGAAAGGTCACGCAAAATCTTACAAAGACTTATAAATATTAGTGATGGTGAACCAAAGAATTCTTTTGAACATTTGAATAGAAACAAATGACAATTTATTTGTTCCCTCTTCTACTTACTAACCATAGAGTGGGAATGTTGGAATGGTTACAAATTATTCTGTAGGATAATTCTGGGGTTGTTTATGCAGCACTGATCAGGGGGGTTTGCATCATTAGAGTAACTCTGCTGTGACAAGCATGCAGACTTGGTATTTTCCCATCTGGATTATCTCCTAGCATTTGGATTTATTTGTTACAGTGGCATGAGTGTAGAAGCAGCACTTTGTGAGTGAAGAGGTAGAGTGCTGTGGGTGGAGAGGAAGTTTGGTAGAGAGGGAAAAAAACATTAGATTTGGAGCCCAAACAGCTGGCTTCCATAGCCTGTGTGAGCTTGGTTAAGTCATAGCCTTTCTAATCCTCAGTTTTTCTAATAAAAGGAGAATGCAATTGTACTAGAACATATAAATTAAACTTTCTAGCAAAGAAATTTCCATGTTTGACTGGATAGTTGCTCAGGTTCTTTCCAATCTTTCTAAATTTTGATTTTATGATGCCATTGCTAGCTCTAAATCACCCTGTTTTGATAACATCTTATTTATAAAGGTAAAATCTTAGTACTTCATCTTATAGGTACTCTCAAATTGTTCAAATTAGAAAATGATATGAGGTCATACAGTTCAATGAATGAGAAATATGTGTTGTGAGGAAAGTATTATAGATGAAAAAAGGTCATAGTTCTTATGGAAGTTACATAGAAAAGCATTATTAGTAGAAGAATTAATCCAGATTACATGTCACGGGAAAAATTGAGGAGGAAGAAAACACTTTTAAGCACAGAATAGTATTGAAAACCAATCACATACTGATAATTTTTTTAGAGACATTGATTTAGAATATTGTGTATCTTTTTTTTTAAAAGCCCATCTTCTTTTCCACCAAAAACTTTTTCCCTGACAATGAAGGAAATTGTCCATTTTGGAGTTTGTCAAGTCAATCTATGTAATGAAGGACTAAAATCATCTCTTTACTCAGGAGCAAAGGGGTTTAATTTGAATCATTTAAACAATCACCACAACCATTTTATTCTCTTTGTATAGAATTTATTTAAAAGTAAAATAAATTCAGCCAGACTTTATTACATACTTACCATATTCAGAAACTGTTATCCTCAGGTTATTATACTCTAGAAGTATTAATTTAACAATAGTTTATGTCTCCTAGAATCAAACATGTAGAATTGAAAGACACCTTAGGAAGCATCTCTCCAATCCAAGGTTCTCTCAATCGACCACAAGGACATATTCAGAAATTGCTTTTTGCCACCTATTCTAAGTCTCAAATACTAAAGTGAAAATTGTTACTACCCTCAAGGTACTCCATTTCAACTGGAAACATAACATTTAAATAACAATGTATGTAGCAGAGTAGATGGGAAGAAATTTCAAAGAGGAAGACTCTGGAAACTAAGGTGATCAAGAAATATGTAATGGTCCAGGTAAAAAATAATGATTAGGGCCTGAAGTATGATTGTGTCTCTGTGAATGAAGAGACTGAACACACACACGCACACACATACACAAGAGTATGAATATGTATATGTGTGTATACACATAAATACATGTGTGTGTATATGGGATGTAGCACAACGTTATTAAGAATGATGTGAACTGATTCAGTCCAACCATGTTCCCATTTACAACCTTAGGACACTTACACAAAGGAAGGCCAAATTTCTGGGACTGTTTTTATCTTTTCACTATGACAAAGTCTAACTCAACTCACCAAATTAAATAAAGGACTTTCCTCCCCTGAGAAGGCTCACTGCAGACATTCTCATTCTACAAATAATCTTTAGGAGCAAAGCACCTTTATTATTCTATATTAGTATATCTCGTTTCCATCATGCAGTTGCTGACTTGGAAATAATGCAAAAGTGAGTTTGCTCTTAACTAAGAACTTCCTTAATTCCTCTGTAGTTCTCTAGATTCCCACTCTTACTCTTTACCTTTGACCTTTAAATGCCTCCTATTCACTCGTGGTCTTCTGCTTAATCATTTTGATTAGCCCATGCACCTTTTTATGACAATAAAGGGCTCCTTGTGGCTATGAGTAAGTCTGTGAGTTTTTCACATTCTGAACCACTCTCCCAGAATCTGGTACTTCATCATATTTCTTTATAGATATAAATATATACTTAAATGTATATATACATATATATATACATAAATAGGTCTATCTATCTATCGATCGATCTATTGTTAGAAATATATTTTAAAAATAAAAAGGACTCAGGAGGGTGTGAAGTAAATTGATTTATTTATAGTTCTTGCAAGAAACTGGCAATCCATCCAGAGGCAGTCCTTGGGCAGATTCACACTTAAAGATGAGGGAATGAGCCTTTTATTTCCTATCCAGAAGCACAAAGTTCTTCCCATAGAGCCCCACTTGACTGAGGATGATGAAATTAACAGAATTCTTGGTCTTCTCTTTTCATGTTCTTCCTTGACATGTTTCCCCTCTTTCATCACACAATCCATGTTCAAAAGTGGCAGAAAATTCCACCTTTGGGGAGAAGAAGTTAATATTAATTATCTCATTAAACATGCACAATCAATGCTTGCAGTTACCTTTCATTTACTTCCTTTTTTAGGGGTGATTTTTATCATCTTGTCAGTTTAGCCGCTCAATATCTTGTTTTCTACAACTAAATCAGCTGATGTGACCTTTCTCTAAGTCTTTGTCTCCATATGAAAATGCAACTCTCTAGGTTGCTCATACAGTGAATTATTATGCAGGTAGAAATGCCAAGACTTGGAATGATATGAGTAATAGTGAGAAATCAAGAATGAGAGGAGGGTTTATGGGAAAACATTGTTTTCTTTTGTACGGGTTGAGTTCAAAATGTCCAAAGAGGACATCCAGTTTGAAATGTTCAAAGTACATACATGATTGGGCAATGAATCCAGTTTTTCCTGACTCCAAGGTAAATTTTCTATCCAATAAGCCATGTTCAATAAGTATATGTATATATATATGGACCAATATGGAAAATAGCTCTTTTTTGTGATGGTAAATAATTTGAAATTGAAGAGGATGCTCATCAGTTGGGCAATGATTAAACAAGTTTATGGATTGTGATAAAATTGTACTGTGCTATCAGAAATGATGAAGGAAATGGTTTCAGAAAAAAAATGGGAAAATCTTATATAAATTGATATAAAGTGAAATGAGAAGAACTAAGAGAGCATTGTGCAAAGTAATAGCAATAATATAATGATGATTAGCTAAAAGACTAAGCTTTTCTGATCAGTACAATGATAGTCATTTACACCATGATACATTGATGAGTCCAAATGACTCATGATGGAAAATGCTGTCTACCTCCAGATAGAAAACTAATGAACTCTGAGGGCAGATTAAAGTATATATTTTTCTTGCTTTTTTTATTTGGAGTATAGCTAATATGAAAACATATTTTGCATTTGATTTCATCCGTAAAATGAGCACTATATTGCTTGCCTTCTCAATGGGTGGAGAAAGGACTGAAGAAATGTAAAGAAATTGGAATTCAAAATTTTTAAAATGGAAAAATAAATAAATGCATGAATAAATAAATGGATGGGTGAATAAATGCATAACAAATAAGCACAATAAATAAATAAATAAATAAATAATGTGAAATTTGAATGTAGTTCTCCCTGACTTTTAGGCCAAGTCTCTATCTACTGTGTCATACTGCCTTTCTACAAAGCACTAAATAAAGATTTGTCAAATGAATGAATAGTATTTTTCAATGGAAAAAAAAAAAAAAAAACCTCTTTCTTTGGAGACAGAAGACCTGGGTTTGAATTCTGTCTTTATCACATAGGTAATAAGTAGACTTAAAGTAACGCATACCTCCTTGGACTACAATGTACTCATTCATAGAATTAGACACTAAAAGGCTATACTATATGACTGTAAGGTTCCTTATATCTCCAAATCTATGATCATAATATACTTGAATTCTAAGAGGGAATTATATATATATTCATCCCTTGGAAAATAGAAATAAGTAAGAAAACTACAAAAACAAAAACCTATTCTCTAAGTACTGATTATTGCTAATTTATATGATGTTGGCTTTAGATTTAATAGTTAAAAGAGGGGATTTTTCCCCTTCTGTTTTTCTTTAAGTATCCAGCAATCATTTTAGACTCAAATCATACATACTATATTCATCTACTATACATACATATACTCATACATGCTATGGCAAGGGTGGATAAAAATTATTTTTCAGTGAGTTCCTCTCTACAGGACTCAAGGTATTGTAATGCAGATTTGCTTTGATTCCTTTCAAATCCTCTCAAATCCCACAGGGTGGAAGAAAATTTTCAGTGGTCATTATTGTACTTTCTTTCTAACCACCATCACTCACACACCTTCATTTAGACATGCCAATAAAAGACAATACACAAATATCAGAATGATTAAATGTTTAAATTTTTAATAATTCACATTCTTTTCTCCTTTCTTTAGAAGAAAAAGTTCCTGTTGTTTTTTAAGAATCTGAATAACAGTGATTGAGGGGCCTATACACATATATGGAAATAGCCTAAGGTTTAGAGTTATATGGATAAAAAGCTGTGAAGTTATATAATGTCTTCATAGTAACTACTCTAAGAAGCTTATGAAAATGAAGGATAGGTAAATAGCTCTCATTTGCTGTTACATTTTCTCCAAATATGACAATTGCTGAAATGACCACCTAATAGGTTTTCATGGGCTCAAGTCAAACACTACAGTCAAAGTTGAGGCTCACTTTATTGTTTCTGGCTAAAATGGTGGAAAATATATTAAATATAGTCCAACATGTAAGGGATACAGAAATTGTGATAAACTGATTAATTTATCCATCCAAAGTGACTTTGAACTTAATGCTGATATCAAAGTAGTCTCATGTTTCCTAAAATAACATTTGATATCAGGATGCTGAGGATTTTAGGGGGAGAAAGGGAGGAGTTACACAAGCTTACTGAAATGGGTCATCATCTCCCATAGCATTTTAGCATCTCTAGGAAGTAAGTGATAAGATATTTTCCATATAAATAAATGAAAAATGTAAGAAACTTGCTTGACATTTCATAGACAATTCATAGCAGATCATACTTCACTGAGGGCTTCAAGTCAAAAAATGAAGATTGGGTAATCTTTTGTTAGGTATATTATAAACAGGATTCTTATTTATACATGAATAAAACTAGGTAATTTCTGAGGTTTCTTCCAAGTCCATACATTCTATGATTTTGTGAATTCAGCCCAGGATATATACATCTTGAACTCTTCAGATGAAAAGTTCTTAGAACAATGGTTCTTAAAATGGTTCTTAAAATCAAGGGTCCTTAGGGATCTCTAGTACTGTTCATGAAGTTATAATAATACTAAGATGCTATTTGCCTATTAAAATACTCTCTCTTTTTATAACTATGTATCCATGTGAGCTGGATTTTCTTCAAATAAAACAACATATCGCAATAGATTGAATACAGAAGCAGATTTAAGAATTTAATTGTTTTCTATTAAATCAGATGTTGCAAAATTATGTGAAACAATGCCACTTTATCACTATTGTTTGTTTTGGAAAATTTAATCAAATTCATAACATATTACTTACGTTGACAAATAATGGGGTTATTATAACTATTTTAAAATGAATATATCTTTTAAATCATCGGCTTTAATTTCTAAATGCTATTAGATATAACCCACATAATCAAAAGCTCTTTTGGGCTCTCAGTTTTTAAAAAATGAAGGGGTTATAAAACTAAAATATTTGAGAACCAGTGGGCTAGTGTATGTGTCAAATGCCTCCTAAGGCATTTGATTTTCTAAAATCCCTGTTCAATTACTGATTATATAGGGTTTCCCAAAAGAGTTAGTGAAGTTTTAAGCTATTCAGCATCAAGCTAAAGACAATCGGGGGAACATATGGATCTAGTTCAGTTTAGAAGACATCAAGAGGCTATATTACTCAGTAGAAATGATGCTGTATGTGGAGTGGAAGACCTAGATTTGAATCCTATATTGCTATTTACTAGTAATATGATTCTGGACATCAATTTCTCTATAACATCATAATATACCTCTGCCAAGATAAATCTTGAAAAATTTGCATTTTTATCACTTCTATAGTACTTAGGTTAATTCACTTGCTAGTAAACAAGGAAACCAATACTCATATGGAACTTTAGAATAATTATTACAAAAAACAAAAACAAAAAACCCCAATCAATTAAGGACATAGATATGACTTAGAATCTAGTCCAATATCAAGGAAAAAATTCCTAATACCCATATGGAAAACTCTGAAATGTGAATAGAGTTGGAGTTTATTTCATCTGCCCAGTCTCTATCCCCTCTAGCCTTCCATGTTTGTCACTTTGAAGAACCTCAGATTGTTGTCTATTTCTTTTTTGTTGTTGTTGTTAGATCTGTTCATCTATACAGTCCATCTGGATTTCTGTGGATTTCTTCTCCAAGTCATAGGCACTGTCCCCAGTGGCCAGTCCTTTTGCCATTATCCATGCTGTGCCTCATCATTAAAACTGGCTCCAGTTAACTTAGTTATCATAAATTTAAAACCTGAAGGGCCTATCAAGGTCCTCAGTATGGTTTCAACATTTTGTAGTTTTAGAAACTGATGCTTAGTGAGGTTAAATAATTTTTCCAGGGTCACAAAAGTATGACGCATTGGAAGCAGAATCAGGACTGAACTCAGATCTTGAACTCAGGACTTCATCAATCTAGGTCCAACATTCTATCTTCCATGCCATGGATTATCCTTGCTTTCCTCCAGTAAACACCAGCATATTAGCGCCAGAGCCTCATAAAATACAGTCCTAGTTTTTAGACATGCCGCACTATATATGCAGCAGATCAAGTTGTTTTAATGTGAGCTTTAAAATAGCATACATAAACCACAAGACTATATGATAACCAACTGTGACTTGACTCTTCAACAATGAGGTAATTCAAGGCACTTCAATAGACTTGTGATGGAAAAAAGCCCTACACCCAGAAAGCAAATTACGAAGACTGAAAGTATATCAAAACATAGCATTTTCACCTTTTGTAGTAGTTGTTTGTTTTTTCTTCTTTGTATTTTTTCCCCCTTTGATCTAATTTTTCTTGTGCAACATGACAAATATGGAAATATTTTTATAAGAATTGTATGTTTAACCTATATTAGATTGTTTGCTCTCTAGGAGAAGGAGGTGGAGGAAGAGGAGAAAAATTTGAAACAAGGTTTTGTAAAGGTGAATGTTGAAAACTCTGCATATATTTGAAAAAATACTATCAAAAAATAAAAACAAATAAATTGTAAAAAAAAAATTAGCATGCATATTGTTTCTGTGTTAACTTGCAAGCACCTTGAGAGCAAATTCTATCATATCTATCTTCACATCCTTAGCATAATGTATTAAACATGTTTTCTGCAACTTAATGTATGTTTTATTTAGTTCAATTAAAATAAATAAACCATAATAATTCTAAATGTGTTGACATCATTCTACTACAAGAAGGATGAGGTACAAATCTATACCATTGACTATCTTCTAAACCCCAATATAAACATCTGATGTAAAGTAATTCTAAAGAGCTACTCTAATGAAAAAAGTCTGGATAGGAATTGAGACACCTATGTTGGAATTAAAATTATTCTGATGTAAGGACTTGGAAAATGATTTCACTTCTCTTTCAATTTCCTCATTTGTAAAGGAAAAACAAAAATACTTAGTCATACTTACTTGATTCAAGAGTTTCTAGAATCAGTGACAGATTATAGAGGGTTAGCATGTTTACCTGCAGCATATAGTAATAGTAGTAAATGTTTACATTTGGGTTTGAAGGATTGATTAATGAAGGCTTGCTACTTTGTCCAGGCTGAACGTGTTCAGATAGTCTTGTTATTATTGCTTAGTTATGTCCAACTCTTCATGACTACTTAGGATTTTCTTTCTGGGGTGATTTGCTATTTCCTTTTCCAGAACATTTGTTAGATGAGGAAACTGAAGCAAAAAGGGTTTAATGATTTTTCCAGGATCACACAGCTATAATATCAGAAGCCAGCTTTGAACTCATGAAGATGGGTCTTCCTGATTCCAAGCTCAATACTTTAGCCAGTGTATCAATCAGTTGCTCCTCTTGCTGTTAACCTAATACATGGAACTTCAGAAACTGTTTTCTGCCACAGTGATTCAGAATCAATACTGTGTGATAAAAGCCATCTAATGGACTTGAGTCAGAAAAACTGAGATCTCAAAATAGACTGAGCCAGAACTAGGTGAGCATGTTAAAAGTTCAAGCAGATACGCTCTCACTCTCTTCTCTGGCATTTCCTAAGAAAGATGATAGCTTTGAACTGGGCAAAAGGAAATTGACTGTTTTCCTCCACCCACGTGTGTTGGTTTGCTTTTTGTATATTTTTCCAGATTAGAGGTGACCATATATTCCAAAGGAGGTATAATAAGAAAATTGATTCCTTTGAACAATACTGAGACTCATTAGAAGTCTAGCAGTCAGAACTAAATGTTAGTAGAGGTTAGTAGAGGTCCATTGGAAGCATCTGCAGCAGCAATTGAGATCTCTGAAGACAATTAGAAAAGAGAACTATAGCCTGTGGAGATAAGATGTCCAGTGGAGACATCATGCCCTGAGAGAAGGCAACCAAGCTAAGCAAGAGAAAAGTTCATTCAGTATTGCTACCAATATCAAATTATGAACTTGGTATAAACTATGCAAAGAGAGGAAACAACTTTCAAAACAAGAATCTGGATGGTATTAGGTCAGAAATGTTTATAGTACATGTACCTCAACATATTTTTTTGGTTGTTATCTTTCATTCTTGAAGAGGACCAAAATGACATCACTATGTTAGAGTCAACTTAGTGTGGCTAATTAGACCAATACAAACTTGGAATGCTCTGCCACAGGTTGGAAACAAATAGTCCCTATGAACATTTGGGATGGTTACTCTAACTTTGCACATCTTGTGTTCCTTCTGAGCTAGTTCAATTCTGCTATGCTCCTTGAGCACAGTGCTTTTTCTGATAAGGGCACACCAATGTCTCTCATGCCATATAATCAATTTCAAAGTTCTTAAAAGAGATCTTGAGAGTGTCCTAGTATTGCTTTTTCTGACTACCTTGTGAACTCATCCTGTGTGAGTTCTCCATAAAGCAGTCTTTTTTGACAAGCATACATTTGGCATTGGCATAACGTGGCCAGCCCAGTGGTTGTGTTCTCTGTAGTAGATTTGGAATGCTTGGCAGTTTAATTTGAGAAAGGACCTCAGTGTCTGGTATCTTATCCTGCCAGGTGATCTTCAGAGTCTTCCTAAGACAGTTTGAAATGGAAGCTATTCAGTTTCCCAACATGCTGTTGGTATACTGTCCAGGTTTCATAGGCATACAACATTAACACAGTGGCTCTGTAGACCGTCAGTCATCAAAGTCAGCTCCTGTACTGATGGTAAATTCTTCAACTTGAAGCAATAAACCAAAACTAAAGTGGAAGTAGTGTTTTTGCAACAAAATATGAATTCTCTGCTGCTTATACTAATTTTGGTCTAACAATTAATACCAAGAAAACACAGCCAGCACCACACTATCCACATATGGAACCATCAGCTAGAACAAATGAAAAAGTTTTGAATTCTGTGGATAAGTTTACTAACCTTGGCAGTATACTTTCCAGGGGATGTCCACATTGATAATGGGAGTCACACATAATACTGCCTGAGCTAGCTCAGTGTTTGAGAGGCTTTGAAGGAAAATGTGGGACAGAAGAGGTATATGACTGATATTTGTACTTCAAATTTGACTCCACACTCCCCAGAAACATTATATGTAAAAGAAGAGTGTGCCTCCAGGTTGGGAAATAGTTTTTGTAACCTTCATCCTTGATATACTATCTCTGTAAAAAAATACTTTTTAAAAAGCTTATTAATGCTAACTAGATGGGAGTTTAGTGGCTTCTAGTGGCATTAGAAGTCATATTCCTTTACAGTGACTTTTAGAATTCTGAGGGGAGAAATAGTATTCTCTTCTCTTCTTCCCTATCCTGCCAATGCACTTTTAGTTGGGCTATTGGCCCAGAGAGGATGCAACATTTATATAGCATTTTAATATTTGGAAAGAATTTTAAGTGCTGCAGTTTACATCTCATCCAGTTCTCATGATCTTCTAAAATAGGTTCCATTATTATTCCCATTTTACAGATAGGAAAACTGAGGGTCAGAAAGTTATTTACTTGTACAAGGCCTTTATACAAGGACATTTATAGTCATAAAGATTTACTTATTTTAGAGAATAAAATCATGATGCAGAAAGAGAACATATCTTTCAAATTACCATAAAATCATCATAAATGTATTTGTAATCATTCATTTATAATTATCTGTAATAATTTATTAAGCATTATCTTTTCAATTACTGAAAAGAAAATGACTTTTCATAATCTGTGATATATATATATATAATTAGATTACATTTTACTTCTTTCAGTGGAGGGAAATCCCTAAACTAAATTCTTCTTAAGACAGAGAATTGCTTAATACTTCCTAGTTTTATTCTTAATATAAAATTTATGCTTAATCCCTGTATTAG
The DNA here is from genome assembly GCF_016432865.1 of Antechinus flavipes. Classification (NCBI taxonomy): domain Eukaryota; kingdom Metazoa; phylum Chordata; class Mammalia; order Dasyuromorphia; family Dasyuridae; genus Antechinus; species Antechinus flavipes. Next base: position 285,772,704 of record NC_067399.1, on the reverse strand, counting down.
AGGCTCCTTCTTGAGATAAAGGACATGGATTAAATTTTGGGACCTGTGATTTTCTGGTCCTTGCCAAAATCCAGGTGATCTGGCAATTTTAGTACTCAATATTCAACCTGTGTGGGGAAGCACTATAAGCATGTAAGTTCTCAAGGATCATAATTTGAGAGACTTGATTTTTAATTTACTGGTAATTGATGGGTTTCACATCTAAGAGCAAAAAAGTTATAACACCATCGTATCCAATGAAAAATATTTCAGCAAGTGGCATGTAATTCTTGTGACTTGCAGGTTTGTTATAGTTATATAGTTCCAGTAAGAGATATTTTCCTCTATATCATTGCTCTCCTACAAATTTGTTTTGCCTATGGTATTTTTGACTCTTATCAGGCATTATTGGTTACTATTCCCTTTTGATGTTCTACTCAATTATCCTCCATTTTACTATTGTAGTTAGTTATCCTTTGTTTCTGATAATTAATGTTGTGTTCCCATTACCATCACCATCTTTTATAATTTCTGTTTCAGTGTACAGTTATTCCTTCTACATTGTAGGACCCAGCACCCCTATGGTCTGGAAAAACCAAGTAAAAATGTTTGGCCTTTGCTTCATATTGTATAAAGAAACTGAATTTTTTCTTTTTCTTTGGAGTATTTATAATGTCTTATTATAAAATTGAGTATGCATTTGGTCATAGGTTCTGTGTTGTCTGGTGGCCTTCACATGTCATCTTTAAATTCCACAAAACTGCCTCCAAAATTTCTTATGTCAACCTGTATGAAAACTGGGACAGGAAAAGTTGTGATGTAGAAGGGAGAATTGTACTTAGTTCTTTTTTTTTTTTTTAATGCTAGTCACAGTTTGTCTCTTTTAGCAGATGGTACCTATCTACTGTCTGCTTTCTGCCTTGTTATTCTCCATTTCTCACCTCTCCTCCAAGAGATGGTATACATTCTCTTTCCTAGGGAAGTACCTTACTAATTTATTTCATATGGGACTAGGTCTTGTGAGAGTTTTTGTTTTGTTTTGCTTTGTTTTGTTTTGTTTTGTTTTAATAGCTCAAAATACTACACATTTGTTCATAAGGTATATCTTATGCATAATTACTATAGTCTCGAGCTACGCTTATTAGGAATTGTAAATATCTTTTTATATCTTTTAATGAAGTGGTGTCAAATACAAAAAGAAATAAGATGTACATAAGGATTGCTGTGGGTCCCAAATTGGGTTTTTTTGTTTTGTTTTGTTTTGTTTGCTGAGACAACTGGGATTAAGGGTCACACGTGAGTCCCATATTATTTTGGAAGACTACATATTAACATTATATATATATATATATATATATATATATATATATAATATATATATATGTGTGTGTGTGTGTGTGTGTGTGTGTGTGTATAAAATGAAAATAAATGATAAAGATTATATATAATAATACATTATAAATATATATTATATATTGTCTTATATATTTATTACAGACATAATTATCATATATATCATATATATGTGTATATATTCTATTTTATTTGTACTTATTATTAACTATTTCCCAAATACATTTTATCTTGAGCTGTGGCTTAAAGAGAATGTTGCTACTGTAAAGGTATTTTTGTCCTAGTGGATTTCCCCCCTACCTTTGGCTGGTAATTATTGGTATGTGCCTTCCTCCCCTCCCCATTGTGTAGGTGTTGTATTTTCTCCTCACTCCAGCACTGTTTTCTAAAGTTACAGAGGTGATTTTATATAAGAAGGACTCTCTATGGATTAGAACTAGCCAAAATTATAGTGGAATGCTTTAAGAGGTAGTGATTTCCTTATCACTGGAGACCTTCAAAGGAGGCTGGACTTATTGAGGATGTTATAGGAAAATTCCTATTCAATGTAAATTGAATAAAGTTTTTGAGGCATCTTCCAGTTTTGAGATTGTGTAATAATATATTTATGCATTCAAAATATCAGAATATAGCCTCAAATGTAGCTATGTTTAATTTTGGAGGAAAATTGTGTCTGCTCTTACATATTTTTGTGCATGTTGAGTTCAGATGTTTCAACATTCATGACTGTAGCAAAGTTTTCTTTAATCCTTGATGATATCAACCTTCACTGGACTTTCTTTACTGATATTAATTAAGCACCTGCTATGCACAATCCATACTATGCCATGAATTTGATGAGATGCAAAGTTTAGATCAGGTACAAATCTCTGCCTTTCTGGAATTTACAGTTTAGTGAGTGTTTGAGGGAGGAGAATAAGCATTTATAAAGCACCTATTATGTACCAGGTACTGTGCTAAGAATTTTACAAATAACAAAGAAAGAAAGAAAGAAAGGAAGGAAGGAAGGAAGGAAGGAAGGAAGGAAGGAAGAAAAGAAGGAAGGAAGGAAGGAAGAAAGGAAGAAAGAAAAAGAAAATTATAACGATTAAATAGAGTTTAGAACTAGAAAAGATCTTAGCTTCTAGCCAGTTCAACATGTTATTTTGTAACTGAGGGGTCTGAGGCCCAAAGAGATTAAATACCTGGCCCAGGATCACAAAAGCCTAAGGTCTTTTGACTAAAAAAATCTGATGTGCTTTGATTTTTCTGAGAAGTAATTTGTTGGATCTTTTTACAGTTGATTCTTTTTCTAATGACAAATATATCAGAAAAGAACTGTCTCATTTCTGAGAATAAAATCAATTTGATTGTCTTTCCATTGGGACCTCTACCTTCTAGAAATATTTGACATAGAGGCAGTTATTGGTGACAAAAGTAGTTAACAATAATTGTTCATCCTGGTTTCCCCATCTAAATGTGCTAAGGCAGGCCTCATCCTTCTGTAAAAAATTTTTTTCAAGGTGGGCCCTCTTCTTTTCTCTATCTACTTCTCTCCCTGCTGATCTCATCATCTCCTGTGGTTTCCCTTACCATCTAAATGCAGAAAACTATCTTATCTATATATTCAGTCATTGTCTGTTTCCTGAATTTTAGCCCAGCATTACATTGGATGTCTTCAATTGTAGGACCCATAAGCTTTTCAAATATGTTCAAAATGAAATGCAAAAGAAAATAATAATAAATTTATAATAAAACCTATGCTTCTTTTAAACTTTCATATTTGTTTATTTCTACCATCATTCTTCAAATCAGCTTTTTGTGACTCCAGAGTCATTCTTGAGTCTTACCTTTTTCTTAATATCCAAATTGAATCATTAGGTAAATCTTTTACCCCACATCAATTCTCACATCCATTTTTTTTCTCCAATTAACACAGTGCTTATTACTTCTCCTTTGGAATATGACAATAGCCTTCTAAAGACTAACACCTGGTCTTTCTCTGTTCCAATCCATCATCTACACACTTGACAAAACAATCTTTCTAAAACAAAACAAAACAAAAAGGACCGCATCACCCCCTTGTTCAAGAAAGTTAAATAATTCCTTGTTTTCTCTAGCTTGGCATTTAAGGATCTTCACAATCTAACTTTCCAAACAAATTTCAGGTTACTTTTTTTTTCTTGTACTTCATATATTAGCCAAATTAGGCTACTGTTGACTGTTGGCATACAATTTAATACCTCTATATCTTTGCACAAGCTGTGCTCTATTCCTGGAATATATTCTATCCTTTATTCTGTTTCTTAGATTCCTTTTGTTTGTGCAAAGTTCAGATTATGTATCATCTTCTATGTGAAGCTTTTCCTCATTTCCTTAGTTGTTATTGCCCTATTCCTTCTTAAATTGCACCTCTATGTTGAAATGTTTACACGTGTCACAATAGACAACAAGATTTCTAAATCTAAGCCCAAAATTGTCAAACACAAAGCTCAGGATGCAAAATAAAAAATGAAACAATCTTAAATCTCGAGGAACTTTTATCAGGAAAAGAAACAAAAAGCTACATATATAATGCAAAATAGACACAAAATAATTCAAGATAATTTAAATGAATAAAGAAGGGAAGGGAAGAGATTAGGAAAAACCTTAGGTTGCAAGTGGCACCTGAGCTAAGCCCCAAAATAAGCTAAGGATTCTAAATGGTAGTTGTGTAAAGAGAGCTCATTTCAGGTCTTACCTTTTCAAAACATTCATTTTTTATTAAATATCTTTGGTGTGATTTTAATCTCTGGAAGCTAAGCAAAAGATTTTTAACTGTCATTCTGTTAATCAGAAGACTTTGGGGTTCATCTTCAGAAAATACATTCCATTAGTTTCTCAAAGCACACTTGTCAGTATAAATGCTTTGGCAAAAAAAACACTTTATGTCATCATGTTAATGAAATAGACTTCATCAAACATTTTTAACCTTGCATTTGAGTAAATATTATTATGATGATTATGCCTTTGCTAATACTGATATGTGCATACCAGCTAATATGCATTCTATACTTTCATTGAACTTAAGATAATGTCCAGGTATAACTCTTTCATCAAGTCCAGAAGTACCTTTACATTAATTGATGGTGTGACTTTTGGAAAATGGACATCAAGAAAACATTACACATTTCGTGGTCTGATGATTACATTGCTAAAGAGAATAGAATTGGGACATTTCATAACCATCTGATTATAATGGCAGTCCCAAATAAAATATTCTTCAAATGATTCTCCAGTTGGGTAGTAAAGGCAAGAATTTTGTCTAAATTTTCTGGAAAAATATTAATGTAATCTTGGTACTGGTGTGAATTTACCTTTAATTGATCAGTTGACTCTTCTTTTCCTTGACCAAGATCAGCCTTTCATATTTACACATTTGTTGTTGTTACTGTTGCTGTTGTTCAATCACTTCTGACTCTGTGACCCCATATGGGATTTTCTTGGCAAAGATACTAGAGTAGTTTGCCATTTCCTTTTCCAATTTGTTTTACAGATGAAGACACTGAGGTAAACAGGATTAAGTGAGTTTCACAGGTAAGTGTCTGCCATTAGATTTGAACTCGTTTCCCAGAATCTAGGTCTGTGCCACCTAGCTGCCCTTAGATTCTATTTATGTACACCTTTGGACTAGTTCCATCTCTGACAGGAAATACAAAAGCAAAAGGTAATTGATAAATTGATTTAAAAATTAGATTCATTGCTCAACATTTTGATTGCTTGCAACTTTTCTGCATGCCTGTATTATGAAACTTTGTCCTAATCACAGATGCCAATTTGGTTTCTAACTGGTGACTTTACCTCTCCAGATTACTTTTACTTCTGTTAACAGCATTCCTTAAGTCTTGTTCTGACTCCTTGGGTACCTGATCTTTTAGTTGCACTGGCTTAACATTCTCTATATTTTTCTACATTTTTAGATTCCTAATATATTCTGACCTTTGGTGCTAGAATACTTTATAGATGTTTTCTCTAGTCTATAGATTATTGACCTATTGCTTGTTCAGATATTTTTTATTATGTTTTTTAACCTAAATCCCCCCTACTAGAATTTCTGACCTAAAGTTTTTCTTAACTCTCCTTCCCTTTTATGTATTGTCCTCCTGCTTTAGAATGTAAACTTTTTGAGGGCAGGACTGTCATTCCCTTTTTGCTTGTATTTATATTCTCAGTGCTTAGCATAGGGCCTGACACCTAATAACCTCTTAATGCATATTTTAATCTAACCTAATCTGATCAGATCTGACCTGGTCTAATCTGATCTGATCTAAAATGATCCAATCTAATATAATCTGAATTCTGGTCCATTCTTGTCCGTGATTTGCCTTTTCTGGCATAAGATGTGTATGGTTACCTTGGACCTGATGTTAGACACACAGTGAGCAAACACAGCTGACCCCTGGGGAATGGAAAGATGGAGAAAACATGGTTCATGGCCCTAGGAAGCACACCTGTGCTTCTTCAATGGAAGAAATGTAATTAACCTGTTATTTAAAGAAAGAAGGAGCAATCAGGCACTGTTTGTGTTTCCTAAACCAATGCCATAATTGTACCAAAGCAGAGGGAGCAATAGGCAATAGAAAATATGGAATTTAAGGTCAGTAGAGCCACAGCTGTAGAGAACCCTCAAGTTTTTCCTGCTGCATCTGTTCTCTGCAGGTGTACTTCTCATAGGGAGAAGGTGGCCAGCAGGGCTTGTTTCCTCTGTGTTCCCTCAGTTTCATCTTCATTGATGAGTTGCTTGGGGGTCTGAGCACATGCAATACCAAGAGGGAATCAGTCAATGACGATTTGAATTCCTTCAGGCACAGCTGTGGCTGCCTTCTTGATTTTACCATCTGAGACATTCCAATTCCCTTTCCTTGACTCTACTTCTGTTTCAGAGTTTAAAGATTTTAGCGTCTGATTTCACCTTATCGACTCTGTTCTATAGCGTTTGTAATACCCAGGTAATAACCTTTAACTTAGTGTGGTCATGGCATTCAAAAATGTTTTTTTTTTTTATCTAAAATTAAGATATTAAGATTTCTTAAGATATTAAGAAATTAAGATTTAAATTAAGAAATTTAAAGTTCACCTCTTTACTTTTATTTAATATAACCTAGGGATTGGATCTTTTGTTTCTTTAATATAGGGAGCTTCCAGTGAGGAATCTCTCCTACCAACATAGGGTATCTTCCCTACAATTCTGAGTCTTAAAGTCAGAGCAATGAGTGATTAAGTGATAATTTTAATAATTAATTTTATACAGTGCTTGGAGATTTGTAAAGTGATTTATAGATATTATCTCATTCATTGCAAATACCAAAGGTTAAAGGGAGGAAGGTGCTGTCATTATATTTATTTTCCAGATGAAGAAACTGAGGCAGATAGAGGTAATAAGTATTTTACCCATGATCAAACAGGTAATGAGTGTCTGAGGCAGTATTTGAATTCAATTATAAATGACTCCACGTCTTATGCTCTATTCACTGTACCTCCTACTTGTGATTTGTATAGGGTCATAGAACTTGTGTCAGAGGTGGGACCTTTCCTTCTGTCTATACTTAATTTCAACTTTCTTCCTTCAAGGCACTTACAACACATCATCAATAAAGTAAATCTAATATCTAAACATAAAATCTAGAAGAAACAATGATAGTTCTGGGAAGACATTTTTCATTTATTAAGAAGTATGCTATTATTTTATATCTATTTACTTTGTAGCAGAAAGCTAGTAAATATAGCAAGTACAATAGAAAAATATTAATTAATGTTTACTCATTGATTTAAAAAATATTTTGTTTATTGACGACTTTGTAACTTTTCAGAAATCTACAATAACAATATTAATACTTTAAGGAAAATTTCCAATATGACCAAGTGTCCAAGTATATATTTTTTCCTGCTGATTGCATAAAATATGAATTATTTTTATTGAAAATAAATGAGGTAAGATTTGGTCAGGTTTTTTTTTTTTTTATCAGAAGCCTAAGAGATAGTGAAATGTACTGGATAAAGAATTGGGATCAGAACCAGAAAGACCTGGATTCAAGTCCCATCTTTCACACATTTTGTGATAACCACAAAAACCTTAGAGGTTTCAAACATAACACTTCTGAATGTGGCAAGAACCAGAATAAAATGTACTTGTAAAATATTTTTAAAATAAATTAAAATATATTAAGACAAATAATATTACATTTTTTGAGGCAATTAGCGTTGTGACTTATCTAGAGTTACACATCAAGTAAGTGTCTGAGGCTTAGATTTGAACTCAGATCTTCCTGACTCTAGCCAGTTCTCTATCCACTGTATGTCACTTAGTTGTCCCAACAATAATTACATTTTAAAGTTGTCAATAGGCATTCCAAATGAATTCTTCTGTATGAATTAGTGGCCCCATTTCTAGTTTGACAACACTGTTTTAGACAAATCTCTAAGACCTCTAGCAATTGCAGAAAAGACATCAATCTACATTGATACAGGGACTTTTCCCTATCAGGTTCAGGCCCTCTTCCTTTTCACAGAGACATTATTATTTGGCAGATATGAAGTGCAAGATTATTTCTGACTCAATTAAGGGATATAATTCAGCACTCAGAAACACTAAAAGAAAACAGAAGAAACCTAAAAGTGATTAAGTCCAAAAAACAAAAAAGTGAGATTCATATATATGTACAGAAAACAGTAGAGTGAGTGATGTGATCAAAGTGAGATTGTCTCTGTTTTTTATTGTGCAGGGCACACTGTAGGCATCTAAGAAATGTATCAAAGCTGATTTGAGTTCAGCATTCACAACTGATTGCAGACCCTGGAGAAAAAGAAGAGCATTGGGCTGAATTTTAAGAAGGATCTTGTGGACAAAGTCACATTCTGTATTAAAGATATTAGTGTGGCAATGAAGCTTAATAATTAGCTCACTTTCCTCTTTCCAGTTTGAGAGGATGCAAAAATTGAAATCACCCCTTGAACCAAGGCCAATGAGGTTATTTTAATGTCTTGTAGCAGCCAAATTTTCATAATAGCAAACACATCAACACCCTTGAAGATAGCCAATTTGTAAATAAATGGAGTTTTCACAACACTTGAACAGAATTCCAGAGAACACAGTGGAAGCATTATGTGAGAACAAGGACTAAGGTTGGCAGAATATCATGTACAAATCCAGTCAGGGTTCCAGATTGTACTTCTAAGAAAAAATTCTGTGAATGAAGACAGCAGAATAGACAATGACTCATAAGATCATAGGAGTTAGATTCAGTTTAGGAGTTAGATGGACCTTAGAGGTCAGTCATATAGCTAAATGGTGTAAAATTCAAATAGAAATGGGCATCACTAAAATGCAGTTAGATTCTGGCAGGCCACATTGCAAAGGTTTCAAAATGTAATATTATCTATGTTTTATTGTATTTTTGTTTATTTTGTTAAATATTTCCCAATTCACATGTTAATCTGATTTATGGGCCTCATATGGCCCATGGACTGTTTTTAAAATCTCTGATCTAATCCAACCTTCACATTTCAAAGAAGAGAAAACTGAACACTAAAAGGGTTAAATGCCTTGCCCTGATCAATCTAGTTGTAATGAATCAAAACCAGGTCTTTAAAATCAAAATCAACAGTCTTTACATATTATCATGCTTCCTAGGGCCGTTTGAGATATATCAGAATCAGATCTTCTATATCAGTTGTTTTCAAACATTTTTAATCTACCAAATATTTTAATGCAGCAAACTAAGTCATAAGTCACCATTCTCAAACACATCTGTTTCCTATCCCTTAAAATTTCATCTTAATTACTGGGAAAATTATGTACACTATCATATAAAATATTAATGGAATAATAGAAGGTGTTAGTAAATACGTATGTTTAGAGTAGGAAATCTGGATTTGAATTTCAGTTCCTCCAACTACTAGTTGCGTGATTATGAGCAAAACTCAGTCTCGAGGAATCTCAGTCTCCTCATTTGAAATATTTTAATTTTATGAGTTGTGTGTATTGCTTTATTTTTGGCTATTTCTATTTTTTTCCCCTTATAATGCTAAAAGTAACTTATCTCTGTCTTCCTTTCTAATAATTACACTTTTCCTCTTTCCTTTACTATGATATTCTTTCTTCTGACAGATCCTTGAGAAGGTTGGTCTCCTTAGTGCCCACAAATTGCAAGGGAATGGGTGGTGTAGGGGATGAGTTGGGTCCCTACCTAGCTAGATTCCATGTAAATATAAGTTCCCACACTTTTGCTTGAGCATTAAGTCTCTTTCCCTCTAGCCTGTTTTGTACCACCATGTCTCCACTCCCCTCTTCACTCCCTTTTCTTTTATGGGTGGGTAAAATTATTATCTTTCCTTTCTTGTCAGGTATAGGAACATTTTACATGATGCACTGCCATAAGAACAGACCCTGAATCATTAGCTATAAGATATAATAACTGAAACTGGCACCCAAGCATGACTTAGATGAGTAAGGATTTTTAGTATTTAAATCAGAGATCATAACCTGGAGTCTTATGGCCATATGGGACTGTTAACATTTCTTTGGAATAAATCTTATTTAAAAATTTTGATAAATATATTTTAATACAATTTTTAGCAGGGAATAAGATAATATGTATTTTAAAAGGTTATTCTGAGAAAGGATCCATGATAAAAGCCAGGTCAAGAACTTGTGGTTTCCATTTACTACTGTTATCTCATGAGTCTTTTGTGTATTGTTTCATTTCTTCCAGGATCTTCTTCATATCATACTCCTGGACTCTAGACTCCACCTTTGACAAGGTACTACACAAATAAATATTTCTAGGAAAGAATCTAGAAAAGAAGAAACCAGAACAAAAACAAAACAAAAAAGAAATAAGTACATAGGCTGAAAAACAATGAAAAATTCAAAGTGAAAAGAGAATGGGGGTAGGATATAAAAGTCCATAAATGTACTACCATCTAAATGGGATAGAGAGGGCTCTATAATTTTGGTACTTCAGAAGTTTCATTTCCTATAAGGAACATGAAAATAAAGATGCAATAGATAAAAATGTAACTCATGAAATAGAATAACAAAATAGACTAGAAAGTGACAGAAATAACATGAAGATAAAGTAAATTAAAATATTTGGTAAAAGGATGCCACTAAATTTTTCACTTAGGTATTCAACTTGGAGGAGGAGGGAGAAAGGACTTTGAACTACATATTTTTCTGAATATCAAAAGAGAAAAATTAAAAGAGGAGGAAACCAAAAAGGTTAAAATAAAAGGAAACATAGAATTTATATAATTTGTAATGTGGGAAAAACTGAGCAAGATAGAGATTAGAAAACAATTTAATGGTTTATTAAATGGATACATTTACTGGGATCAAATAAATCCATGTTTGATCCCAGGGCTGAATGAGACTATTGTCTCAAAGAATCCAGCAGTGAATGTCAGATACAAGATTCTTTTATAGGGTAACAAGAACAATGACATAATGGGGGAGGTATCTGGATGGGGAATGACCTAATGGGGGGAGGCACCTAGGATGACATAATGGGAGATACTGGAGAGGATCCTGATATTCTAATGATGCCTAAAATGGATAAAGACCTTTATCCCATCAAACTAATGTTTTGTATAGCCTTTTGTAATGCTTTGTATAGCTAAAATATAAGCCCTTTATCCTATCAAACATTAAGAGGGAATGGTTATAACTTGAGGCAGAGTAATTAAATAATTCAATTAGGGAAACTGGATCAGGACATTAAAAGAGAACTGTGGCACAACATTCCACACACTCTCTCTCTTCTAACTATTCAAATCTTTGAATTACCTTCTTCTAGAAGGTTTTAGTACCATAATTTTGAACAACCCTATGTGAAGTAAATAGACCAAATAAAAATCAAAATAAAACTAGAACAATGCAAGGATTTATGGCAAGGACAAGTATCTCTCTGATAACCCCAGAGTTAATCAGCAATACGCAAAGCTCCTTATTGCAATCATGTCAGGTCCTCTGCAGTTGGGGAGCATGTGGACAATTCACTGTGAGTTAGGTCTGTGTCATTTATGACTCAGCCTCTGCTTACAGAGCAGTAGGGCTCAAGACAGTTGTGCTGCCCATTCAGAGGGACAACCCACTCCAGGAGAGAAGGGTGAAGCTTGGGGTAGCTCCACCTGTCCCTGACCAGAGGAACAGACAAGGCTGCAGAAAGGATCAGATTTCTAAGCAGATTATGCAGTTAAACCAAGGCAGGCAAACCACAAACTTTTAGAGGTCTGATACCAAACTGCAAGGTCCTTTTAAGTATGCTGAAATACTAATTAAGCACCTGGGGTAACAGGAGTGGAGAAATAGATCAAAGAGACTGCCAGTCCCAGGGCAGGTGTCTGATTTCTGGTTGTTTCTAAAATGTAATCCCAAAAACTGAGTCTGCCAGGGCAATTCAACAGAATAAAGGGTTCTAAGCTTAAAGCATAACCAGCAAATCATAGTCCAGTAAATTTAAGCAAGGAGTAAAAAAATGAAAAGGACTGTTTAAAAGCCTTCCAATTAAATCTGAACTAGTAAGATAGGGGGTGGGGCAGAAGTGCCTAAGAAAATACACCCAATTTCCTATTTCTTCCTCTCTTTTTTCTCATGGAAAGGAATGATCAAATAACCATACCACATATAAATCATATACATAACAGACTAAAAATCCCTCAAACATAATAGCAATAGTTACACAAGTTTAACAATTTCCATCTCAATTCTTAAACACACAGTAATACAGTTAAAATTCTAATCATTTAACCACTTTCCCATTCCCCCATATCAGTCCAAATTACATCAGGAGCAGGGGCGATGGTTTTCTCAAAAACTGCTTCCTGCTGAAGATGGGCAGAGATGCTCAGTTCAGGGAGGGGGATGGATGTAGTGTGGTGTGCTGACAATCAAAGCTTGATCTAGGTCCCAGAAGCAAGTCAATACATTTGTAATTTGATCAAATCTAGAAACAAAAACAAATCTAACAAAGAAAAGCTAAAACAGTTTGAGATAGAAAGACTGGTCCACAAGGACTGCTACAAGATGTGGCCTCTCATTAGTTATAAATCTTAAAAAAAAAAAAAAAACAAAACTTGAATATCCAGACACAATATCTAGTAACTGATAGATGACCAGACTAAATACTTATTTTTTTTTTCAAGTATTTAGGGTATAATGATTACAAATAACCAAATATAACATATAACCAGATTGGAAATAGCAAATATGATATAATTGAATTGCATTAACAGTTTCTTATTGACCATTGCTCCGATTATAGAAATCAGTTACAGGAAGAAAAAATGCAGTAACATTAACCACAAACCCAAGAAATTTTACCTCCAATAACAAATCCCATTAACCAAAGTTTCAGATAAATACTAAACAGATATTTACCATACGAGGTAGAGGGAGGGGAGGTGAACTAACCTGCACTCTAGGCTAACTAGATGCTCCATAGATGTAGCAGAGAGCAGTGAGGTCTGAGTTTAATCTTCACCTTTGAAGACAAAAGATCCCTACCCCACCCAATCTTTAAACTAGCAGAAATCAGTGGCTGGGTGGGGGGAAATTCCATAAAACCCACATGTCCAGCAGAGCTGGATTTAAAACATAATTTACAATGTTATAATATAGATAACAAACTCTGAACCAAATACAGCTTTAAATTCCCAATAATATAAAACTGCTTTTCCTATCTCATTTCAAATAATGAAACAGCATAGTTTCTTTCTCTGCTTCTGGCCCCATGTGGCCATTATTCCCAATGGACTTCTCCCAAGCTCCAACTTGTCCAGAGGTGAAGCCTTCAGAAGTCATATCCTTTTTGCTACATACTTTACTTAATTAGAGGCACATGACTCCTTTCAGGCAAGTTAACAGAACTTCTTTAACAAGAACTTATTGTTCTTTTAAAATCTTATACTTTGCATAGGCAACGGTAACATTATTTCCTACAATTTTAAAACTGCCCAAAAGAACATTCAGAACAAATCTGGCATGCAAAGGCAAACTAGTAAAATTTATTTCTCAAATTTAGAATCATCCTAAAATTCCTAATCAAATGTTTTCTCCAGCTGGAGTTCAGTATTGAAATAACCACTTCCCAAATTTGATCATTGTTCTTAAATTTAACAGAGTTCTTAAAATTATCAGAACAGACAAACAAATCACACAGAACACAGAACACACATAAACTGCACAGTCAAAACACAGACCAGGGGCTATCTGGAAAGAATAGTCCTGAGGGAAGTTGTCGGCTCCAGAGTCTTTCCTCCCATAATCCAAATGGAGCTTTTTTTTTTTTTAATCAGATGGTGTCTTAAAAAAAGACACCCATATTTATACTCTGGAATGCCCAGAGTTGTGCCAACTGGCACACAGATGTGTCTTAGATACCCTGGTAGGGTCCCCTGCATCCAGAAGACTCTAGTCCCAGAATTTATGCCCATCAGCATTTCATAATTCTGGATATCCCAATGCTAGCATACAGAACAGAACAGAACAGATCTTATACAGACAGAACAGGCCTTAAGATAACCAGATGGTACCCCCAAAGGTACCCAGACAGACTTACTCTCTTGTGGCTGAAATGGGGGTGTCTACCATCAGTATGTTGTGGCTGGAAACTGCTCTTTTTCCTGGAGGCTCTAGAAAAAAAAATCCGGGGGGCCCAGCCTCTTCACGCCAAGAATTCAGATCTGTAGCCACCCTGCCCAAGGCAGAGACTGGAAAGTCTCTTATCTCTAATCCTGCTCATTTTCTAACATCTTGCTGGGAAGCCTCCAAAATGTAATGCCAAAGAAACTGAGCAAGATAGAGATTAGAAAACAATTTAATAGTTTATTAAATAGACATATTTACTGGGACCAAGTGGATCCATGTTTGGTCCCAGGGCTGAATGAGACTATTGTCTCAAAGAATCCAGCAATGAATGTCAGATACAAGAATCTTTTATAGGGTAACAAGAAGAATGATATAATGAGGGGGGTACTTGGATGGGGATGACCTAATGGGGGGAGGCACCTAGGATGACATAATGGGAGATACTGGAGAGGATCCTGATATTCTAATGATGTCTAAAATGGATAAAGACCTTTATTCCATCACAACATTAAGAGGGAATAAGTATAGCCTAAGGTCTAAGATATAAGACCTTTATCCTATCAAACATTAAGAGGGAATGATTATAATCTGAGGCAGAATAACTAAATAGGACAATTAGGGAAACTGGATCAGGACATTAAAAGAGAACTGTGGCACAACCAATTTTGCTGAATATGAGCAAATTGGATTAGGGATTGAGTGAAGGAAAAGAGAATTTATGGGAATAAATTAACTTCAAATTTGAGTAAAAAAATCTAATTGTCAGAGATAACACACTAACAATAGCAAAAGATAGGAAAAATTAATACAAATAAGTTAAAGAGGAAAACAATAATCTAAAATTATAATTTTAAATTTAGATGTAGAAAACTATTCAATAGAGATAGCAAAATAGTTAAGAAGATAAAACATAATAATTTGCTGCATACAAGAAATACATCTCAAAATAAAGATATATACAGATTAAAAAGGAGGTAGAAATGAAGTTTATCAATGTATCAGGTAATCAGACAAAATGTAGTTCATATCCATATTTAACCAATATCATGACTAAATAAATTTACAGAAAATGATAGCATTTAAATTAATAAAGGAAAATTTAATTAAATTTCAAAATAACAGACAATGCAATAATTATAATAGACTTTATTGTTCCTGTATCAGAAAAATCTACAGAAAGGTAATGAAAAGTGAAATACAGAATCAAATTAGTTCTTTCAAAAAAAATTAGATTTGAGGAAATTAAATATAACATTTTCTGAATGAGAAAATTAAAGAATAAATGTGTTTTCAGGAACATGATATATTTGCAAAAATAAAACATGTATTAGGCCACATAGAAAATGTACATAAATATGAAAAGAAATAATAAATACATGCTTAATTGATGGTAGAACAATAAACATAGCAACTAATGCAAAGTACAAAAACAAAAAAGATATAGACTTAAAGGGAGTAATAATAGCATAATGAATAATGAGCAATTCAAAAAATAAATAATAGAAGCATTCAATAATAAGTTCCTATTGAATAATAAGTATGAGGTCATATTCCAAAATTTTAGAGAGTCAGACAACACAGTCATTGTAAGCAAACAACTCCCTCAAAGAAAAAAAATATCTATGCAAGTATACATTTTTTAAATGGATATAGCCTGAATTAATAAAATTAATGTGCAGGTTTTTATTTTAAAAATACAACTGTTATTAACATTAAAGGAAAAATTGATAAAATCAAAAATCAAAAAGAATATAGAAATAATAAAACAAAAGGAAGGCTCTTCTAAAGCAGCACTAAGTAAACAAATTAAACATTAATTGATAAGAAATCATAATTTCATAACTCCCACATTTATTTACAAGATCCAGTCTGAGATGGTGAACCACAGTTTAAGAATCAAAAAAGAAACTCATAAAACTTTAACTCACCCAACTGAAAAAAAAAAGTACTCTAATATATAAAAGGACCAAGGCCAATTCAAAACAAAAAGAAAAGAAATGGGATAACAATATATGGTATTATGAAGCAATATTAAAAGAGATCAAAATCTAAAATAGTCAATGTTACCTAACCTGATAAGAAAAACCAAAAATACACCTGTCTGAGAAAGTGAAATTGAAGAAGTTATAAAATACCTACTAGGGAATCAAAATTGTGATGGAGGAGACTTTGTCCACTTGGGTTTATAGATGAATTTTAACATTTAAAGCACAATTTATAGGTGAATTTTAATATTTAAAGCACAATTAATTCTATTGCAACACAAATTATTTTCAATGACCAAGGAAAAATACCTTTCAAATTTCTTTTATGTGACAAATATTGTTTTTATACCTAAACCAGGAAGAGATGAAAGTGTATCATTAATGAAAATTGATATGAACACTTTGTTCAAAATAATTATAGCAATATAGTCAAAGAAATATCCAGATCCATGTTTAATTTATTCTATGTATATAAGTATGATTTAATATTAGTTTAAAAAGTAACATAATCAATCCAATTAAAATTTTAAAAATTATATTTTTATATCAATAGATGTAACTATAGCAATCACTTGAAGTAAAACTCATCCAAAATGTAGACATAGAAGAGTTTTTTTTTTTTCAGATTTTGAAGTTAACTTTATTTTTAAGGGGTTACCTAATTTTAATTGAAATGCAGTTTTAATGAAGGGTGCTGTTAAGATTTTTTCATTACCATATAGAAAGAATGGTCCTAACTTTGACAATTACTCTTAATTATTCTTTCTTGCTGGAATATGGGGGAGAGCTGTTGGAATGCACAGGAGCCACCTGACATCTAAACATTTACTAATAAGCAACTGATGGAAAATCAACGTGATTTTGAGCTCCTAGACTAGCAGGGACTCTTTGTGTCTCTCTTTTCCAGGCTACACTTTTTTTTTTTTAATAATTATAACTTTTTATTGACAGAACCCATGCCTGGGTAATTTTTTACAACATTATCCCTTGCACGCACTTCTGTTTCAACTTTTCCTGTCCCCCCCCTTCACCTCCTCCCCCAGATGAGCAGTTCTATACATGTTAAATATGTCACAGTATATCCTAGATACAATATATGTGTGCAGAACCGAACAGTTATCTTGTTGCACAGGAAGAATTGGATTCAGAAGGTAAAAGTAACTGGGGAAGAAAAACAAAAATGCAAACAGTTTACATTCATTTCCCAGTGTTCTTTTTTGGGATGTAGCTGCTTCTGTCCATCATTGATCAATTGAAACTGAGTTAGATCTCTTTGTCGAAGAAATCCACTTCCATCAGAATACATCCTCATACAGTATCGTTGCTGAAGTATATAATGATCTCCTGGTTCTGCTCATTTCACTTAGCATCAGTTCATGTAAATCTCCCCAAGCCTCTCTGTATTCATCCTGCTGGTCATTTCTTATAGAACAATGAGCATCCATTCATTTTCCAGTTTCTAGCCACTACAAACAGGGCTGCTACAAACATTTTGGCAACACAGGTCCTTTTCCTTTCTTTAGTATCTCTTTGGGGTATAAGCCCAGTAGTAGCACTGCTGGATCAAAGGGTATGCACAGTTTGATAACTTTTTGGGCATAATTCCAGATTGCTCTCCAGAATGGTTGGATTTGTTCACAACTCCACCAGCAATGCATCAGTGTCTCAGTTTTCCCGTATCCCTTCCAACATTCATCATTTGTTTTTCCTGTCATCTTAGCCAATCTGACAGGTGTATAGTTGTATCTCAGAGTTCTTAATTTGCATTTCTCTGATTAATAATGACTAGGAGCATCTTTTCATATGGCTAGAAATAGTTTCAATTTCATCATCTGAAAATTGTCTGTGAAGAGTCTTTTAAAAAAATGACAAGGAGTACATATCTAAACTCTAAAACTAAAATGATAGGATATTTTCCATATGATATGGAAAAACTAGAAAAATTTACCCAATAAAGACAATATGGTAAGTACACACTCTTTCTCATAATTATTTGATATAATTCTACAAATATTAGTAATATCAATAATATAAGAAAACATTCATTAAAGGAATAAACACAGGTAAAGAAAATGCAAGGCTATTTTTGTGTGTAGAAATTATTATTTACTTAGCAAACCCCTTAGAATCAGCAAAGGCATTAAATGATATAATTATAAGTTTAGTAAAATAGGAGAATACAAAATAAAAATGCAAAAATATTTAAACTTTTTTATTTAGGAAAATAAGATTAGAAAAAAGTGACAGCAAGAAAAATTCCATTCAAGGTCATTTAAAAATGGAGTTGATCTATCAAAACACATTCAAGACTTTCATAAATATAATTACAAAGAATTCTTTAAAGAAATGACAAGTAATACTTAAGTAATTTTCTCAGTTAATTACATTTTAGAGATAACAAGAGTGGGGTGGTGGTGAATAAGACCCTAGCAAAAGGCCATAGCCCTGATAGAAATTCAGTGTCTAGATAGGCCATAAGGAGGGAACTGACAAAATTACTTTGCCTCTAAGTAAACTTTTCCTATTATGAGATTCTGTTATCTCTATGAGCTAGGAAGAGCACTGACAGGATTATCTTTCCTTAAGTGAAACTTTTGTTCTTGTAAGACTTTTGTTATCCTTAAGTAAATCTTTATTGCAGTATATTGAATACTTATTGGATTCCATGTCAAATTCCTTGTATTGACAAAATTATTATGGCCTCCCAGTTACTGAGTTTAATCAGAAGGCTAAATTATGATGTCAACCCTTGTGATTATTTTTCCTCCTATAGAAGAATTTAATGCTACCCCACTTCTTCATTAGCTCCTTAAGGATTAGTCTGTTGTTTAGCATCACAATAGCTAAACTCTCTTTTTAAAACTTAGTCCACCAGTGAGTGGCATAATCACCCACTAGCTCTTTAATAGGAACCTATCCTGCCTTAATGATATTTTCGCCCTGGTTAATTGTGAGTTATGCTAGAGAACTCTGCCTTGGTTAACTGCTAAAACTCCCTTTTGGAAATTAGTTCCTGTCAGCAGCATAATAAAAGCTTTTCCTCTTGATCTGGAGATGATCTAAGCCTACAAATTCTTTTGAGACACCTCTTGACACACATCCCAATGTAATTTTGGGGTCTAGTCTCTGTTTCCCAACCTTTGGAAGGATCCCCAACATATTGAGTTGTGAAAGCATTTTAGGTTCAGTGCTTCTGCAGCACCATGCCCCATCAAAGGGGTCATAATTGTTCATGATTGGATTATACCATTATAATAAAAATTCTACTAAATTAATTTATAGACATGACTATACTAGTCAAATTACTAAAGGCTTACTTTATAGATCCAGATAAAATGATATGAAAATTTATTTGGAAGAACTTGTATTATAGTTTATTCTAACAAGTCTTCTTCCCCAAAGTCTGGTACATACAATCCCACAGATATATTCAGAGTCTAAGGGAAAGTTGTCTCAAGCTTAGAGAAAACATGTGGTAAATGAGTAGCTTATAGTTCCTGATTGGATTGGAATAATTTTGTCCTTTTTTTATGCAGTCTTTATGATATTCCCCTTTGATGTAGTCCTCTGTGAGACTATGACAGGTCATGTCTTCTTGAAGTTCATTTCCTTAGTATGTCTAGCTTATTTTTGGAATGTCTCTCAGTTCCCATTTCAGCTTTGTTATAGGTCTCTCAGGCCAATGCATTTCCGAGAAGATTACTCCTGATGTTGATGGGAAGAGCACATTTCTCATCTTTCAAAGTTTTCAAGATCATCCTCAAGTCAAATTAGGAAGGAGAAAAAGATCTAAATCTTTTCCCTACCCAAGGAAAATTCCTTTGATCTCTTAGACTGGTTGCTTACTGAAATCTTTGCCTGGAAATTCCTGCTGGAATTTTCCTGCTATGATGCTAAATTCCAAATTGGCCTACTGTAATATTCATAGACCCAGAGATATGTCTCATTCCTTCTCCAATCCCAATATATTTTATGTTTGATTTAATTCAATGATCAAAGTATTTTATTCCTGCCAAATTAAGTAAGGACCTATAAATAACTAATTTCTACTTTTGATTGACAATAAAAGTATATAGTACTTGTTTGTTATTAATTTATGCTTTTGATTGATTCAATAGAAGAAGGTTATATGTGGAACTTCTTACCACTACCACTATCCTCTTTTACACCTGTATTTGATAAACCTGAGAGCATATACTAATCAGTGTAGGCCTCTATTTGACAAGATCTTTTAAGGAAACTTGAAAACTGGCAAAAATTGCCTTTGATCTCTTACAGTGCATAGAATTAAAATGTTTCAAATGAATATTCTATTTAAATATGTGATCCAATCATTAAATATCTTCTCTATTGCTAAGATCAAAATTCTTAATTGAATAACAGAACATACCAGAAAAAATAAAATATATAATTCTGAGTTCATGAAATGGGAAAACTTTTGCATAAACAAATTAAATGCAGAGGATAAGAAGGAAAAATGTTGTTTAATAATGCATGCAGTATCTCTTGTAATTTTTTAATATTAAAGATACAAAGATATATAGGTATCAAAACAAATATGCAAGAACAAAAGTTATTCTCCATTAGATTTTTGGCCAAAGAATAAGAGTAGTTTCCAAAAACAGTATGAGCTCTGTTGTTCTTTCTTTTATTCTCACTTTCAGTTGGAACTCAACATATATATGAAAAACATAAAATTATTAAATTTTCCTTTCCTTTGCTGCTTTTATTTCTTTTTTAAAAAGGAAATCTTATTTTCCAAATGTTCGTGTTAATTTCTGTGATTTGTGATTTATCTTTCACAAATACTTTCAGAATTCTTGCATTACCTGTCACTCATAGAAACGAGCACCTACTTCCCAGATTTGAATTTTTTAAAATAAAATAAATTTTAAAATCTCTTTGATGTCTCGGTACTGGAAAAAAAAAAGAAGTGATGACACATATGTAACAGATTAAATGATACTGAAAAAAGGGAACTGTGGTGTTACAGATAGTCATAGAGATATTGGTAAGATTTTTTCTATACTAATCTTGAGCTGGTAAGAAAATAATTTGGTAGAGTTTAATAATACCTTGAGATATTGTACTGCTGGAGAAACTGAGGCAAGATAGAGATTAGAGAGGTAAATAATATTTTATTTGAAAGGGAGAGATTTACTGGGACCAATCTTTTGGTTCCAGGGCTGAATGAAATTATAGTTTCCAAGAATCCAGCTAGGAATGTTGATACAAAGATTCTTTTATAGGATAACAAGAGCGATGACATAATGGGGGGAGGCACCTAGGATAGGGATGACATAATGGAAGGAGGTACCAGAGATGGAGAGAGGCTCCTGATATTCTAATGATGTCTAAGATATAAGACCTTTATCCTATCAAATATTCAAATGATTAAGAGGGAGGGTATAGCAGAGTAACTGAGGTAGGACAATTAGGGAAACTGGGCCAGGAAAATTAGGGAAACTGAATCAGGACAATAAAAGGGAACTATGGCACAACAATATGATACTGAACATTAAAAATAATGAATGTCATCTAGATCTGTAATGGAAAAAAGTGAATGAGTGGATAGGTGAATGAATGAATAATTAAATCCTTCATATTCTTTATTTTTCTAAAACTGTTATTAAATAATTTTCTTACACAAATAAATTAAAATAATAGAATTTACTTTGCAAGGCTGTTGTGAAGATAAAATGAGATAATACATGTAAAGCGCTTTGCAACTTTAAAGCACTATGCAAAGGCTAAGTATTATTATTTAAAAGAAAACTATTCATTACTCACTCAAGATTCCTAGATTATCAGGTTCTTTTGCCACAAAAATACTCTTTCTTTAACATGTAGTTGTATTAGTCTAGGCTAATAGGGATGTAGTGGGACTTGTTCATTCCCTCAGCCTACTCATTAAGGAGACAGTCATACAGGTCTCAGACTATAATTACACACCTTGGGGGAATGAAGTGGTTGCCAGCCTGGGAGACAATCTGGCTATCCATGTGAAGAAGAACATTATTTCCCAGGAGTGACTCAATTCTATTTGGAGATGATAATATTAATGACATTTACAACATGCTTTTTCAGTTTCAATATTTTTTACTGATGTTGGGCAATTACTATTTAACAGTTAACTATCACATGGTAAATTGGGCAACAAAATACTATCATGGTTTTAAAAGAAAGGAGTCTTATAGGAAACAAAACTGTTAGAAGATTATGTTGGAATTGGAAATCAGGTTAAGAATTAACTTTTGTTTTATACCATAATAAAATTATAGTCAGTTGTCAAATTTTAAATGGGCTGTGAGCCTTTTTCTTTTCACCAAGCTAGTTGAGTTAATAGTTTGTCACCTATTAAATATAGTAATCTCTTAATGGATCTCCTTGATTTCACTTATTCCTCTCTCCACACTACTCTCCACGTAACTGCCAAAATAACCTCCTTATTTCACAGGAATTAATTTTTTTGTTTTCTTGATCAACTATCTTCAGTGGCTCCATATTACTTTTAACATTTATTTTAAATTTAATTTTAATTTAATTAATTATTAATTTATTATTTTATATTTTATATTATATAATATATTATAAAATAATTAATAATTTATTTATTTATTTTAGAAATTTTAACATTTTAATTTAACAACATTTAGTTTGAAGTCTAGTTTTCCTGACAGCTCAATTTATGCCCTTTAGGTACAAACCCACCTGGCTATTACCAGAATTCATCATTAATTTGCTATCTCTTCACTTTTGCATAGATTGCCATTTATAGATAAGTTGCCCTCTATACTCATCTCTATTGGTTTTACTTAATAGCCACCTTCTTGATCTGCCTAGATCTTCCTTTTAAAATTTCTTTATTTATTCATATCCCTCCACCAAAAGATTATAAATACATTGATGGAAGGGGCTACTTTGTATTCTCAGAGGCTAC
Organism: Antechinus flavipes; assembly: GCF_016432865.1. Lineage (NCBI taxonomy): Eukaryota > Metazoa > Chordata > Mammalia > Dasyuromorphia > Dasyuridae > Antechinus > Antechinus flavipes. The sequence continues at coordinate 285,749,843 of NC_067399.1, read as the reverse complement.
CACAGTGCCTATATTTAGGAAAGTAATAATTGCTTTAAAAATGATTGCTGAATTGCATTTCAAAAGTTTGCTTTAAGTCAGTTGTTTATACAATATATATGCATGCAAAATACCAGAATGACCCATTACATAACTTAAGATGTACCTGAAATATAAGTTGAATACTATTGGTAACAATTCTTTATTTGCATAAAAATAAGAGACATCTTCATAACCCATAAAACCCATAAAAGTTAATCATTGTACTCCACTTGTCTCCTCCATTTACTGTAAGAAAGATTCTGATCAGGGAAGCAAAAGGTAATTATATGGATATTATGTTGGAGAGATGATTTTGGAACGAGAGGTATGGATTCAGACTTTAGGAAAGTCTGAATCCTAACAACTGTTCATGAAGACAAGAAATTTACAAGTTATTCTTGTAAGTTTGGAGAAAGTCCATATATTTTTGGTTTTAGGATCTTGTTTAAAATAATACTTCCTTGTTCTCTTATTCCAAGTTGAACTGGAGTCGTGATCTTTTTATAGAGTCTTGCAGTTTTTGCCAGCTTCCCAGAATCTATACTATCTTGGAACTCTTCATACAATTTCATTACTGCTAGCATCAAAATTTATCAGTCTCTGCCCCCTAGGCCTTTATCTTTTACTGCTCTTCTCTCTTATCTCCTATCATCTTAATTCTCTTTCTGGTTTCAATTTTGTTTTCCTGTTCCTGGTATGTTATTTAACTTTTCTGAAGTGTTTTGAGACACTCAGGATAAAGAGGAAAATGGCATGTGTGGTAAAGTTGTTCCATCCTGTTAAAACTGTAGGCAGGAGGGGATCCAGGTCAACACACATTTTACTGCCAATTCCATATGTGAAATTCATGGGATACTCAGAAAATAGTTTGTGCCTCAATCTACTCAGCTGGAAAGTTGGATTTTAAAAAATGGCGTGCAGAGAGAATATGGAGGGTATGGTGCCTGGCAATTGAAGTGGACTGTAGGAGATTCCCAACACATTACAAATCTCAAATGATGAGCACTCCAAGTAATACAGCAAGGAGAGAAAGGTTATTATCAAACACTGTCATAGTCAACAAGAGGGCTTCCTGCTGTCTGTGGACACAGAGGAATGAGAAAACATGAAGTCACAGTGAGTACTGTTTGCTCCAAGATGTTTAGAGGTAATTTCTTCGTAAAACTCACTCTGTTCTGTAAGTTGTTAGAAATCCCCTAAAGGAAAGCAATACTTTCGTTGAAGAAATACTAACCACCCAGTTAAGATGCTCCAATTATGATATACTTTTCAGTCCATCAGCAAGTAATTATTGAGCACAGGGTGGCCTTTTAGGAAAAGAAAAGTTAATGAAATATATTGTTTAATAAGAAAATGAGATGTATTTTACATTTCCAGGGAGTATTCTAATCCTATTTTGGAAACTATTTACATAAGATTGCTTTCTTGCCCCAACAACAACAACAAAGATAGATAATGAAATGCAAAGGTTAAATGGATTAGTTAAGGACAGAAGTTATTATATTCCATAAGTATTCAGGTAAAACTACAAGGTTGACTTTTTGCCTTGTTTTTCCCTACTTTATTACATAGTTGACTATTGTTGTATAGATCTAAGTGCCATGTAAGGTTATACTTGTTTAAATTTTAATTTCAAGTAAAAGGAAGAGATCGTGATTGTATTTGAAAAGACAAAGGTAGGAAAAAGGCAGCCTGAAATACTGGATAAAGTTCTGGACTTGGATTAAGAAAAACCTGGGTTTGAATACCATATAGGACATTTTACTATGTGATATTGGGTAAGCCATTTAAATCTTTCTGTCCTCAGTTTCTTCATCTGTAGAATGTGATTGTCAGGTTAAATGTACTTTAAAGTCTGTTTTAGTTTTAAATTTATAAGCTTATGAAGGTGGGATGAAGTTTAAAAAAACACAATATGGGAGAGCAAAGGGCAGTGAAAGTTTTTGCAAAATTAATTAGATTTTCTTTTCTGAATTACTTAAAATTAGGTTATCTGGTTTTTCATAATACAGTTAAGGTTTACATTTTGAAATTATACAAAGTAAATGGAAATATGGGAAACTTAGATTGCTGAACTAAATAAATAAAATATTTCTTGGCAATAGTTTTAATAAACCCATCATTCTATATTAATGTATGCATTTGTACATGGAATGCAATTGTCCCTTACCTCCCCAACTTTCTACCTTAATCAACTGTCAATCAGTTATTAAGGATTTGCTTTGCATCGGGTACTAGTTAGACTATAACTTTAGTCCTGAGGCCTGTGGGAATTTCAGATGCTTTGAGGATAATTTTCTACATTTGCCAAAGAAAATAATTATATGAAAGCTTCTTCCCAACTCTTATGTCCTGTAGTTTTTATGCTTCTATGTAATATAATACTGATAAGTTCATATCTTTTATGTTATTGTATGTTTCCATGAGGAAGAAAAACAGATAGAGACGCAGAAAGAGATAGAAGCAGAGGTGTGGAGAAAAGAAAGAGGGAAGGATAACCTGCAAATGGGACAACTAATTACCAAATAATTGAGATTCCTTATTGACTGGCTATACAGGTCACAAATTTGGAGAGTGGGTGTAAAGCAACTATCCAGAGAGATCTTGTTATTCATATTCAAATCCAGAGAATAGATAAAGCCTTCCAAAAAGAATATAAGCCAATCATAGCAATATTTAAATATCTCAAATATTCAAATGGATCTATGATTTTATTGATGTAAGAGTCTTCTCCAATTATGCAGATTGAAATTTATCCATGTGTGAGACATTTGTTTATATCTTCCCATCCCCCCATAAATTCACCACAATGAGTTCATCTATCATGCTAGGAATTTTTTTCATTTTTTCATAATATCCCTTGGATCATGGAATAATAAATTTATAGCTTAAAGGGAACTCAAAGGTTTTCTAGTCCACAATAAAATGTGGACTAAATGTGTTAAATAAATGAAGAAACTGAAGTCCAAAAGGTTAAGTGATTTGTCACAAGTCACACAGATAGAAAGAGAAAATTCCAGGATTCAAATTCAGATCATTTGATGATGCCATGCTGCCTCTCCATCTCAAGAATGGCAGCACATTATAAGGACTGTTCCATTTCAAAGGGTGATATCATGAAAGTCTCACCTGAGATTCTTGCCTCATCCTGATAAAATGGAGAGGATAATGTAATCACATGACAATACTATATTTGATCTTCAAGAACTGAATTGAGGTTTTAAAAATTAATGCATCCTTATTTAGGCAATCATCTTTTCTGTTAAGCTGTTGAATTGCAATATCTGTGTGCTTTTATACATTTTTAAACCCTATACTAAGAAAATATCTATTATATTTATGTATTGTTGCTTTCTAAGTATCAACATTGTCGATAAATGTGTAGATATAGGAGGTATGTAAATGGAAGTAACCAACTGAGGCTATTATATGAAGCTGGAAAGCGAAGGTTTCAGGGCTCAAAAGTAAGAATAAGCTACTAACCATTATGATTTTGAGGAAATCATTGACCTAGTTTTGCATGTGCCGATCCATCTGAAAAGCTAGGTAAAAAAGTAAAATCTTATTGAAAATTATATACTTCCTCTGATCCTAGACAAATCAATCAGCATTCTCCATTTGAAGCCATCTCTATATCCAATACATAGTCAATGTTAGGTCACACTCATTTGTGTTAGTGAAAGAGGTGGAGAATTCTTTAGGAGTCTCTCAAAACAAGATGGATTTTTATTATAGAAGTTAAGGACTTTTTTGATCCCTGTATTCTTTGGCTTTCAGTAAATTTGGCACTTCCTATTCAATATGAAAGTAAATAAATTTTAGAGATTGTCATGCAAATGTACATAAGAAACAAAATAGATTAATTTGTTTTAATAGAATGATAATATTTTACTAAATATTTTCCCTTGCCTTTTTACAAGCTTCTCAAACACTTTGCTTTATACTTATAACCCAGATTAGTAACCCCTGGTTCATATGAAAAACTGCTTTAAAATCTTTTCTGGTTTTACTATTCTGGAATAATTGTTTATTGTATTATTCCTTTAAATGAATACTAATTAACTCATGAACAAAGTAAAGCATAGACATCAAGATCTACCTTCATTTGTCTTCACCATGCCTTCAATTCCCTAATCATCTTTTATTTATTCAGTTGATTTATGCTTTCTGTGACAGCAAGGTGAATCTCTTATATAGTTATTCTAGTCTATTTGCCTGATTCTGCTTATTGATCTCTGTATTTGTAATATTTTAGCTTCAATTCTTCATTTTCCGTCAGTGGCTCCATTTGATTTCAACTTTACAAACTTTATTCTTTTCTTTGAATAAGTTTATTACCTGAATTCTCATCTTCATGGAAATTAATTCAGCTGGGATGTTTAATTCTTCCTCAGTAACCTCACTTGCCTCTCTCCTGTGATTGAAGGGATATAGTTGAGATTGTCTATTAAGCTAGATTGTCAAAACTTTTTTCAGATCCTGATTTTGTTTAATCTTATATTTACCTTCCCATTTTTGTGGCCTAAGCCTTCAAATTTGATAATCATAACATTTATCCTTTATTCTAAATCTGATAAAACTGATAAAAAAAACTGATAAACCACTCAAAATCAATGAAAGACCCCTGAGATACTCCATTAAGGATTTCCTTTCAGAAGGACAAATACACTGGTCCATTAATGACTGTCTTAAAGCCTAGCTAATCCAGCTCTTCTTAATCTACTTCAATGTTATTTTTCTAGTTGCTCTCTCTCTTGTTCCCAAAGATAACATGATATTCTAATAAATATTTTTCTCAAATCCATATTCTATGTCTACAATTCTCCTCTGACTTATCAGGGTATTCCTTTATTTATCTTCAGATGATAGAACTGTCTTCTTTCTTGACAAGGCTAATCTTGCCACCTGTTTATTAGGTAGTGCATTTAAGCTTTTCTGCAATCTCAATCCTTTCTTTAATCATTCCTTCATTTTCACAAACCATTCATATCTTCTTCTATTTTCCTCTTTCAACTCTGCCTACAAGTGTTCTCAAGTCTCTTCTGTCTTAAAAACAAAACACAATAAATACCTTCACTTGACTTGTTACTCTCTGAAGTCATATACATATATACATATATATTTTAATTCTGTCTCCTCTTTACTCTTAAATTTCCAAAAAGGCCATCATCTCTACTTTCTCATAAGTCAAACTCCATAAAATCTGACATTGCTTTCTACCTATTTTATACCACCTCTTTACAAGATTTGCAAGGAATACTTCATTTTTAGGTATTATCCTTATTTTTCTTTTTCCTTCTATAGCATTTGATACTGCTGACTACTCTCCTCCTTTTTGGATATTGTAACAAAGATTTCTCTTGCCTAATATGTGATACATCATTTATATTGTACTCAGTTAATCCTTTCACTTCTTGCCCAGTAAATGTAATTGTTACCCAATGTTCAGCCATTGATCCTTTTCTTTTTTCCACTTTTCATTCTTTCCTATAATGACCTCATCTGCTCCCATAGTTTCAATTATGCAATTGATTCCTAGAATTATATATTTAACCCTGAACTCCAGACACATATTCATAATGGGCATTTTCTTCTAGATGTCACATTGGCACCTCAATTCAACATTTCTATAAATGAACTCAATATCTTCCCTCCAAATTCTGTGATGCTATGGGCCAGAACTCTGAAACAAGGATTCTTATAAGATGTTAAGTCAGTGGAATTGATGAGACAATGGTTATCTAGATTAGCATGGTATTTAATGGTTCTCTAAATTCAGTATGATTGATTTAATCTTACAATAAATAATGGTTTCCTAGTGATGTAATAATTGGTTTATACTCAGGATAGAGCATATAAACTGAGACAATCTTAGCCAAAGGAAGCAGAGACAGATTCATTTCATTGTCCACCTTTGTGGCGGCTAGAGGCTGAAGCACAAACCCTCGGACTCAGACTCACTTCATCTCACACCACCGTGGTGACCTGTCCTCCTGCATTTTCTCCATTGAAAACAAGTCCTATCTGAAGGCCAGGAGAAAGTTAGCTGAGTACCAGGAGAAGGAGACAATAAAGACTTTTGGACTTTAATACCTGGTTATTCTTGTGGTGATTAATCTGCTGAAAGGAAGGATGCTCCAAGAGACAGAAAACCCAACCAAGAACATTACACTGTTCCTTCTAATTGATTCTTTTCTGTTGATGGCATTACTATCCTGACAATCATCTAGATTCAAATCCTGGAGTCCATTGTTAGTTCTTTCTTTTTATTATCCCTATGTACCAAGCTGAGTTCCATGCAGTTTACCTCTGAAATATATTTCATATCTATTACCTCTTCCTCACTCCCTCTGTCATTTTAATTCTAGCCTACATCAGTGATTGACTGGATTCCCCAGATTTCTTTCAAGGTGCTTTGCTGCCATTTGGGTTCAAAATTTATGGAAAGCACTGAAATTTATTGCATTAACCTGCGTTGTTTGTCCTATGCCATGGCATACAAGTGAATTGGATTTAAATGAGGGAAGCCTGTGCAAGGTCACCTGCCTCACTTTCCCCTCCAGAGTCATCTGGGTCCAGTGGCAAGATATAGATTAAGACAAGTGGAGATGGCCTTGGACGAAATGGGAGAGACCATCATCTCTTCAAGCTAAGGTCTTCAACAGGTCTTCATTTGATTGAAGCCACACCCATTCAGTGTTTAAGGCAGGGTAACAATTGAAGCAAAAAATCTCCTCTTTCACCAAGTCAAAAAAAAAAAAAAAAAAACAAAAAACAAAAAAAAACCAATTTAAATAAATAAATAAATAAATAAATGGGGGAAAGGAAGACCCTCTAACCAAAGCAGAAAGGACTGCAGTTTAAATCCAATCTGAGTCAATCTGGACCCAAACAATGACCAAATGGGGTTTAACCAAGGACCCATTGGTGGCCAGTTTGATTTAAGTCCTGGTTCTTACAAAAAAAATTCTGTTCATTAACTTCAAGATAATTTTGGAAGAGTTCAGAGGTGCAAAAGAGAAAAAAAAATGATTTTAAGAGCATCTGTAGGTAAGGGTATCATACCCTATGTGGATGGAAGAAAGGAAGGAAGGAAAGAAGGAAGGAAGGAAGGAAGGAAGGAAGGAAGGAAGGAAAGAAGGAAGGAAGGAAGGAAAGAAGGAAGAAAGGAAGGAAGGAAAAAGGGAAGGAGGGAAGGAGGAAAAGAAGAAAGGAAGGAAAGAAGGAAGGAATGAAGAAAGGAGGAAGGGAGGAGGGAGGGAAGAAGGAAGGAAGGAAGAAAAGAAGGAAGGAAGGAAAGAAGGAGGGAGAGAGGGAAGGAAGGGAGGGAGGAAGAAAGGAAAGAAGGAAAGAAGGAGGGAGGGAAGGAAAGAAGGAGGGAAGGAAGAAGGAAGGAAGGAGGGAAGGAAGGAAGGAAGGAAGGAAGGAAGGAAGGAAGCAAGAAAGGAAGGAAGAAAGGAAGGAAGGAAGGAAAGAAGGAAGGAAGGAAGAAAGAAAAGGAGCGACAGAGATAGAAGTCTTGCAAATGACCAGTCCAATTACCTTGTATGTCATTGTGTCACCTCCCTGATGTCATGGTCCTCTGAGAATGAAGAACATTAATCTGACAAAATCTGTAAATATTGATGGAAAGTGTTCCTTTCTCTTGATGCAGTTCCAGACAAAATGCAGAATTTAGTGGAAATATTTGCCTCCATTTATATTGCTTAACTTTTAAGTATGTGTCATTTCTGTGTTCTTTAAAAGATTGAAGAATGTGTTCAATTCAATTTAACAAACATTTAAGTAATAGCTATGTGCCAGAAATTGAAATAATACGGAGGATCTAAAGGCAAAAGGAAAGACACTGTCTTCAAAGAGTTTACATTCTTCTGAGGTAAAAAATATAGAAACTGATAAGTATATACAAAGTGGTTTCAGCTTATGGAAAGCGATATCAATTAGGGAATATGGGAGATACCCCTTCTAGATAGTACCCTTTGAACAGAACTTTGCAAACAAAGAAGGTTTTCCAAAAGATGACGTTAAAGTGGGAAAAGTATTTCACAGGAAAAGCCTATGTAAAAGTATGAAGGTAAGACATATATTATTACGTGTAAGAAACAGAAAATAGATCAATTTGGCTGGAATATAGTGCACTTAAGACAGAGTAATGTGAAACCAACATTTTGATATTTGTCGTTATAAATTTGACATCCAGATGGTAGAGTGGGGAAGAACAATGAACTTAGAATCACAAAAATCTGAATTCAAATTCTCCCTTAGTTAGTTCTTGGCTGTGTGACCCTGCTCAAATGATTTGATATCTCTAAACCTCAATTTTCCCAAATGCACAGTAATGATGAAACTAGTACCTACCTCCCACGGATGTTGTGAAATCAGATGAGATAAATGAACCTAAAAGCACTTTGCAAATTCTAGTTATTATTTTGAATTCAACTTCATGATAAATCAGTAATCCTATGCCTCAGGAACAGAATATTTGTCCTTCTTTCCTATTCATGTGCATTGCTTTAATCCCTCTTGGTAGTCAGTGTGATGTTTGTTTTATAAAATCTCATTTATATTTCAGGAATGATAAATGAAATCATTTTCACATGATCACAGTAGCAGCTTAAGAATTTCTAACTTATCTTAAAATAGTATAAGGCTTAAACAATTAATAGATATTAGAACCACCTACTCTCATTAAGAATCCTAAAAATCATGCCTATATTAGCATATTCACACATAAATCAATTAACGACATAGAAGTGAAGGCCCATACCTTTGTGTCTCCACAATTGTCAATTACTAATACAGGTAACAGGGTATAATTGGAACATTTCCTGGTGTGAAATGGTGATGTCTTCTTTTTTAGGCCCTTGTACCTGTAAATCATAGCAGATAACACATCTTAAAACTGAAGTGACAGGCCTGACGAATGAATTCACACACACTTAGTGTAAATCTTCACACTGTGCTCTATAGTGGGTTGCAATATATGTCAATTAATATTACTTCTTTAACTTAAATGCCTGAAACATATTTCATTTCTTCAAAATTAATTTGGAACACTTTTGAATCACAGAAATTTAAAAGAAGCAGTTTGGAGGCCATCTTAGGCTCTTGAATTTGCTTTAGCTAGGGTAGATCCAAAGTGACTCTTATAAGAGCAATAATCACTGAGTTTATGTGCTTATACCCTTAAATTAAAAATGCCTTGGGGCCTGATTGAAATCTCCTGAAGTATTTCTCTCCTTCAGAAGCCTGAACCCAGGACTATCTTTTATCCTACACACATGTCTAACAAGTAGTTTTACTGGCGAGCTCACAAATTATTATACCTCAGGATTAATCATTAATCAATCAATCCACAAACACTGATTAAAAACATAGTACTATGCTAGCTATCACAGTCACCAACCCAAAGAAAAACAAATCAGAAGTCTATCTAAATTAATTGTCCTCCATTTCCACATATATATACTCATTTTAATGAGTCTAAAACCTTAGTAAACATATATTATGTAGAGAAAAAAATGGGAGTGAATTATATATGTATACCATATGTGTGTATGTAGGTATATATATAATTTACATAATGCTTTGAAGTTTGAACAATGCTTTACATATTTTAATACTTTTGATTGTTTTGAAACAACTGTGGGACATAGATGTTGCTCTCATACCCATTTTGCATTTGAGGAAACTCAAGAAGACAAACTTGCTCAGAGTCCCACCACTAATTAAGTGTCTAGGGTCAGATTTAAAATTAAATCTTCTTTAATCCAAATGCTATGCTCTATCTATTGTATCACCTAGCTGTATTCCATTAATTGTAGTGGGCCGCAGATAGTGGGGGAATTCTGGATAAGGTATAAGACCCTTTAGCCCAGAGGAAACCCACTGACAATATCTGGTTTGGCTCCCCATTTCTCTTGGTGTTCACCCCTTTTCCTGAGAAGTCAAAAAGGGTGTGAATATTTAAGGCAAGGTGTAATCTGAGAAAGGGAAGCATTTGTAATTTACTATTTGAAGATAGTTAATAGCTACTACTAAGGACTAACTTCTTTTTTTTTTTTTTTAACTTTTTATTAACAGAACCCATGTCAGGGTAATTTTCTATAGCATTATCCCTTGCACTCACTTCTGTTCCGATTTTTCCCCTCCCTCCCTCCACCCCCTCCCCCAGATGGCAAGCAGTCCTTTACATGTTAAATAGGTTACAGTATATCCTAGATACAATATATGTGTGCAGAACTGAACGGTTCTCTTGTTGCACAGGGAGAATTGGATTTAGAAGGTATAAATAACCCGGGAAGAAAAACAAAAATGCAAGCGGTTTATATTCATTTCCCAGTGTTCTTTCTTTGGGTGTAGCTGTGGACTGCATCCTTGATCAATTGAAACTGAATTAGCTCTCTTTATTGAAGAGATGCACTTCCATCAGAATACATCTTCAAACAGTATCATTGTTGAGGTATATAATGATCTCCTGATTCTGCTCATTTCACTTAGCATCAGTTCATGTAAGTCTCTCCAAGCCTCTCTGTATTCATCCTGCTGGTCATTCCTTACAGAACAATAATATTCCATAATGTTCATATACCACAATTTACTCAACCGTTCTCCAATTGATAGGCATCCATTCATTTTCCAGCTTCTAGCTACTACAAACAGGGCTGCCACAAACATTTTGGCACATATAGGTCCCTTTCCCTTCTTTAGTATCTCTTTGGGGTATAAGCCCAGTAGAAACACTGCTGGATCAAAGGGTATGCACAGTTTGATAACTTTTTGAGCATAGTTCCAAATTGCTCTCCAGAATGGCTGGATGTGTTCACAATTCCACCAACAATGTATCAGTGTCCCTGTTTTCCCACATCCCCTCCAACATTCCGCATTATCTTTCCCTGTCACTCTAGCCAATCTGACAGGTGTGTGGTGGTATCTCAGAGTTGTCTTAATTTGAATTTCTCTGATTAATAATGATTTGGAGCATCTTTTCATATGTCCATAAATAGTTTCAATTTCTTTGTGTGAGAATTGTCTGTTCATATCCTTTGACCATTTATCAATTGGAGAATGGCTTGATTTCTTATAAATTAGAGTCAGTTCTCTATATATCTTGGAAATGAGGCCTTTATCAGAACCTTTGACTGTAAAAATGTTTTCCCAGTTTGTTTCCCTTCTAATCTTGTCTGCATTTGTTTTGTTTGTACAAAAACTTTTCAATTTGATATAATCAAAATTTTCTATTTTGTGGTCAATAGCGATCTCTAGTTCTTCTTTGGTCATAAATTCCTCCCTCTTCCACAGGTCTGAGAGGTAAACTATCCTATGCTCTTCCAATTTATTTATAATCTCATTCTATATGCCTAGGTCATGAACCCATTTTGACCTTATCTTGGTGTACGGTGTTAAGTGTGGGTTAATGTCTAGTTTCTGCCATATTAATTTCCAATTTTGCCAGAAATTTTTGTCAAATAATGCATTCTTATCCCAAAAACTGGGATCTTTGGGTTTGTCAAACACTCTATTATTAAAGTTATTGGCTGTTTTGGAGGACTAACTCCTGAGTGTTAATCATTAGTGGGGATGTAAAACATGCAAGTGTAGCTTCCATTATGCTTATTAGAATAAGAATTTATGAAAATTTTTAAAGGCTCTAGAGGGGAACTAGCAGTTTCCATTGGTGGGAAAATGGAAGGGAACAAGCATTTATTAAACACTTAGGATGGGTAAAGCTCTATGCTAAGGACTCCCTACTTTATCTTATTTGATCCTTATGAGAATCCTCAGAATTGACTACTGTTATCACTGCCCTTTTCCATTTTGAGAAAACTGGGGCAGCCAGAGGTTAAATGGCTTATCCAGGGTCATACAGCTAATAAAGTATCTGAGATCATACTTGAATTTAGATCTTCCTAAATCCAAGCCCAATATTCTACCAACTGTGCCTTTAGGATGTAGGTTTCATCACTTTTGCTATTAGAAATGGGATGGATAACTGGTATAAGGACCATATAGGGATCCTGAATGTTGAATGAAACTTTGTCTACAACCTACTAAGCTTTCCTAGCTGAGTGGTGAAAATAGGTTTCTGTCTCTATGTGCCTTTGATCTTAGAAAAAGAGCTTCATACATTAGCCTATGTAGCCTCTAAGTCTTTCAGGTAATTTTAAACTGACAGGGTCATAATTCAGGATGTGTGGGCGCAGAAAAAGTATAGGCATAGTCAGCAAAGAATGGTAAATTGCATATGGGTAAATGGAGTGAATTACTGCAGCAAAATCATGCTGAATGAAATAATGTCAACTAATTTTCTTGAGGTGTAGAGGTATAGAATCTCAAGTTTTTCCTCAGAGAATAGTTTATATATTTTGTCTGCCTGTTCTATTTTTGATGTTATATAATGAAATGGTGACATTAAATAGCATAGATCAAAAACACAAGAGAAATGGAAGAATATAATTTGGGGTGGTATAATAGGGGAAGAAATATGACTCAATGGCAAGAGAAGTGCCTCTAAAGTCAGGAGACAGGTTGAAATCATGCTTCTGATATTTATTACCTGCATAATATTAATTGAGCTTCAGTGTCCTTAACCTTAAAGTAAGGCTTTGGACTACATAGTCTCTGAAGTTCCTTCCGATTCTACAATTATGATCCTTTTAGATCATAAGGTTAAAACAACTTCATAAAGAAGAGCACTGATGATTAAGTCACTACAGATTTTGGTTGCCTTGAAGTTGTTCAGGAGCAAGTACTACCATGTGGTTACTTTTGGTAGAGACTCATGTTCAGGCCTCTGGATAAGGTGTTGACTAATTAGAATGTGTAAAATTCTATGCTAAAGACTCCCTACTTTATCTTATTTGATCCTTATGAGAATCCTCAGAATTGACTACCATTATCACTGCCCAGAAATCTGGGGCAGCCAGAGGTTAGATGGCTTACCCAGGGTCACACAGCTAGTAAAGTATCTGACTTGGGATAAAGGTGAGAGCAAATTAAAACACACACACACACACACACACACACACACACACACAAACAAACAATAATTGTGGAATCTAATGGTTTCACATAAAAATTTATAGGCAGTGCACATATGTTCTATTTTTTTTGTAATCTATTTCATAAATGAAAAGATTCCAGATGCCCTTCATACCAGTTACTGTTGCTTGTATTGTTGTTTTGAATGTGGCTTTGAGTATAGGGAGTTGCCTTTCCCAAATAAGCTTGTATCTGTAGAAGATTACAGCAACTACTAGACAATAAGAATATCAAGCCAATTACTATGTTGAAAACATCATCCTCTATCACAAAGGGCTGATGAAAGAATGACTAGACTGACAGGAACTAACACAAATTTCTGATAAAACTTGTTGAAAGTGGTATTTGCTGTATAAGTCCAATGGAACATCTTTGTATGTATTGGTAAGGCTGCTGTGTGTATAAATGCATTGGTGGTAAAACTCCTAGGAACCATTTATAGAATTATTGATTCTCCGTGTATTAAAAGATTCTCCCATTGTAGGAAAGTTTTTGCCTTCCAGGAGTCTATCTTTAATTCTTGTCTAACTATAAAATGTTCTAGGAATTTCATTTGTCTTTTTGAATTTACATTTTATCTACCTAAATTAATCAAAGGTAGAACAGAAAGACTATGTAAACCAGTGGTATTTCCTGCTTATGATCTATGAAGTAATTTTTTAAAAATGAAGCATCATGAAGATTAACCTTCAGTTAGCCAAAGATTTTCCTGGTCTTTTGGTGACAAAAGATAAAATCCCTAAATTGTTGAAAGTTTATTAAAGTACTACCTGCTCCATCTCATTCCATTGCATATATTTGTCATTTTTTGTAATGATATCTGGTTTAGAAAATTATTTTTTACTTGTTGGCCTCCCAAGTACCAGATTGTTGGTTCCCCACAGATATAGCTTAAGGAACATGACAACTGAACTATATCAAGAATCAGGAGCAGGCAGATAATAAAAGTGCTCTATTTAGGAGTACACATAATTGTATTACAATCCTTTAATATATAGAAAGCAGCTAGGTGGCTCATTGGATAGAGTATTACGAGTAAGGAAGACCCAACTTCAAATTTGACCACAGACACTTAATACCTATGCGACCCTGGGCAAGTCATTTCACCCTGTTTGTCTCAGTTTCCTCATGTGTAAAATGAGCTGAAAAAAGAAACGGCAAGCCACTCCAATATATTTATCAAGAAAACTCCATGGACTATGTTAATGTGCAATGATCTATAGGTCACAAAGAATTGGACACAACTGAAAAACAATAGATAGAAGAAGGGTATTGGGCTTGAACTCAGGAAAACTTTATTTGCAAATCTACTTTTGACATCTTGTAGCTATATGACTATTGACAAATTACTTGGAAGCCTAGTCTAAGGACATTATTTAATGAGTCAATCATTTGGCCTCTACCAGGCGAACAGAGGAAATTATACAACACCCAAGTCAAACCCCAAAGAGATTGGTTTCATTCTTGATTAGATTAGAATAGAAGAATTATCCATTAATTTCCACAATAGCCACATCCATTTGAAAGGGAATGATGATCATGTTGTTATTTAGTGGTTTAGATGTGTTTAACTGTTCTTGACCCTATGGACCATATTATGATAATACTGTTCATGGAGTTTTCTTGGCAAATACTGGAACAGTCTTCCATTTCCATCTCCAGGGGGTTAAGACCAAAAAAAAGTTAAGAGATCTGCCCAGGTTCACACAGTGAGTCAATGTCTGAGGCTACATGAACCCAAATCCTCCTGACTTCAGGGTTCACATTCTAACTGGTGAGTCACCTAGATATCTATGATGATCAAAGGATTATAGATTTAAAACTAGAAGGCCAAAATCTTAGATCAAAAGCTTAGAGGTCACAGATTCCAAAATTTTTGATCAGGAAAGTATAGGCCAGTGTTTGGCACACAGCAAACTCTTAATGAATGCCTTTTGCCTTGCTTTGCTCATTGTGACTAGATATGGTCACATATCTAGTAAATGTTACAGATGGGATTAGGACCCAAGTTTTCCTAATTCTAAATTCAATTTGTTGTCCACTATACTGTTGTATTAACATAATGACAATGATAAGTATAATTTATTTGATTTGATCCTTTTAAGTTTGTTGGACAGGCGGACCAGCATTATTCTATTTTACCTTATAAAAAAGCATAGACTCACAGAGTTTAACTGATTTATTTAAAGCCACATATTTAATAAATCTTTGGACCAGATTTTGAAGCCAGGACTCCTGACAAATGCATTCCAGTCACAATTTTATCTAGGACATTCTCAGAAGCAATCAAGTCCAAAAGAATTCATAATCATTATATAGCATTGTTAGGGAAAGTTATCACTAAGAAAAGATAGGAACTTGGAGAGACTGTAGAGCTGAGGGTCCTAGAAGGCAAGTTGGTCTGTGGGAGACACCTTGACCATAAACTTACTCTTTCTAATACCTATACCTTTGGGGAAGGCAATAGTCTGAGAAATGTATAGATAACCCATAATATAGTATCAGATTCTCAGCAATTTCCTAGGCCCTCTGGGTAAGTGAGTTGTGAATAAAACCCTCCCTCCAGTTTCATAAACCCTTTGCCTGCATAAACAAAGACAGTGAGTGTTCATGAGAAGGTCCTATAGACAAAGCTGCTTCACATAAGGGCAAAGAAAAGTTCCAATGTGGATACATGATTGGATAGGTGGCAGGATGTTACCTGCTTCTGGATGAGATTTAAGATTTAAATTTTGAGGAAATTTAAATAGTCAAAAACTCACATTTTACAGTTTGGGAAATTAAGTCCCTGAGAAGCTTAAAAGTTCAAGAGGAGATTGTTGACAAAGACGCAAGGAATGGGAGGCAGAGCCAAAATCACCAGAGTAAAGGCAGGAACTTGTCCAATCTCTCCCCTAAATTGTTCCAAATTCCTTTAAATAATGACTAAACAAAATTTAGACCACCAGCATATCAAAAAAGACAGAGTAGAACATTTTCCAGCCGAAAGTAACTCAAAAGCTCAGCAGGAAAGGTTTAAGACATCAGGGTAGGAGTTCAGTGTGCAGTCCTAGTACAAAGTTTGTCAATGCAGCCCTGGACTTTGCTCCAGCTCAGCCAGGCCCAAGCTCTGAATCAGCAGCAGTACTGGTGACTTCCAGATCTCTCAGCTCAGAAACACCCAAGAAGATCTGGAAGGTCAGAAGAAAAGATCAGTGGAATCAGAATGGGAACCTAGTGCCCTGTCCTAGCACAGGTGTAGTCCGGTCCTGGTCTCAGCCCCACCACGGGCCCAGACTCCAGCTTCAGCAAGGTGGGACCTTTGAATCAGCAGCAATGTTGGAGGCTTCTGGACCTCTAAGTCCTGGAACACCAGGGAGGAGTTGGAAGATCAGAGAACGGAATCTGTGGTAACGGGGTGGGAGTCTGGTATGCCGTTCTAGCACAGCCTCAGTCAGCAGAGCCCCAGCCCAGGCCAGCCAGTAGATCTTCAGCTACAGTGATGTGAAAACACACCTAACAGATCCAGGGCAGAATAGAAGTCTCTGGAAGGATTTCTGAAAACAGTTGCACAAAACCCCTGAAGCTTTTGTCAGTGCACCCTCTATCCAGAAAAAAGCCCTACCTTAATAAAGAGTTAAAAATTGAGTAATAGGAAAATGAGCAGAAAACAAAAAAAAATAAATAAAAGTTATTTTGATGACAGGAAAGATCAAAACACACACTCAGAAGATGATAAAGTCAAACAAAGCTCCTACATCCAAAGCCTCCAATAATAATAATAATAATAATAATAATAATAATAATAATAAAGATTGGGCTTAGGCCATGGAAGAGCTCAAAAAGGACTTTGAAATTTAAGTAAGTGAGATAGAGAAAAAAATAGGGAAAGAATTGAGACAGGTGCAAAAGGAAATACAAAAAGCTAATAAGAAGAAGAAGGCCTTAAAAAGCAAATTGTCCAATTGGGAAAGGACATACAAAATTTCATTGGGGAAAATAATTCCTTAAAAAATAGAATTGAGCAAATGGAAGCTTAAAACTTTATGAAAAAATCAAGAAATAATAAAACAAGATCAAAGAAATTTTAAAAAATGAGAAAAAATGGGAAATATCTCATTGGAAGAAAAACTAACCTGGAAAATAGAAATAAGAGATAAAATTTAAAAATTATTGATCTACTTAAAAGTCATGATCAAAAAAAAGAGTCTGGATATCATCTTTCAAGAAATTATCAAGGAAAACTGTCTTGATATTTTAGAACCAGAGGGTAAAATAGAAATCTAAAGAATCAACTGATAATCTCCTGAAAGAGACCTCAAAATGAAAATTCCAAGAATTATTATAGCCAAATTCCAGAACTCCCAATCAAGAAGAAAATATTGCAAGCATCCAGAAAGAAACAATTCAAGTGGAGCCACAATCAATATAACTCAAGATTTAGAAGGTTCTACATTAAAAAAAATCAGTGGGCTTGGAGTATGATATTCTGAAGAGCAACAGCTAGGATTGCAAACAAGAATCACATACCCAGCAAAACTGAGTATAATCCTTCAGAGGAAAATTCAGTGAAACAGAAAATTTTCAAGCATTCGTGATGAAAAGACCAGAACTGAATGAAAAATTTGATTTTCAAATATACGACTCTGGAGAAGCATAAGGAAGTGATCAGGAAAGTGATATTATAAGGCATTTAATAAGGTTTACCTGTTTTCATTCCTACATAAGAGGATGATACTTGTAACTCATTAGAACATTTTCATTATTATGGCATTTAGGAGTATATATAGACAGAGGGCACAGGTGTGAGTTGAATATAAAGGGATGATATCTTTTTTTTTTTTTTTTAATGATGAAATTAAAGGGTGAGAGAGAAATGTACTGGGAGAAAGGGAAAAGAAGATGTGGAATGATGCAAATTATCTGCCATAAAAAAAAAAGAGGCAAGAAAAAGCTTTTACAGTGGAGGGAAAGAGGGAAGAAGAGGGTGAATGAGTGAATCTTACTCTCATCAGAATTGGCTCAAATAGGAAATATCATAATACTCAATAGGGATATAAACTATCTTGCCCTGCAGGGAAAATAAGAGGGGAAAAGGATATGGGCAGGAGAGAGGGTAATAAAAGAGAGGCATTTAGGAGAGAGAGTGGTCATTAGCAAAACACTTTTGAGGAGGGACAGGGTAAAAGGAGAGGAGAATAAGTGGGGGCAAATACAATTAGCAATTATTAAAAAAAATTTCTAACCAAGTTTTTCTGATAAAGCCTTATTTCTCAAATATTGAGGGAACTGAGTCAAATTTATAAAAAAAAATAAGACCCATCCCCCAATTGATAAATGATCAAAAGATAAGATCTGTGGTCAAAGGGCTACAAATTCATGTATATCCTTTGATCTAATACTATTACTAGGCAAGAATACCAAAAGAGACTGGGGGGAGGAAGTAGGGAAAATGACCCATGTGTGCCAAAAATATTCATAGCAGCTCTCTTTTTGGGAAAAAGAAATTAGAAATTGAGGGGGTGTTCTGATAAAGGCCTCATTTCCAAAATATATAGAAAATTGACTCTAATTTATAAGAAATCAAGCCATTCTCCAATTGATAAATGGTCAAAGGATATGAACAGACAATTCTCAGATGAAGAAATTGAAATTATTTCTTGCCATATGAAAAGATGCTCCAAGTCATTATTAATCAGAGAAATGCAAATTAAAACAACTCTGAAATACCACTACATACCTATCAGATTGGCTGGAATGACAGGGAAAGATAATGCACAATGTTGGAGGGGATGTGGGAAAACAAGGATACTGATACATTGTTAATGGAATTGTGAATACATCCAGCCATTCTGGAGAGCAATTTGGAACTATGCTCAAAAAGTTATTAAGCTGTGCATACCCTTTGATCCAGCAGTTTTACTACTGGGTTTATATCCCAAAGAGATTTTAAAGAGGGAAAGAGACCTATATGTGTAAGAATGTTTGGGGCAGCCCTCTTTGTAGTGGCCAGAAACTGGAAACTGAGTAGATGCTCATCAATTGGAGAATGGCTGAATAAATTGTGGTATATGAATATTATGAAATATAATTGTTTTGTAAGAAATGACCAGCAGGATGATTTCAGAAAGGCCTGGGAGAGACTTACATGAACTGATGCTGAGTGAAATGAGCAGGACCAGGAGATCATTATATACTTCAACAACAATACTATATATGATGATCAATTCTGATGGATGTGGCCATCTTCAACAATGAGATGAACCAAATCAGTTCCAATAGAACAGTAATGAATTGAACCAACTCATCCAATGAAAGAACTCTGGGAGATGATTATGAACCACTACATAGAATTCCCAATCCCTCTATTTTTGTCTGCCTGCAGTTTTGATTTCCTTCACAAATCTTCACAATACAGGCTAATAGTATACTATTTCAAAGTCCAATTCTTTTTATACAGCAAAATAACTGTTTGGACATGTGTATATATACATATATATATATATTGTATTTAATTTATACTTTACCATATTTAACACATATTAGTCAACCTGCTATCTGGGTGAAGGGGTAGGAGGAAGGAGGGGAAAAGTTGGAACAAAAGGTTTTGCAATTGTCAATGCTGAAAAATTACCCATGCATATATCTTGTAAATAAAAAGCTATAATAATAATTAAAAAAAAGAAAATGAGGGGGTACCCATCAATTGGGTAATATTTGTGATGGAATATTATTGTTCTCTGTAAAATGATGAGCAGGATGTTTTCAGAAAAAAAAATATCTAAAAAGTTCTCCATGAAAAAAGTGAAATATACTATATATAAAATAATAGCAATGTTCTGGGATGACCAGCTGTACTTTGTACTTTGTAGTACAGTCAACCACAACTACTCTGAAGGATTTATGATGGAAAATCTTATCCAAATGTAAAGAAGGAAGTGATTGTGTCTAACAGAGACTGAAGTATTCTCTTTCTCTCTCTCTCTCTTTAACAATTTTTATTGAGGATTTTTATTTTCATTATCTATGTTCTTTATCTTTATTATATGATAATGTTCATTTCAAGATCTATATTTTCTTTCACAACTTGACTTTTATAAAAATGTTTTGCATAACTCTTAACAAAAATTGATTCAAGGACTCAACAACTAGTAGTTCTTCTGAACTACAGGGTCACAAATGCCAGCTTTTCCTAATCTAAAGTTCCCAATGACATTAATCTATGAATGACCCTCTTATTCAGTTGTATGACTCTTCATAACCTCATGTGGGGTTTTTGTGGCAAAGATAATGGACTGTTTACCATTTTCTTCTCCAGTTCATTTTATAAATGAAGAAAATGAGGCAAATAGGGCTAAATGATCTGCCCAGGGTTACACAGTTAGTAAGAGTCTTAGGCTGGAGCTGAACTCAAGTATTCTTGACTCCAGATACTGTATTCTATCCACTGTCCTCTCTAATTGGCCCATGAATGGCCCACTAACATGTAAGTTTCTTAAGAGTTTCATTTGTGTTTTTATGTTCCAAATACCTAACACAGTCCTTTGCACATAGTTAATGATTAATAAATTATTATTGAAATAAGTTGGAAAAACTTAGAAATCAGTCAATCAGGATATGTTTATTAAGCACTTATTTTGTGCCAGGCACCATGCTTCCTAAAAAATGTTTCCAGTGGATCAATTATGCTTTTTAAATGTGAGCAACATACTTTTACTTGTTTCCTGAAGCATTTTTTCCCTCTCCCATCATGACTATTGCTTCTGGAAGCATGGCATTCTTGCCTTAGAGTTCAGCAGTCTCAGATGTTGATTGGAGGCATTCTGCATATATGGTATATTAAATGCTAAGTCACTAGCATTTCCTTTGAGTGTTCTATCACTTGGTGCAACTGAGGAATGAAAAAGAAAGTTTAAAAGAGCATTCTGTCCTGCCTTTTATCTTTGAGACAGATAGGTCTAGAATGGACAAGAAAGTCTATGGTTTAAATTGTAGCTGGACCCATGGGAATGGTTTGAAACTGAAGCAATGCTAGGCCCCAAGTCAGCAATTAATAACAGATACAATAAAAATTAAAATTGCAACAATAGAAATAAAAACTAGGGAGCAAATAACAGTTCAGGCAGACTAATGAGAAATTCAGGGTTAAAGGGAACATTGTTTGGATGCAAGACAACCAAAAGGAAAAACAAAGGTCAGGGCTAAAACTCAATTCAGAGGCTCTCTAATTAAGGGAAATATGAAATCAGGGAAAAAGTTCAATAAGAGAAGTTTCTCAGGAATGTAAACCAGATTAATACTGAGATCAAAGCAGTTTAGTTAATTTAAAAAATGAAGTATCTCTTCTAATCTTCAAGACTCTCTGGGTATTGCCTATAATCTATTTCTTCAGCTTTGTTTTATTTCTTTGTACATACTCTATATTTGATTGAAAGTCAGATTGAATTTGGTTACTTAAAATTGTTGTGCTAATTTGTCCATGTACATTCTTTTAGAGGAAGGGACTTAAACAACCATCCTCACCCCTAAGGAGTCTGTGGATATATTTTGGAAGACCAGTGAACGTTGATTGGGGGGGAAAATTACATCTTTATTTTCGCTAATTTCTAATTAAAATTTACCATTCTTTTCAAGTACTGAAAATATACTGACCCATTGGTCCATAGACTTCACAGACTGTCAGATAGGGGATCTGTTTGGTTTTATCATGTCTCAGGATAATCTCAACACTAGAAATTTCATCGTGCAGATAGCTTTGTCTTTGATACTCAGTGTCTCCTCAGTTTTCTCACTTGTCTCTCTCCTCTGATTAGAGGATTGAAGAGCAAAACAATAGAACTCTTCCCAAAGTTTTCCTTTATAGAGGGCTCAGAATTTTTCACTCCATTTTTTGCCAGTTCTGCCTAGTTTCAACATGACAAACATCATATGCCTGTGCTGGTTACTTTGGTTTCCCTTTTCAGTTTTCTTTCCCTATTAAATTATAAGCTTCCTGAGGGCAGGGATTGTTTTTCCCTCCTTGTTTGTATCCCCAGCACTGGTACAGTGCCTGACACAATAAATGTTTAATGACTGTTGATTTTTATATTCATCTGGAGTCCTGCTGTATTTCACAGTCCCTTGAAGACAAAGGCTGTTTTATTTTCGTTCTTCCTTGCAGATAATCAATGGTTAAATGCATGCTGAATTGAATAAATATTGTGCAAACTCAATATTTCTCCCATGGTGGCATATACTTATGCTACAAGTGTATGATAACTCTACACTTGCTTTCCATTTCTTGATAGACAGCATCCATGTCTAAGCTGTGGTTCTGACATTTGGCAGTCATTTGCTTTCCACAGTTGCTGTGGTTCATCTTGCTGAAAAGGATGATACAATCTGAGTTCCTTATTTTCTAATCAAGCTGGCAATGCTGGTCAAATGACCAAACATATCACCAGACAGCTTTCAAGCTCACTGATAAAACCTGGTTTTTTGAAAAGACTGAGCTTCAACTCAATATGACTTGGGTTCAAATCTCATTTCTGACACTAGCTGTGTCACTCCGAGCCAGTCATTTAATCCCCCTGTAACTCAGTTTGCTTATCTGTAAAATGAGGAGGTTGGAACTGGTGGCCTGTAAGGTCCATTCCAGCTCTAAATCTGTGCTCCAGTGAGCTTGTCCTCTGCATATTTTTTTACTGTTGAAAGGTTTTTGAATCTGGACCCAAACTTTGCCAAAGCCCTTCTCAAATGTAGTTTTTTTTTTTTTTTTATCTCATGATTAAGTTTTTCTGTCCTATTAAATTGAAAAGCTTCTCTTCTAATCTTCTTCTCTCTACTTCAAAAACATTTATTTTTTTTTTCTCCACAAGAAGACACATTAAAATGATCATTAACTGGCAGAAAAATGCACCTCCTATAATCAACCTATTTGTCTGTTAGAATGACCTCTAAAGTACTAATTGACTTTTCTTTGACAGATGAAATGGAGAGCTAAGCCTGGATGTTTGCTTTGAGACATTTACAGCCCAAGTTTGGAATCACAATGACATTTTATTTTAATGTTGTGTTAATTAATGCTAAATTATGATGATAAAAGTACAAATAGCAATGAATATCAAATGAACTAATACAATAAATAGCAAGGGAATCAGTCCTGACCGAAGGCTGATCAGGTTGATCAAGTTACATCTCCTCTTTAGTTACTGAGGAGGAACTCTTTGAATTGTAAAACTGTATTGGAGACTCAGGTTTTTGAGGTAAATTTGCTGTTATGTTACGATTTCCTTGGAGGATCTTATATTTCTTAGTGTATTTCTGAATCCAACCCAGACTTTCTTACTCTTTGATCTTTCAGTCCTCCATATACTCATTTCTTTTGCTGAACTATTCTGGCCTCTCCAGGTCTGTCTTTCAGATTTCAGTGTGCACAGAATAAATGAAAGTTATTGTTGATCCCACATAGTTGAAATAGTGTTTTGTGTGACATTCACTTCAAGATTTAGTTCCATTTACCCCTCCCCACCTTCTACCCCTAACTTGATTGAACAACACTGTGTGGTCTTATTTCAACCAGCACACGGGCCTTGATATTATCTTCTTGCCTTATCTTCTTCTGTACTAAACTACACAATCCTTTATCCTATTTCACAATTTTTAATTTGCAGAGCATTTCTTTTATAGATACTAATGATTGGAATTGCCTTTGGATGATAGAGACTGATGATTAAAATTGTGTCTGTTTATGCTTTTCCTTCTGTTCTTTTAAGGTCTTACCTATCTTCTAACCAGATATTTGACAATGTTCTCTGCTCAGATATGTCACTACTAAGATCTATCATGGATTTTGTGCTAGGAGGAACCTTTATCTGGCTCATACTCAAAATGTAGCATATATTTCATTGTTGTTGTTGTCACTAGTTTTATTGTGATATTGGAAGGAGATGGAAGGAATAAAAACTATTTTGTTAGCTTCTCACCCACAAAGGCTGTAGTAGTGATATTATGTGACTTTAGAAGAACTTAATGATACCTTCATCTTCTATATCAGCAATGTGTATTTAGTTCAGTTCAGTTCTCTGTACTTCAATCAGTATTAAATAAGAAACTATTTCATTCTATGAGACCACCCCCCTTATGACTGGTCTGAGCAGGGGATCTTAACTTTTGTGTGTGTTATGGAATCCTTTCCAGAATAATTATTTTAAACCAATAAAATAAAATGCATAGACTTACAAAGGAAATCAAATATATTGGAATAAATATGGTGAATTTTCCCCTTATCCAAATTCAGAGTTCCTATGAAATCTATGCCAGGCTAAAAACTTTAGAATTTCTAGTTTTCTGAACCACAGTCTTTATGTGTTAACTTGACCTTACTCTAAGGAATCCAATTACATCTGTTAGACTGTCTCTGACTAGTATAGGGTTTGTACTGGAAAGAAAAGATAACTTTAATTGTATTTTAAAAAGAGGCATTTCTGTGGTGCAGTGGATATTATGCTACACTTGGAATATCTAAATTCACTTGTTAGCTTTAGGACTCTGGGAAAGGCAGGTACTTAGAGGCAATCAATAGTACCGTGGCTTCTTACCAGATTGAAATCAGGAAGACCTGAATTTAAATTTAGCCTCAGATGCTTGCCATATAACTTTGGGCAAGCCTTTGGTTCAGTTTCTTTATCTGTAAAATGGACATACTAATTATGCCTATCTCTTAGGTAGTTAGTTGCAAGAATCACATGTGATAATATTTTTAAAAGAGTTTAATGAAGTTCCTGGCATAAATAAAAACTATATAAATGCATATTCCCTTCCCACTTAGCCTTTTTCATTATGTTTCCTCATATGAAAAATGAGGAGATTAATAAAGGCCTCCTAAATCCCTTCCAGAATTGAATCTATGAGCCTATAGATATATAGAGCTTTTTTTGAGTTTTTTTGTTGAATAAGACCTGTCCTTCATCATACTTGGCTTGGACACTATCAACCCTGTCACCATGGCCACATATCAATCGGTGTCCTCTTCTTGTTTTGTGCTTGTGGGTGCTGTCTCCTGCCGTCCTACTCGGATTTTGACCTTCAGCTGTGTTCCATTCCCCTATTTTGATCTGATTCTCCAGGTCCTTGACTATGATGAACTGGTGTAGCCTTCACAATACCGTACCTGTTCACTAGGTTTCTCTAAAAAATTTTCCAAGAGGAAAAAAGGATCTTACCAAGTATACTTTTAGCAATAGGGAAGAGTGGGCACTCCATGATTTATCCATACTTGAACTTTCTATTTCATATGCCATCTCTGTGCCTTTGAACTAGGTGTTTTTAGTACCTGATGAGAACTCCCTCCTTAATTGTGTATCTATGATTCCATAGTTTCTTTCAAGACTTAGTTCAATTGCTACCTTCTCCATGAAGCATTTTCTGCTCCCTCCATCTACCAATATTTGCCCTCCCAATTTCTTACATTAATTTTGTATGTGTTATGTTCATACTTATCCTTCTACATATTGTCTCATCTCCTTAAAATATAAACACTTTGAGAGCAGCTGGCCCAGAGAACGTACTTAATAAATACTTGCTGATTGATTGATTATTTGATCAATAGAAATCATCTAGACTACTTCCTTCATTTTACAATTGAAGAAACTGGAGTCTAGTTAAGTGAAATGATTTGCCAAAGTCATACAACAAGATGGTGGAAGAATTGGGACTAGCACTTTGACATCCTGAGTACTACTGTAGTCCTCTTGACTCCATAGCAGGCTGTCTCTACCTGTTTTGGGGTTGTTGTTTTTTTAATGTCTATGATCAGTCATTAATATATATAAAATATTAATTCAAGAATACTGAATACCATAAGAGCCATGATATCCTCAGAAATATATGAGTGTAAATGAGAGGCATTTCCATGTTCTTTCCTTACCAAATGGATTTTTTTTTCTCTAGTTCAGGTTTCCCCTTTGAGAATTTTTATTGATTACATTTTTATTTAAGTTGGTCAAGTAGTATAATGGAAAAGATGTTGGACTTGAGACTTAGGGAAAATTTACATTTGTGTGTCATCTTCAACATTTACTAGTTGTGTCTCATTTCATTGTTTATGTAAAGTGATTTACCAACCTCAAAGTACCATATATTAATAATTATACTTTAGATTTATATTCCCCTGAATAGATTTCAAGACTCTCAATGTTCTTTACCTCACCTACCTAATACACTGTACCATAATCATGTGATTTCAATCAATATAACATACTGAAGGGGCAGTCAGTTGGTGTAGTGGATAGAGCACCGACCCTGAAGTCAGGAGAACCTGAGTTCAAATGTAACCTCAGATACTTAGCACTTCCTAGTTGTGTGACCCTGGGCAAGTCACTTAATCCCACTTGCCTCAGCAATATATATATGAATTAGCAAATTTTTTTTTTGGCTATTTATTTATTGCTAAGAGGAAACCAATATCCTCACCTTTCCCCAGAAATTATCTTCATTTTAATCATTAATATTTTGCTGCTCAAACAAAGCTTCATTCATGAAATCAGATTTGTGTAATAGCTTGGTGTATATGGCAACAGTGAAGCCACTTTTCATATGCATTAAAAGGAGTTAGCTAACTTTCCTTTCAAAATATATTTCTGTATGTATAGAATATGTTGACATTAAATGAATTTGGAAAGGCATTTTTAAAATATATAACATAGTAGTATCAGACAAAACAATGTTTTATCTAATTAGTGTTATATGTTAATAACTGCTCCTCATCATATGCCTTTTCATATTAGTGTCATTGCATGAGCCATTTAGACAAGGCTACAAATCCATGAGATGACATCAGTTAATACAGTGAAGACAGCTGA
Source organism: Antechinus flavipes (assembly GCF_016432865.1). Classification (NCBI taxonomy): domain Eukaryota; kingdom Metazoa; phylum Chordata; class Mammalia; order Dasyuromorphia; family Dasyuridae; genus Antechinus; species Antechinus flavipes. The sequence goes on along the minus strand of NC_067399.1, from coordinate 285,722,961 downwards.
AAATGTAGAGCATTCAGAGAGGAGACAATACATTGTAATGGAGATTTCACTTCAGTGAAATTTGCAGAGAACAGAACTGTCTTTTGTGTGTGCAGAGAGATGTCTGGATATCTGAAAAATTATAGAAGGCGATGTAGGCCACAAGAATCTAATGAGTGTTCTGACCGAATGTTCTAACCTTTGAAATTATTGGTCCATAACTACATGCTTGAAACTTAGACATTATCTATCATATCAGATAGTGCATTAAAAAAAGAATAAGGAAAGAAAAATTAAGAAAAGAGTTTCTTTCCTTTAAGAAAAATTTTTTTCAGGAATGGTGGAAATTTTTCCTCAAGCAACTTTAAAGTTATAATAGAGTGGTCACAGTGGTAACTAAGGTTATCTTTAAAAATGCTTGCTATTTTAGGTTTGAGCTAAAATTAAAATACTTGCAAAGAAAAAAGATCAGAGAATTATTGAGTGCTTATAACTTTTGTCTTCTTATTTTTACTTATGAATGTTTATATTTTACTTAATCAATAATACTACTAATAATATCTGTATTTATAAGTGCTTTATAGATAATATCTCATTTGATCTGCACAACAACCCTGGAATTGTACATCCATATCATGGATGAAGAAACCGAGGTGGAGACAAACTGTGACTTGCCCAGTTCACAAAGCTAGTTAATGTCTGAGGCCAGATTTAAACTCAGGTCTTCTTGAATCAGTCAATGGAATCATTAATTAAAAAAAAAAAACACAAGGTTTTTTTAATGAGGTTGATTAAATGAAAGCAATGAAAGTATTATACACATAACAATAAATTCCTACTCTAAATATATTCTACATTACTATAAAATTGATTAATTTATATGATAATACTAGCATTAATAGTACATTAATAGTAGCATTAATAAACCATTAATAATTCTAAGTGTTTTACAAATAACATTTCATTTTATCTTGATAACAATTCTGGGTGGTAGGAACAATTATTATTTCCATTTTACAAATGGGGAAACTTAAAAGGATAAAGTAATTTTCCTAGAAGTTACACACTTAGGAAATGTCAAACATTGGATTTAAACTTAGTACTTCCCAGGCTTTTCACTCTACTACCAAGCTACTTCTATGTAGAATACGAATAATTCATAAAGAAGACCATGATAAAACAACATTGTATCTTCTATTATATAGTTTGTTAACTTGTGTCATCATTCCCTTCTGTCTTATAACATATTTATTTGTGTTTATACTACTCTCCCATTACATTGTAAGCTTTTAGAGGGCAAAAACTTTGGCATTACTTTGATAATTTTATTCCCATTAATACTTTGCACTTGTTGATACTATATAAGTATTTGTGGCATTTAACTAGCTATAGGTATTTCTTATATGATAAAAGTTTATAACAGAATTAAAAAGGACCTTGAAAGTAATTTAATCCATCTCTGCCTCACCCTCATTTTACAAATTTGAAAACTGAGATCCAGAAAGTTAACTAACATGTCCAGAGTTACACAGCTGACACTATTAGAAGCAAGATTTAAACCAGTGTTTTTGACTTCAAATTTTATTCTCTTTCCATTCTACCACATGAGTAGATCACAAATCATCTTCACTCACCTCTTAAAAGTCTGCATATACTTTCAAACCTGATTTAGGTAGAACAGCTAAATCATCCAAGAAACTATCAACCACAACTGCCCTCCTACAAAACCATAAAATCTCCATGAGGCTGAAGGGGTCAAGATCATCAAAGCTGACAAACATAAGTGTGCATCAATTTCCAGTGGACAAAAACATTATGGGGGCTTCCATGAATATAATTTGTAGCAATAAAAACCTATCTCAGAGGCTTGAATAAAACTAGTGTTTTGTTGTTGCTATTCCTAGTTCAATGAATAATAAGATGGGAATAGGAGTTTGAGAACAACTTGTTCCAATGACTATTGCTGTGTCTCAGAGAATAAGGGGGCCCTAGGAGAGAGGAGATATAGGGAAGTAGTTGGTAAGCAGAGCAGTATGAATACATATATAACATTTATTGATAAGGTTTTTCATCTTATGTAGGCAGGGTTGTGGCACTCCAAAACAATTCTAATAGTTACATTAAAGGACACTTGGATCATAGATCACCATAGCAGATATAATAAATGACAGTTTGAAATATTGTGGAAATTACCAAAATGTGACATAGAGACATGATGTAAACATATGCTGTTGGAAGAATGGTGCTGATACATTATTTGATGAAGAAATGCCATAAATCTTCAGTGTGTAAAAAAAAAAAAATAATGGAGTATCCATGAAGTATAATTAAGTGCAATTAAAAAAAATGCATATCGTAGAAAAGAACTGGAAATGTTCATCAGCTGGGGAATAGCCCAACAAATTATATGAATGGAATGGAATGATACTGTACTGTTAAGACATGGGAAATGACTTGATTTCAGAGTAACTTAGGAATAACATACAGACCAATGCAGACTGAGGTAAGCAAAACTAGGAGAACAATTTATATAATAGCATTGTAAAGTGAAAGATTGAAGTTTGATAAGTAAAATAATCAAGTACAATTCCAGACATCACGGATGGAATATGTTTCCCAGCTGCTGACAGAAGGTATAGCAAATTAAACGTGCAAAATAAGACACACACATATAAATGTGATCATGAAATAATTTCATTTACTTGGTTAGACATATTATTACAATATTTTTTAAGAAATTAAATGGATAGATGAGGGAAAAATAAAAATAAAAAACCTTGTTAACTGAAACAACATAAAATGAAGCATTTAAAGGATTATATTAGCTAAATCACAGGAGTGTCAAATGATATTATAAATTCAAAATGCCTAGCAAACCTTAAAGGTAAATAAGCTATGATTATATAAACTTTATATCATCCCCAGCACTTATCACTTTATGTAATAGGTTTCAAAAATATTAATCAAATCAAATTTTTCAGTATGCTTATGCATTTGTAAATTTACAGGGACACACTTTTACATTTTCCATTGAAGATGTCCAACCCAGTTAAAAAATGAATACTCAGAGAGTCAGTTTAAAAATAACAATATGATTACTATAAATTAAGGAAGTAATATTGTTTTGCATTTATTTTCACTGATTCCCTGACTAGCCAATAAAGACTACTAAGATTGTATTTTTTTGTTGTACTTTGATTCATCATGGGCCTGTGAAATAACAAAGAATATTTCCACTCATTTTCTTTTCCTAACAAATTGACCTACTCACTGTCTTTCCTCTTCATTCTTTGAGAGATATTTTTACCAGTCCAATGATGCACATTAAGATTTAGAATGCAGTGAGATCTTCCTGGACCATACAATAAATAAAAATAATTTTACTTAAGATTCAGTAGGACACAATTCCTAGTCAAGTTCAAATAAAACATTACTTTCCTCTGCCTCTGCTTTAGTGACATCAGTCAGAAGCAAACAGTGACACTAAGAGAGAAGGACATCCCTAAAGGGCAATTGACAAGTTCTCTTATATTCCCCTTTAATGCCATAACCCCCTTTATGCCTCAGGTAGCAAGGAAATTAAATCAATAATGATTCCAAGAAAGTCCTATTCTCCTCTACCCCCCTTCTTAGTGAAATCAGGTTAGCCTGTGTGAAACAGGTGCCACTCCTATCACAATAGGCTTTTTCAATTGCATGGAATGGAGTGCTGCTTCAGTATTATCTCTTGGATTCTCTACTTCCCTTCAAGACTCAGTTCAAGTGCCTGCATAAATATAGGTCCAAAAAAATCTGATCTGTAAAAAAAGCCACTGAGTCAGAGCTTCAGTCCAATAACCATTTATTAAAGGAATCCGATCCTCTTTAATGAATAGGAGGACCCCAGTTCTTCCTCATGATGTGAGATGACCCTTTCCTTTTAGGGACTTCTTTTTATAGCACTTGATACTGGTACAATACAGATGAAGCAAATAAAAATACTCATTGGTTGATAGATCTTGACCCTCCAGGAGAATCTATATAAAATATGGAATTCCTTTGACTGATAAACCTTCCAGGAAGGCCTACAGAGCAGACAGGCAATCTCATGGACTGGGCTGATGGTCATGATGTTAAAGCATCCATATGGATTGATGAGTTAGTAGAGAAGTAGCAAAGATGAGTAAACAGGGTCAATTGTTGGCCAAATACTTATGGCAATTGGGTAATAGAATGATGATGAAGGACAGAGGGGATGTTCATATAAATGATGCACTAATGTACCTAATTGAAGTACTAATTGTCAGAGCTAGCAGTATTTAGAAGGTTCTGAAACTATGTGAGATCAGACTGCCTACCAAAATGAAGGCAAATAGGGTAAACAATGACTAGGTCATGTAGTTAAAAACCCCTCAGTTTTGAGTAGGGCAGGATAAGGAGAATTCACACTTGCTAATCATTTGAATAATTCGTTCCTATTTTAACTGTTTTTTTTTTAATTAAAAAGACCCTGAGCTCTGTTATTTCTAAGCAATAGAAAGACTACAAATACTGTATGACCCCTTTCAATTTAAGCATTGGAGGGCAAAGCCCAAGTCATCCTCACCTCAGAGCTTTAATCCTTGAAATGAACAATATCTGTCAAGGTCTTTGTTTATGTAGCCTATTCTGAACTTTGTGTTCTTATATTCTAGATTCAACTTGCATTAATTTGACTTAATCCCCCCAACTCACTTTTCTCTTGAATTCTGATTTTCTGATCATCACTGGTATTAGGTTTTTGTTTTTTTGTTTTTTTTTTTTTTTTGATGTTACCATGTCATTTTACTTAAATTCATTCAAACATTTCTGAAGCAACTACTATTTGCAAAATAGTGTAGAAGGAAATACAAAGGAAAAAATACCACTACCACCAACATAAAAGGTACATAGGCTAGGGATTAGAGATTTTTCATTTCACCTTAATTTAATTGATTGCAGCTTTGTATTATTCTAGTTAGATTGTTGAATCAAGATGGTATTCAGGTAAGAGGCCTGACACTATCCCTTCCATCTCAGCCTTATCTGTATGAAATCTCTTCAAAGGAGGATCAAAATGGAGAATCAGGTTTAGATGATCAGAAGTAAAATTTTATTGTTTCTCAGTCAAACAATTCAACTACACAAGCCTTTTATACAATAACAGAAATTAATATTCTTGCTATACTTTGTCTCATAAAATTTCTATAGTAGTTATATCTAAAAAGATTGATTATATCCGTCTTCATGCTTTGTTAATGTTTTATATTTTTTCTGCAATCTTCATACATATATACTCAAATGTGAATATATTATATGTATGATAAAATGTAATGTAAGCTTCTTGAGAAAAGGGACAGTTTCATTTTTGTCTTTGTATTTCCAGTGTTTCCCATAGTACTTGGAACATTCTTGGCACCTAATAAATGCCTCTTCATTAATTGACTGACTCTCCAACTAGAATGCAAACTCTTTCTGGGGAATGTGTGAGACATATTTTGCATTGTAGCCAGTGGTAAGCAATGCCTCGCACACAGTAGACAATCATAGTAGACATTTTTGATCTTTTTGACTCGTGTCTTGTAACACAGAGTAATTGAGATATGTAAAGCCTCAGTGTCATAATAGAAATTTCCATTTGATGCCACCAAGGAATTTTTTTCCTGAAGAAAATGGTAAATATATGTGCATGTATGGACAATGATGGTTCAAATTTGCATTTCTTTTTATAGTTTAAAGCAAATCCATAGTAACCTGACTTCATGGAAACATCTTTAAAAGGATGTTATCTTACACAAATCCTACTTTAATTCACAGGGTTTTCATGTGTTAAATCAGAAGAAGTAAATCCTTTCCTTATCCCCCTACCCACATCTCCACGCCTCCTTAAACCTCTTTCAAATTCTTAGGTCTGATCAATTACTGGGCAGGAGAAGCACACCTATAATGCTCAAAGAATGCTCCAACACCTGCAGATTCTTTAATTCCCATTTCAATGGTCAATAGCTTTTTTGTTGTTGTTGTTTTTCCACATTTCTTTCTGGGAAAGAGGAAAAGGGAGGGGCAGGTCTTCTTTGTGTTCAAGAGTAATAGTCATTTCCTTCAATTGTCAGCCATTATTGACACAATGTTGCTCTTTTATGGAGTGCCGGCAAACCATTTTCCTGGACAGTATTTTAGTGAAACTTGATATAATATCATAGCATCATTGAATAGTTAGGGCAGCGAGGGGCCCCTATTAAGTCACCACCTCTCAACAGCTCCTGCTGAATTTTGAAAGATTCTGATATGTATAGAATAGGTCCAATTGGTGTTCAATGTCACAATTTGAACATTTCATACTATTTCCATTTCTTCACATCCTCTGAAAATTCCCCCCTCCCCACCCTTCTGTTGATCTTTTAGTTAAACCATTTTCTTTTTTATAAAGATGTTTCTTTTTTTTTTTTTTTTTCAATTTACAACTATTATCGTCATTGCTAACTAATGAGAACAATTTCTCACCTTGGTAGTATGATTTTTGTATATATTTGTATATATTTTAATATAAATATTATATCCATTCCTTATTCCCCAGTATGTCCCATTTGTCTAGGTTGAGTCATCAATTCCCACTCACTCTCACATTCTATTTCCTTTCTCTGGATCTTTCTTCTTGTTTTACTAATGAGATTAAAAAATAGAACCTATCAACATTTTGGGCTCTTTTTTAAACGTTTTGTTGTTGTTGTTGTTGTTTTTGTTTTGTTTTGTTTGCTTGCTTTTTGCTTTTTTTTTTTTAAACTAGTGCTAGTACTATAGCATTGCAGATTTGAAATCTGTAAGTAATAATTTTGTTTCTCGTGGGTGATTTTTTCTTTAGAAGCTTTCTTATTTTCAAGTACCATTCTGGCATTACACAGAAACTCATTTTATGGGGAAAATGGAATGTCAAAGAACATTAAGTGATCTGTAAAAATAGAGAAAAGATAATGTTGAGAGTGATGATGATTGTGATATTGATAAAGCATCTTTTTGTATATGAAATAATTCTTGACCATCCACCCTTCTCTCCCAGTTGTCAGAATGGGACAGGGTGAAGTTTTTTCAAAAAGTCTATGAGACTAGGCTTAAGTCACATGATGTGTCTACAGAGACTGAAGATCAGACCTTGGGCCCCAGGTAGCAGGAAGTCACATGCTCTCTAGGCCTAGAGGTCTCTAAAGGTCAGACCCTAAGTCAGTTACAGGAAGTGACCCACAGGAAGCAGACTATATCGGTGACCATTGGTCAATGTTGGTTACTTTCTTTTAGTTTATCCAATGAAAAGTCTTTTGCTATTTAACCAGTATTACTGTTTCCCACTTGTAAAGTCAGGCACATATTGGGAGCTGAGATGCTTCCTGGGTGTCCTGGGCCTCTCCCTACAGGGACTTAATAAATACTTTCTCTTTGTACCTGAAGATGTCCCTGATTAATTAATTTGGGGAAGGGGCTCTAGCATCCATCCCACATACTTTGCCTCCAAATTCCTCGATGATTGTGTATTTAATTGATAAATATTTATATGTTGCTATCCTCCCCTGCCCCCAGTAAAAGGTAAGCTCTTTGGAGTCAGAAATTATCTCACTTTTATCTTTGTATCTACATTATCTAACACAATACTTGGCACAGACAGTAGTAGATACTTACTACTACACACATAGTGAATGATTGATTGATTGATTCTTGATGATGACAATCCGACATTTCTAACTAGCCCTCAGGTTTAAAAAAGGCTAGCCGCCTGGTACAAATAACCTGGCCTCTTAGCAAATGTTCTTTATAAACATATTTCCCTGTTCAAATATTTTGCTTTTAAGTATACCAGGCTTAAACAAATAAAACCATATTATATTGTCAGGTAGTTTCCCCCATATAGGGTTTTTTTTTTTTTTTAAGAGTCAAAGAAGATAACATATCCCCATAACATAGTACAATGGAGAGAGTATTGGGATTGAAATCAGAGGACCATTTGAATTTGGTTCAAATTCCATATGTGATCTTTATTCCTTATGTTGCATTAAGCAAGCCACTTAAAATTCCTGTTTTCTCATCTCTAGGTTGAGATGACTGGATCTCATTATTGAAGACTCTCAGATGTTTTCCTCTCCTCCTATAGAAGCACAACAAAAACAAGATATGGGGTAGCTAGATGGCATAGTGGATGGAGCACTGATGGAGTCAGAAGGACCTGAGTTCAAATAATTCTTAGCAATGTGACCCTGAGTAAGTCATTTAATCCCAACTGCCTTGAAAAAAAAATGAATAAGATTTGTTTTGACCCTCCATACATAATCTTTCTGATTCTGACTTGATTTTGGTGACCGAATGCTTGCTCCCTTTGCTTGAGAATGTGGTACTTGAAACTCCAAGTAATTTTGGTAGTATGATGTAGCAAGCTGAGAGCTAGCCTGAGAGTCCAAAAGGTATGAATTCAAATTCAACAGCTAATGCGTATAGACCATGTAACCTTGAATAAATGAATTACTTTCTCAAGTCATAGTGATGTATTTGAGGTTCTGCAACAAATGATGAGATTGATGTAGGCATCAACTGTTGGTCATGAGACAAATTCACAATGACCATTCTCTTTGGCTAAAGGTAGGTTTATAAGAGGTTACAGACAAAATGAGGAGATATAATGGACACCAGGAATGGTAATTATGAAATAGATTTGGGAGAGCAAGAGGATTACCAAGGAAAAGAGTTTGAAAGAATCCATTAAAATAGTATGTCATCAGGTGTGAGTATGCCATTGACTGGTAGGCTAAATCCACAGAGGGATTTAGCATCCTAAAAAGGTGAGATGAGGCATGGTGGGAAAATGAGAGGAAAGGTACTGTGAGGCATAGGGGAAGAAGAGGAGAAAAATACCATGAGACTGAACACTATGGTGGGACATAACACAACAAGGATTCAGCAAAGATGTCTTGGGCCATAGACAGATTTATAGGAAAAATTTAACCTTGGGGTTTTGACATAATTTGAATTTTTGAGTGGACACAGCGAGGTGGGGCTACCTACTACCTCCATAGAGAGGGGGATTTTAAGGTTGAACTGATCCTTAGCAGTACCCTTCCCTGCTTGCTTCAGGGAGTAATCTTAGCTATGCTTCAGGCTGTCTCTGCCAACTCTACTTAGTGACCCAGGACCTCATCAATAAGGTATTCTCCAAAAAGTATGTTGGGGAGCAGGAGTTGTCTGTATTAATCAAATCACAGTTTTAGTTTCATTAAAATCAAAATCAAAATAAAACATTTGCTAATATCTGAACTCCTCTAATAAAATTATTTTTTCTCATAATTAAGTTGTGCCTAATTATTTCTCTGTTATAACAGCAAAATAGTAACAATAAAATCATATAGAAAAATCCATAGACCCTTCCCCTCATCTTTATAATGTATGGAGGAAAGTAAGGTCCCCTGTGCTTCATTAAATATATTGTTACCAAGAGCCACAAAAATGTAGAGTGAAGAATGTACTGGTGAAGTCTGGAGTTTAGGAGAAGGATGAATTTTGACACTAATATGACTTGGTTATATATATTCTTTGTATGAGAAAAAGGGATACCAAACCACTGGATAATGGAAGTTTCTTTTTTGTTTTGAATCCTAAAGAATAGATAGAAAAGAAAAGTATGAAATAGTCGTCAATAGAAAGACATTGTGGGAACTAGGAAAATCTGTCCAGTAAATGCACTTCAATGAAAATAAATTGAATGACCAGCCAACAGTATAGGTTATAACATTCAAATGGATTCCTACTATACTTTCCTTGGGACAGATAAGTGACACAGTGGATAGAATGCTGGGGTAACTCATCTCCCTGAGTTCCAATCTGATATTTAATAGCTGTATGGCTCTGGGTAAATCATTTAATACTGTTTACTTCAGTTTCCTTATTTGTAAAATGAGCTGGAGAAGGAAATGACAAAACCTCCAATATCTTTGACAGGAAAACTCCACATGAGATTCATGAGGTTTAGGTTTTGGGGTTCCCTTTTGTCAGAGAACCAAATGATGAGGTCTAGATTTAGGGAACCAAAATGAGATTTGGGTTTCTGGTGGTCAGGGAGTTAAATGATAAGATCTAGTGGCAGATTTGGGGTTCAGGGAACCAAATGGAGAGGTTTGGTTCCCCTACATTCCCTTGGGAGTCAAGGGTAGGGAGTTTGGGGGAACCCCCTTCTGGCAGCACAGTGATTCTCTGTAAAGGAATTTACAAACACCAAAACCTAGTTTGATAAAAAGAGATTTATTATAGGCATTGGAAAGTAAAGTTTCTAGTAGAGAAATCCTGACAGAGAGGCATAGAGAAATCCTGACAGAGAAACATAAAGTCTCGTTAGGGAAATAGGTAAGGATAAAGAGAGGGTAGCACTGGAAGAGAATGTTATTCCAGTGGGCAGAGGTTTCCTTGGCATAGCATGGCAAGGCATGGCATGTTAGGACCTCTGCAAAGATTGAGCTCCAAGTTGGCTCTTTTTATAATAGAAGTCTTTGGCTACAAACCAGGCCTGCCCCATGGGGGCTGGGCTAATGGGTGGAATTCCAAGTTGGCTCTTTTTATCTACAAGTTGGATTTCAGCTAAAGCTGGAATTTGAATAGAATTGAATGAGTCTCTTTAATTCAATAGGGTTGGAATTCTTTAGCTCAGGACTGAACCCTCCTCACCTAGATAACAGAATGAAGCTGCTTATCCTTAGGCAGGACCCCAAAAGACACAAGGTTTAAGGAGAATCTCTCCTTCAAGGAGTTTTAGAATTTCGGGGTCCCTTCAAGATCATGAAAAGTCAGACTCAACTGAACAGTATGCTTCTGTCATGTAACTAAAAATCACATTAATAATTTGTCCTGCCATATCATATTGTTAACTCAGGGTTCAAATTCTGCCTCAGAATTTGATGACTCTTTGATTTGATTACAATTTGATTACAAAATTGATTATATCAGATTATGTTACTCTCAGGGATCCACTTACTCTCTCATTACCTCAGGAAATACTAAGATTTTAAACTGCAGAGCAGTTGCTGATTTTTTACTGGTAGAAGGAGTTTCCTTAATACAAAGTTCCCCATACTAATGAAGTCATAGGTCCAATCTAAAAAAAAAGTTCAGATAAAAGTTTTCCCCTGTCATTCAGAAAAAAGACAAAACAGAAAATCATGTGTCTTTCAAGACTTTTCTTTCTGCCACAGCAGCAGAACTGTTCTCTTTAGAATAGAATAGATCAACTTCACTGATATAGATTTTAAAAAAATACTTTAAATAGAGTAGTGCCTCCAGCACCTGTTGGAGACACTTATGAGTGTGGGATTTGCTTTTTGGTTCTTCCTGTTCTCACTTGCTATCTTTTTTTTTTTTTAAAGTAGAATTCACCTGAAGCCAGTTTTCACACTGGTGAACTAATTTCTATGCAGATGTGAATGATGCTTCACATTTAAATATTCCTCAGAGCATAATGCTGACATGGAATGCATAATTTTAAACAACTCTGGCTGAATTCTCCAAAGAGTTGGTACAAGAACAAGGATCACAGGAAAATGTAGGTGAGAAGGAAAATGATAAGCACATGAAGGTTTTTCCCATCACCTTATTCACTCATACCCTAATATATCTTGTTCTTGTAAGTGACTTAGTTCTTATTTTTTAAAGTGATCCAGATCCCTTGAGATAAACTCTTTGTTTGGAAAGTGGAAATATTGGGAAACTCTATCCCTCCATCAACTTCTTTTAACTCTTTCAGGAAATCAGTTTAGTATTTTATACAAAGAAATACTCTTTTTTTCTAGTCATACTCTTATTTTCAGAAACAGTTTTTAGGATCAAAAATATTGAGTTGGATGATATCTCAGAGGCTGACTAATACAATCTTCTCATCCAACAGATGACAAAACTGTAGTTCTGGAAATTTAAGTGACAACCCATAGTCACATAGGTAATAGGAAAAAGAAGTAGTACTTGAACTCAGAATCTTGGGTTGTAGAGTCAATTTTCTTTCCCCTATAATATGCTGATCATAAAGAATTTAAATAAAATGCAAGTAACCCTCTCCAGCAAACTGAAAAGTTAAAATATGTAATTCCTAGACTGACACCCTAGCTAATAGAGAAACTTCACACTGAAATTGGGCATATGGGGTCCAAACTGTTTAGCAGTGAATCTAGGGAGAATCCCCACCCAAAGATATGAAGAAAAATCTATTGCCTGATTGTGTAAATTAGTTGGTCATGCATGAAACAGAACATTTACTCATTTAGCTCAGGCAAAAGCACACATTTATTTGCACAAAAACAATGTGAGTCTGCAGGCCTTTTTGGTGAACATACTCACTGAACAGAAGACTGAACATTTGGCTAATTCCACATCTTAAGCTTTATGTAAATGTTCAGTCAAATGCAAAGGACAACCATAAATACTTGTAAATTCATACATAACACCATATACATATAGATTGTCCTTTGCATTTGAAGGTGATGCTGTTGCTTCTGCTGCTCTTGATGCTATTTTCTGTCTTCAAACCTGGACATTTGATTGGTAATTCCTACTTTGTACAGTCTGCATATGTGTTGAGTAACAACTGCAGCTATTGCCTGGAGGGCTTGATTGCTGGATTGTTCAATATTTATTAAGCACCCACAAAGTGCTAGGTGCTGCACAGAATCGGACAAGTATAAGATGGCCTCTATCCTTGAAAATCCTTGATTTAAAGGTGAGAAGGGGGACAAATTTTTGTTGGATTGGATTAGCCAGAATATTATGTATGAGGAGGTTTTAAAAATAAGGACAATGCAAAAATGTTCGCTGTCCTCTAAAGATTTTTTCCCAATTATGACTCAGATCTAATTCTTCTTGCACCCACTTAATTGCCATGTGCCTTGATGGATGTATTGGAATCAGAAGACAACTTTGAGCAAAATTACTAAAGTGGCCTGTCACATACAAAGTGGCTGATTGCTCTATGCCTAAAGATTTCTGTAAAAGAAATCCTCATAGAAGGAAAAAAAGGGGGAATAAAAGAAGACTAAATATTCAAAATAAAGAGAAAAGGCTAGTTTTTGAAATTCAAGTGATTCTACTCTATTAAGATAGTAAATTAAAGATTAAATGTCAACTGTTAGATGAATTCCATGGAAGGCATAAAACACTCACCTAAAACTGTACATTAGTACTCCTGTTCAGCAATTCCCCTCATCTTAAGATTCAGTAAACACATTCATGTATAATGTCTTCCCTCTAAGGTTACCTTCCATTTTATTCTTTACATTTCTTGTATGTACATAGTTATTTATAAGTTTTCATTTCCATTAGAAAATAAAAGGAGCCAGTTATTTGCCTTCATTTGTATTCCTGTGCTTAGCACTATACCTGTCAAATACAAAATGCTTAATAAATGCTTATTTACTGACATGAACAAACATACCTCTTTATCCAGAATATTAAGAACCATTTTTTTGTCTGATTCAACCAGAGAGGCATACTCCGATGTAATGTCCGGGCTAGCTTTCTGGAGGTCCTCAGGAAGAGCCTTGGTCTCAGCAGGACAGACAACACGAGAATGGTCAAGAATAGAGTCTAGATCCTTTATTTTGGCCAATTCTTGATTTTAGTGCAGGAGGCATGAGAGCCACCATGAGGATGGCCAAAGATAGAATGTCTGTCTTCTAGTCTTTCTTAGCTCTTATTTATTTTATTGTAATTACATCATTACAGCATACTGATTATGTATGAACTAGAGAACTATTACATCTCCATACTAAGTACCAAGTATATATGTGAACTAGAGAACCATTATCTTATCAATTCCACTGAGTTAACATCTTGTTTCAAGTACACTTCTCCAGAGTTCTATCCTTCTACACCCCTATGTGAGAAATGTCCTCTCCTACCATTAAAAAAGAAATACACATCTGGATACTTTTGTAAAGTTTTTAATTATTTTGACAATGTGCTGACATATTTCAGAAAGATCACTGTTCTAAATCAGATTAAGAACCTTTGCCAAGTCCATACAGGAACCATCCCACAAACAAGCTATGACTAAGAGACTGAAATTTCTCAAAGTAAAAATATGGAAGTAAGGAAGTAAAAGACCACTTCATCACTCACTAGTTAAATTATAGAAGGCCAAAGCAAAGCTGAAGTCAACTTGAGAAAGAACAACCTCACAATGGAGAATATTATAAGTGAGATGTATTTTCTTTTTTTTTAATAGCTTTTTATTTACGAGTTATATGCATGAGTAATTTTACAGCATTGATAATTGCCAAATCTTTTGTTCCAATTTTTCCCCTCCTTCCCCATCCCCACCCCCAGATGGCAGGATGACCAATACATGTTAAATATATTAAAATATAAATTAAATACAAAATAAGTATACATGTCCAAACCATTATTTTGCTGTACAAAAAGAATTGGACTCTGAAATATTCTCTGAAATATTGTACAATTAATCTGTGAAGGAAATAAAAAAAAATGTGGGCAGGCAAAAGTATAGGGATTGGGAATTCAATGTAATGTTTCTTAGTCATCTCCCAGAGTTTTTTTGCTGGGCGTAGCTGGTTCTGTTCATTCATTACTGCTCCATTGGAACTGATTTGGTTCATCTCATTGGTGAAGATGACCAGATCCATCAGAACTGATCATCATATAGTATTGTTGTTGAAGTATATAATGATCTCCTGGTCGAGATGTATTTTCTATGCTAAGTTTCTTCATGGATGTAACACTATGACTCAGCATGAAATTATATGGACATGAGAAATACCCTCTCCTCATTCTTCCATCAATGATCATTCAGGGAAATTGAAATGAAACTTACTGAGGAGGCAAAGACAGTTATGCAAAATGTGTCTTTGTAAGTGTTCAATGAAAAAGGAACCAGAGACATGAAAATATGTAAAATGTTATCAAGGGGAAAATCTGTCCCATTAACTACTAAGTAGATTTGGAAAGTACAAAACACTGATCATTACTTTTATCCTGGAAGATTTGATATAGGGTTTGCTTATATCCTAGGTCCTGTGAACATATCCTAATTTCCACAAAACATGTGGTCTCTTGGCTAAAACTTTGTGAGCTATTCCATCTTTGTCAGCTGCCCACTAGCTGAGTCTGATATTGTTTCCTCCTACATGAATCACAGTTATGGGCATTGTAATTACACTGTTCAAGATGACAATGAAAATGAATGAATCCAAATTGTGATATTTGTAAATAAGTCATGGCTGTGCTAAATTGATGTATTTCTTGAAGGATTGACACCAACCACTGAAGTGTAATGTTCTCTCTACTGCCAACAGGTGTTTAAAGTCCTTGAAAGCCATGTACAAATTAAGCAGAGAATGGATTTGAGAAAATGGTCAAAATTTCACACAATATAATCTATAGTCAATGTAAAGCCAAATTGCTTCTAGAAAAAATAAGCAACAGAACTTTGCTTTTCAACACTCAATTTATAAATAAAATTATTTTGCTATTAAAACCATTTTTTTGTATTGAGAATGGAAAGATTTTTTTTAATTTACTGAATTATGTATTAGAAAAAAAAACCTAGTATATTAGATTGTGAAGTAATAGGAAATATGACTAGAGATTGCCTGGATTTATTGGGAAAAAATAAAAATAATATAATAATATGTTTCACTTCCATTGCTACTGAATAGAAGACATATTTAAGTTGAAAGTTTAAGAATTTTCTGTTTTGATACTTTGCAGATGACAAAGATGTCATTGATATAATCAAAATAAGTCTTATTTTTACATTCAAACAATTTTAAGGCATTTAGTTCCAAGTATCCTTAAAGATCTGATAAAAATGGGTGCTAATGCAAAGTCTTTTCTTTAGCGATAATTACACCAAAATGAACATTGCACAAAGAAAAGTTGGCCAGGACATCAGTAATGCAGTATTGACAGCCCAACTGCTATTTCTTTTGATGGTTTTTAATTTTCTGGAATCTAAGTAGAGAAGTGTAGGAATGCCAACACCCACTTTGCTTCTACTCATCTAATAGCTTCTTATCTAATGGGATATGCATTAATTCTCTTAACTGCCTTAAATATACTCAACATTTTAAGTGTAATGATATGACCAGAAGTTATATTTTTACAATGTGGGCAAATTTAAGTAAGTGTCACTCTGAATGTTCCATATAGTCATGAACAAATTTACCTTTGACATGGATGTCACCAGCAGTTAACTTCAAATAGTTAAAATTTTTAAATCATGTTTCTTGGATAGGATTAGCATTTAGCTTATGCACATTTGATATTTCCCACTAGAGGACAAATATTCATTTGTAGAATTTTCTGATTAATAAAGTTATACAATATAGTTTATGTCTGCAACAATTATAGCAATTTTCTTTCTATTTGTAATAGGTTAGGCATATTAAAGACTGCCCTTTGTATATTTGTATAGGAGGGAGGAAAGTGACATCAGCAATGGAAAGGAAGAGTTAGAGGTATGTAGAGGGAAGAAAGTACTGCTAGATATTAAATTACACATGAAGTCAGATTTGGAAAGAGTGAAAGATCTGAAATCCAAAGACCTGGTTTCAAATTTTGGTTTGCTGATACCTTGAATAGTTCACACTCTGAACCTTCCTATCTTCATTTGTAAAATGAATAAACTAGACCAATGATGTCTGTAGTATACTGTATCTTTAACTCTATGATCCAAAGATGTAAAATTGGCTCCATAGTTACTGGTAGAATCATAATGTTATTAACAGAAGTAAAGTCAGGTAAAGGAATAAATTTTAGATGAAAGTTTGTTATACTCTTCAAATTGAATTTTTTAAAATTGAAATGGTCTGAAAACTATGGAGATTTTTTTCTGACACTTAGGCTCCAGTCTTTGAAACATTAAGATATCTAAACAATGTTAATGGATTCTATGGGAAGTTCAAGGATTCTATTATGCATCAAATATGATTGATTTAGACATGCTCTATATCTCTATTTTTGCTCTGCCCCCATCTGTGCCCTCCTTCCCACAATTTCTCACTGAGATTTTCTAACACCCATGTCAAAAGTAAATTTGTTCATGACTATACAGAACTTTTAAGCTTGAAGTATAAATGAGAAATATAGATAGAAATGTCCAGTTTGTTAGAAATTTGGGTCTAAAACTCAGGAGAAAGGTTCTATCTATGACTAAAGATTTGGTATTAATTCATATTGAGGAGAAAATTGAAGGTATAGGAACATATGAGATCACCCAGTAGGGAAATAGATAAGAAAGAGGAGGCTACAGTAGAGTAACCAGTCTAACATATAATAGATTTTACCTAATGTAAAGACTATGCGAAGGTGGCAGCAGGATAGAAAGGACTAGATGAGAAATAGTCAAAGAGGACCTAAAAAACATAGTGTCATATAAGTCAATCGAAGAGAATATATTCAAGTAGCAAAGACATCAAGAAAATTTTGGACTCAAAAAGACCTTTAGATTGAGAAATTCAGTCACTAGTGACTTTGTAGCTAACTTTAGCTCAATGATTAAGGCTTTACTGTGAGCCTTAATCATTGAGTTAAAGTTAGCCATTGTGAGAACCTTACTTCCTGTTGAGACCTGTTGAAGACTTTATCTTAAAAAGGTTCAAGGTCTTCCATTTCATCTAGGGTCATCTCCAGTTGTCCCACTCTATATCTGGCCACTGGACCCAAGATGGCTCTGAAAAGGAAAGTAAAACAAGTGACCCTTCACAACCTTCCCTCATTTAAATCCAGTTTACTTGCATGTCATGAAATCATCTCTCTGATGTTATGGTCCTCTTTGAGAACAAAGGACAAACAACAACAGTGGTGATGGTAGAAGGAGGTGATCCACATTACAATGTTTTGAGAAGTGAGGGCTAAGAAAATGGAATGTCACCTTGGGCTACTCGCTCCAACAGTTTCTCAATGTCAAAGTAGAATTGTAGCTTAGAACAAGCTAACAGATCCTTCAGTGAATGGTTTGTTTGGTCCTTCCTAGACAATCTTTAAATGTAAGGTCTTAACTTGAAATGTCTGGTTTCACTGGAGAAGAAAATAAAGTAAAAATGCATTAGAACTCTGACATCAATAATTAATGTCATTTAATGTCCTTTAAAGATATGACTTTACTAAAGGTATTGTCTACTAAGTGAACTATTTGCTTAATCATCTGGAATTTCCCACTATCACAAATTTTTGTGTAATTAGAAAAAGCATCTAGATTGTAATGTAAGTATCAGTTCATATGGACATATTCCCTGACATATTCATACAACACCCCAATGAATTAGACACAAAAATCTTTCCTCCATTTTACAAACTGAGGTGTCACTGAGAAGTGAAAGAACTTCTTCAAAATTATTTAGGTAATTAATATTTCAGCAAATTAGTCAATCCATATTTGGGGGTTCAAAATTCAAAGGCCTCTCCATTAGACTTCAGTACTATTTTCCTTTCACAGTTCTCTTTTGAATTAATTCTTGTCATTAGTGCCTCCTAAATGATTGAAATATAGTTCACAAACTGAATTGTTAAAACTACATTGTTACCTTTGTCTTTATTAGTAAAACAATCTTTTTTCTTGTTTACTCTGTTAAGTGCTAATGTAAATAACAGCTTTTATTTAGCATATTTTTTGCTGACTGTTTTTACACTTTTTTGCTACCTCTAGCCTAACCATATTTGTCTCATTCTCTTATAAATCTAAGTCTAAATTAAATGAAATCACGGTCTCTGCTAAAAGGGCTTCTCCTTAAGTCTTCTTATTTCTCAGGAAAAAATAAACATTGAAAGGATTCATCGATCACCCACTGAAAGGGATCCTAAAATCAAAACACCAAGGAATATAGTGGCCAAATGCCAGAACCCTCAGATGAAGGAAAAAATATTGCAAGCAGCTAGAAAAACCCAATTCAAGTATCAAGGAGCCACAATAAGGATCACCCAGGATCTGGCAGCATCCACATTAAAAGATCGAAGGGCCTGGAATATGATATTCCGAAAGGCTAAGGAACTTGGTATGCAACCAAAAATAACTTACCCAGCGAGAATGAGCATCTTTTTCCAGGGAAGAAGATGGACATTCAACGAAGTAAGCGAATTTCATCTATTTCTGATGAAAAAGCCAGAACTTAACAAAAAGTTTGATCTACAAATATAGAACTCAAGAGAAATCTAAAAAGGTAAAGATTAATCTTGGGAACTATATTTTGACTATATAGATGTATAAAGAATACATGTATACCTTGTTCTAGAAATTGATGTGGAAAGGACATTGTATCAGAAAAAGGGTAAAGTGGGGGTAGTACATCTCATGAAGAGGCATAGGAAACCTATTATATCTGAGAGAAAGAATGGAGGGGGATGAATATAGTGGGTATCTTACTGCCTTCAGAATTGGCTTTAAGTGAAAAATCTTAAGACATATTCAATCTATGGTGAAACTTCTCCCACCTCATTGAAAAGTGAGAAGGGAAAAGTGAAAAGGGAAGGAATAAGCTAAGCGGAAGGGAATATGGGAACTGGGAGGGAAAGGGATAAGATAGGGGGAGGAACTCTAAGGCGGGGGGAGGGATACTAAAAAGGGAGAGCTGTGAGAAGCAAGTGGTGCTCACAAGCTTAATACTGGGAAGGGGGGGAAAGGAGAAAGAAGGGAGAAAAGCATAAACCGGGGTTAACAAGATGGCAAGTAATACAGAATTGGTCATTCTAACCATAAACGTGAACGGGGTAAACTCCCCCATAAAGAGGAAGCGGTTAGCAGAATGGATTAAAAGCCAGAATCCTACAATATGTTGTTTACAGGAAACACACCTGAAGCGGGGAGATACATGCAGGTTAAAGGTAAAAGGTTGGAGCAAAATCTACTATGCTTCAGGTGAAGTCAAAAAAGCAGGGGTAGCCATCCTGATCTCAGATCAAGCTAAAGCAAAAATTGATCTAATTAAAAGAGATAAGGAAGGACATTATATCTTGCTAAAGGGTAGCATGGATAATGAAGCACTATCTATATTAAACATATATGCACCAAGTGGGGTAGCATCTAAATTCTTAAAAGAGAAACTAAGAGAGCTGCAAGAAGAAATAGACAGTAAAACTATAATAGTGGGAGATCTTAACCTTGCACTCTCAGAATTAGATAAATCAAACCACAAAATAAATAAGAAAGAAGTCAAAGAGGTAAATAGAATACTAGAAAAGTTAGATATGATAGATCTCTGGAGAAAATGTAATGGAGACAGAAAGGAATACACTTTCTTTTCAGCAGTTCATGGAACCTATACAAAAATTGACCATATATTAGGACATAAAAACCTCAAACTCAAATGCAGTAAGGCAGAAATAGTAAATGCATCCTTTTCAGACCACGATGCAATGAAAATTACATTCAACAAAAAACCAGGGGAAGTAGACCAAAAAATAATTGGAAACTAAATAATCTCATACTAAAGAATGATTGGGTGAAACAGCAAATCATAGACATAATTAATAACTTCACCCAAGAAAACGATAATAATGAGACATCATACCAAAATGTATGGGATGCAGCCAAAGCGGTAATAAGGGGAAATTTCATATCTCTAGAGGCCTATTTGTATAAAATAGAGAAAGAGAAGGTCAATGAATTGGGCTTGCAACTAAAAATGCTAGAAAAGGAACAAATTAAAAACCCCCAGTCAAACACTAAACTTGAAATTCTAAAAATAAAAGGTGAGATCAATAAAATTGAAAGTAAAAAAACTATTGAATTGATTAATAAAACTAAGAGTTGGTTCTATGAAAAAACCAACAAAATAGACAAACCCTTAGTAAATCTGATTAAAAAAAGGAAAGAGGAAAATCAAATTGTTAGTCTTAAAAATGAAAAGGGAGAACTCACCACTAACGAAGAGGAAATTAGAGCAATAATTAGGAGTTACTTTGCCCAACTTTATGCCAATAAATTCGACAACTTAAATGAAATAGAAAAATACCTCCAAAAATATAGCTTGCCCAAACTAACAGAGGAAGAAGTAAATATCCTAAACAGTCCCATCTCAGAAAAAGAAATAGAACAAACTATCAATCAACTCCCTAAGAAAAAATCCCCAGGACCAGATGGATTTACATGTGAATTCTACCAAACATTTAAAGAACAATTAACTCCAATGTTATATAAACTATTTGAAAAAATAGGGATTGAAGGAGTCCTACCAAACTCCTTTTATGACACAGACATGGTACTGATACCTAAACCAGGTAGGCTGAAAACAGAGAAAGAAAATTATAGACCAATCTCCCTAATGAATATTGATGCTAAAATCTTAAATAAAATATTAGCAAAAAGATTACAGAAAATCGTCACCAGGATAATACACTATGACCAAGTAGGATTTTTACCAGGAATGCAGGGCTGGTTCAATATTAGGAAAACTATTAGCATAATTGACTATATCAATAACCAAACAAACAAAAACCATATGATCATCTCAATAGATGCAGAAAAAGCATTTGATAAAATCCAACATCCATTCCTAATAAAAACACTTGAGAGCATAGGAATAAATGGACTTTTCCTTAAAATAGTCAGGAGCATATATTTAAAACCATCAGTAAGCATCATATGCAATGAGGAAAAACTGGAACCTTTCCCAGTAAGATCTGGAGTGAAGCAAGGTTGCCCACTATCACCATTATTATTTAATATCGTATTAGAAACACTAGCCTCGGCAATAAGAGTCGAGAAAGATATTAAAGGAATTAGAGTAGGCAATGAGGAAACCAAACTATCACTCTTTGCAGATGATATGATGGTATACCTAGAGAACCCCAGAGATTCTACTAAAAAGCTATTGGAAATAATTCATAATTTTAGCAAAGTAGCTGGCTACAAAATAAATCCCCATAAATCCTCAGCATTTTTATACATCACCAACAAAACCCAACAGCAAGAGATACAAAGAGAAATTCCATTCAGAATAACTGTTGATACCATAAAATATTTGGGAATCTATCTACCAAAGGAAAGTCAGGAATTATATGAGCAAAATTATAAAAAAGTCTCCACACAAATAAAGTCAGACTTAAATAATTGGAAAAATATTAAGTGCTCTTGGATCGGCCGAGCGAACATAATAAAGATGACAATACTCCCTAAACTAATCTATTTATTTAGTGCTATACCAATCAGACTTCCAAGAAAATATTTTATTGATCTAGAAAAATAACAACAAAATTCATATGGAACAATAAAAAGTCAAGAATCTCAAGGGAATTAATGAAAAAAAAATCAAATGAAGGTGGCCTAGCTGTACCTGATCTAAAATTATATTATAAAGCAGCAGTCACCAAAACCATTTGGTATTGGCTAAGAAATAGATTAGTGGACCAGTGGAAAAGGCTAGGTTCACAAGACAGAATAGTCAACTATAGCAATCTAGTGTTTGACAAACCCAAAGCCCCTAACTTCTGGGAAAAGAATTCATTATTTGATAAAAACTGCTGGGATAATTGGAAATTAGTATGGCAGAAATTAGGCATGGACCCACACTTAACACCATATACCAAGATAAGATCAAAATGGGTCTATGACCTAGGCATAAAGAACGAGATTATAAATAAATTAGAGGAACATAGAATAGTTTATCTCTCAGACTTGTGGAGGAGAAAGAAATTTGTGACCAAAGATGAACTAGATACCATTACTGATCACAAAATAGAAAATTTCGATTACACCAAATTAAAAAGCCTTTGTACAAATAAAACTAATGCAAACAAGATTAGAAGGGAAGCAACAAACTGGGAAAACATTTTCACAGTTAAAGGTTCTGATAAAGGCCTTATTTCCAAAATATATAGAGAACTGACTCAAATTTATAAGAAATCAAGCCATTCTCCAATTGGTAAATGGTCAAAGGATATGAACAGACAATTTTCAGAGGATGAAATTGAAACTATTACCACTCATATGAAAGAGTGTTCCAAATCATTATTGATCAGAGAAATGCAAATTAAGACAACTCTGAGATACCACTACACACCTGTCAGATTGGCTAAGATGACAGGAAAAAATAATGATGAATGTTGGAGGGGATGCGGGAAAACTGGGACACTAATGCATTGTTGGTGGAGTTGTGAACGAATCCAACCATTCTGGAGAGCAATCTGGAATTATGCCCAAAAAATTATCAAATTGTGCATACCCTTTGATCCAGCAGTGTTTCTATTGGGCTTATATCCCAAAGAAATACTAAAGAAGGGAAAGGGACCTGTATGTGCCAAAATGTTTGTAGCAGCCCTGTTTGTAGTGGCTAGAAACTGGAAAATGAATGGATGCCCATCAATTGGAGAATGGCTGGGTAAATTGTGGTATATGAATGTTATGGAATATTATTGTTCTGTAAGAAATGACCAGCAGGATGAATACAGAGAGGACTGGCGAGACTTACATGAACTGATGCTAAGCGAAATGAGCAGAACCAGGAGATCATTATACACTTCGACAACGATATTGTATGAGGACATATTTTGATGGAAGTGGATTTCTTTGACAAAGAGACCTGAGTTTCAATTGATAAATGACGGACAAAAGCAGCTACACCCAAAGAAAGAACACTGGGAAACGAATGTGAACTATCTGCATTTTTGTTTTTCTTCCCGGGTTATTTATACCTTCTGAATCCAATTCTCCCTATGCAACAAGAGAACTGTTTGGTTCTGCAAACATATATTGTATCTAGGATATACTGCAACATATCCAACATATAAAGGACTGCTTGCCATCTAGGGGAGGGGGTGGAGGGAGGGAGGGAAAAAAAAATCGAAACAGAAACGAGTGTCAATATAAAGTAATTATTAAATAAAAATTAAAAAAAAAAAGTAGAAAGCACATTATACTTGGAGTCAAGTGACCTAGATTCTGGGCCTGGTTCTGCTAAAACTATGGGCATGTTATTCGATATCTCTGGATTTCAGGCTCCCAATATGTTTAATGAAAACATTGGATTAGACAGTTTTGTAGAATCTAAAAGTCTATGATTTTAGTGAAAAAAAAAAAAAAAGCCTAGAACAAGCGAAGGTAGAAAGTGAAGATGAAATACTGTTGAAATTATTTTAGAAAAGAACCACAAACATGAAGGCAGCATAGTATAATGGATAGATCACTGGCTTTAAGAATTAAGGAAACTTTGTTTTAAATATAGTCTCAGTCACTTACTAATGTTAATTCTGAAAAGTTATCTAAACTGTATGGTCCTCAGTTTCCTAAACTTGAGGGTTGGACTTGATGACTACTGAGAGTTGTTACAGATCAAAATCTAAGATTCTATTAAAAGCATTTATTAAATTCCCATTATGTTCTAGGCATTGTAGTAGAAATACATAGATAAAAGTGAAAAGTTTCCTGAACTCAAGGATTTTATCAGGAAACATAAGATAATCTAACAATTCGGGTCACTGGGCCTAGTACACTGTATCCTCCTCTTCTATAAAAGTTCTTCTTTTCTAAATCTATAAATGCAGTTTGGACCAGATCCAGTCATGGATGACCTTAAAAAAAAATCAGATTCCTCTTCTTGCACTATTTGGCTTATTATATCCTTTTACTCAATATGATGGGAAAAATACACCCAGAGTATCCCCAAGCATATGTGTAGAAAGTAGGAACCGTACAAAAAAAGCACCGTACAAAACAAATCAGATATGGGACAGATATTTCTTTCCTACAAATAACAGAAATGTTTAACACAAAAGTCTGTCACAAATATACCTGAACAATAAGAAGACAGAATTCAATATTTTGCAACTATTTCATTCTCCCATGAGAATAAGACTTAAACATTGCATCATGAAGTATTTTGTGAGTCTGTTAAGGTGTTGTTATATTTGGTCGCCCTCTGTTATGTGCCCTTCAAAATTAATTTCTTTTAGCAAGTTGCAATACATCCATCAGTGATCATTTTCTCTATTTCAGGAACTTCTCTGGTTGTTAGTCATCTCTAACCAAGGAATTTAGTTTCCCAATTCCTCTGACTCACAAAATTATATCTAAGATCATCCATGTTGATCACTTTTTGGTCATCTATACTCAAGAAAGGAAATGTAATAAATGGAAAAGGCACCTAGTGGCTTCAAGGTTTAGGCTTAGTTCACTCAAATAAGAGGCCTCTTTAATAGACTTCTTCCTACTTGTTCTCTCTTTCCCCCCTCTATCCAGAAACTTGAATGGTTTCTAGAGATTCTAGGGAAGAAAAAAAACAACTAATGTTATATCTTTTTTTTTTTTTTTGTAATGACCATCTGAGTCATTGGTTGCTTTGCTCAGTGTCCAATAAAAGAGTTGTTTTCTCATCTCCAAAATTCATAAGTTCTTCAATGCTCAGTTATACATGCCTAGCCAGAGTCAACTAGGGGCTTCATCATCCACAAATCATACAAATACTGATTTAGTGCACATATTCATTTACAAGCAAGCTTGATAGCTCTTATTACAAAAATTTATACCAATATGGTCAAAATAAATATAAGATAGTTGTAGGGAAGAAGCTGCTAGCAGCTGTATATTTCAATCCTGATTCTTTTGAATCATAATTTCAGATACTAAGTCAAAAATTTGGAAAATTACTTAATTCTCTGCAATTTGTTTCCTTTCCTTGCTTCTCAAAAATACTATACATTTCATAGGTGTAATAAAAATGGTTTGCTACAAAACATGGAAAGAACAAAATGTAGATAATAAAAAATCAAGTTGGCATAGTGCCTTAAATTTGACAAAGCATGTATTTTCTTGGTTGATCCTCAAAATGATTCTCGAAGGTAAGCTATTATTACCCTCATTTTATAAATGAGCAAAGTGAGGAAATAGAAGCTAAGTGACATGCTCAAGCTCATACAAGTAGTAAGTGTTTGAGGTATGCTTTGAACTCAGGTCTTTTTCACTCCAGGCCCAACCTATTATTTATATCACCCAGCTGCCAGAAAACTATGCAGACCAGAAAAACAAAATAGCAAAGAGGAAAGTATACTGGGAGAGGACAGGTGAAAAAAACAGAAATAAAGAGACAGAGACAGACAGAAAATGACAGGCACAGAGGCAGAGAGATAGAGAAAAAGAGAGAAAGAAAAAAATAGACAAAGAGGCAGAGACAGTGAGGAGACAGAGAGAAAGAGAGAGACAGAAAGAGAAAATGGAGGAAAATTTTCTCAGAATTCTATTCAACTGCTTTTTTGATGTAGCTTTGAAGAATATCTTAGTCTATTTTTAAAATGGGAAAAATTAAGTGAGAACAATAAAGATTGTTAGGGGTTTTCTAGAAAGTCATCAAAGTCAAAAGAGGCAATAGAAATAGAAGCCAAGACTCTGAATTCTCAGTTTCTTGTTTAACCACCAGAGAACACTCCTTCCTTTCTCTCAGTTCATGTTTGTGAGCCACCTTTTAGAGAAAAAGTGCTATTATTACCTTAAAGCTTTTTTTTTAAATATAAGACAAAAACATTTCTAAAACAATTATAATTGATTATGTCATCCCTCCACTTTCAGCTGCTAAAGTTCACCAAATTATAGTGCACTAATAAATGAAGATAGTACTTCATTAAAGACTTTAGACATTTTCTGAAATGAATTAAAATTAACAAAAGGGTGAAATGCAAATCTTCTGTAAAATTCTTTTAGGCAGACATGCTCAAGAGTCCCAATGATTAATATAGCAAGAAATTTGGGTGAACTAAAAACTCATAATACAACTTGAAATTTTAGAAATGAAGAAACATTTTTTAGTCTTCAGACGTTGCTGTCTTGCTCAGTGATAATGGCTTCCCAAGGCTATCTCAATACTGTTGATAGAAGAATCTGGGACATTCTAGAAGCATAGGTTAAGTAGATTGTTTCAATCCCATGAAACAAGGAGTAAACTTCTTCTGGAATGTTCTTGGACCTTGTATTTCTTTTGTATTTCAAATAGAAAATAAATTGCTCCTTGTGGTGAGGACTGAATCAGGATCAGAACACTATTTAGATGAGGTTTGGCTAGAACAGAGACTTTTATGTGACCAATTATACTTTATCTCCTGACTGAATCTAGGAGGGAGGTAGCATAATATGATGGAAAGAGGGCTGACATTGTAGCTTGAGAGATCTGGTTTCAAATGCTATGTCTGATACTAACCTTGTCTCTTTGGTTGTCACTTAACTATCTGAGTCTCAATGTCTTCATCTGTGAAATAAGAATAATAATACCTGTGGTTTCCTCTGAAGTTGCCGGGCTGACAAGTTAAGATAATATCTATAAAGTAATTTGCAAAATTATTGAATGTTAGTTGTTATTATTTCTCAACTCATAATCCCAAGGAAAAATCTAATTTTCCTCTACAAATGTTCTCAGTCTGCTGTCATGACCTTTATTTAATTCTATTCAATAAAAAAAAAAAATTGATCGATATTTATTGTTTACAACATGGAAAACTTGGTGCTAGGGAAGAAATCAAATTTAAATAACCCAACAATCAACAAAAAATTTATTAACTGATTACTATGTGCCTAAATTGTATTCCAGGTATCAAGGATATAAAGACAAAGCAAAAATAGTCCTTGCTCTCAAGGAGTTTACACTCTATTTGTACTTTGAAGGAAATTAGGGATTCCAAGAATGATTACATTCCAAGCAGGAGCTTGTATAAAGGCTCTGGGTTAAAGATGGGATGTCACAAGAGAGCTTTAGTGGTGAATAATATTGGTGAGCCTGCATCTCTATGTTTTGTGTCTTACTTATTGTATATTATCAGGTCATTGAACAGGGTTGTTTCTGTTGTTATATTTTTCAAGGAATCTTCAATGACCTTAATGTAGTGATGAGAGACAGCTTGCAATAAATGAACCTACAAGGCAGTATTTTGTCTTGTTGAATCAAACACTTTTTTCCCCTTTTAATCAACAAACAATAAGAACAGTTGGATCCTATATTCTCTACATTGTGAAGTGGCAAAGATGTGGTGCATTGTGAAATATTGTTTGCAAAAACCTGCTTGAGTGAAATGAGTCTATTAAGATGGGTGATAAAATTTAAATGCCAAAGAGATTTTGTACCCTATGCCAGAGTAAATAGGGAGTACCAGGATTTCAGAATAGGGCAGTGATATAACAGCAAATCTGTATTTTGGAAATGTAGGGACTAACTGAATTTTTTTTTGAGTGAGAATAACAAAATAGGAGACATATAAAGGGAAAATCAATGTGGCAATTACATGAAAGAATGGATTGGCTAGACAGAAAATGAAGGCAAGAAGATCCATACAAAGCTCCTCATAACTTCCCCTTTTATACCTCTAAACTTTTTCCCTTGTCAGGAACTGGATTTTTTTCCTCCCACTTATAACTGTATTGAATTTGAACCATCACCCTTTAAAAAGCAGAGCTTTAGGGAAAATTATTCAATTTAGAAAGTGACTAAGTATATGAGTAAAAATGCAAGATAAATAAATATACATATATCAATAATAAAACCTATTCATGTTAAAATTATTAAAATTCAATTTAAAAGATTTTTATTTATATAATCAACTTTTCAGAAATACTTACTTTGTAAGATGACATATACAAGTCCTATATTAGAAGAAAGTAAAAACATGAAGGACAGGGGAGCTTGACTGAAGTAGCTGAAACATGCAATGACAGATGGCACCAATCTGTAAAGTCTTGACAAGGTCCCTTCCAACTCTAAGATTCTCTGATTTTTTAATCATAAACTTAGTTTTGATCCTTAGTGCCACCATATCCATAATTAAAACAGTGTGATGATGAGAACAAGAAGGTTAAGACAAAGTGAAGATCTTTCTCATTGTTGATTTGCTTCATGGCGTCTAAGGATCTGATAGTTCTCCATTCACAATAACAAACTCAACATAGGTGGAAACCAATCACTATATGCTTCTTATCTTGGATGGCAGAGAACTGACATTCCTATCTCTTGTTTTGAAAAATATAGGTTAAATGCAAGATTTTTAAAAAAGAAACTGTCAGAGTTACTGCCACCATCACAAATGGGAATTACTTGAAACTAAAAAAAAAAAAAAAAGATTTATAAGGTATAGATGCTTCTATAAATAATGGATCTTTATATATATATATATATAAAACTGGACTCAATAGATCCTAATGAAAGTCTTACTGTGGAAAATAGGAAGAAAAATCTTGGGGAATATAACTACCCATAACTTAACTTTTTTGTTTTTGTCTTTAACTAGCAATTATTTTTTCTCACTCCCAAACCAAAGCCTTGTAACAAATAGGCATTTATGGAAAATCAATTTCCCATCAATTGGGGAATGACTGAATAAGTTATGATATGTTAGTGGAATAGATATTATTGTTCTATATGAAATGATGAGCAGACTAATTTCAGAAAAACCTGGAAAGACTTATATGAAATGATGCTGAGTGATGTGCACCCAACCAGGAGAGCATTGTACACAGTAATAATAAGATTAATGTGTGATAGACTTAGCTCTTCTTAGCAACGCAGTGATCCAAGACAATTTCAATAGACATGGGATAGAAAATGCCATTTGCATTCAAAGGAGAACTGTGGAGACTGAATGTGGATTAAATCATTATGTTTCAACCTTTTTTTTTTGTTTGTTTGCTATTTCCTTTTGTTCTGGTTTTTATTTTACAAAATGATTAATATGGAAATGTTTAAAACGACAGTATATGTATAACCCATATCAGATTACTTGTTGTCTTTGGAAGAAGGAAGAAAGGGGGGAAGGAGAAGAAATTGCGAAACTCAAAATTTTAAAAAAATAAATGTTGAAAACTATCTTGATATGTAATTGGAAAAAATAAAACACTATTGAGAAAAAAGAGATAAATAAGCTTCATTGTGATATCTTGGGCAAATTGCTTTCTAGAATGAGGGTATAAGACTTTTAAGTAATCTCTTGGCTATTGAGTTCTTATTTCTTAAACCCATATTTTCAAACCATTTTGATTGATTTTGATTTCGAATCATTTTTACTAATTCTTACGGTAGAAAATGGAAAGGGTAAAGATCACACTTAATCTCCAGGATTGCAGAACCAAATTGTCTAATTGTACCTTTGAATGAAACTCTATATTTTCTAACCTCTAGACATATTCCCATTTAGAAGCCTATAACTGAACTTATTCTTTAATTATTAATCATATGATTAGTTGCATGAAATTGATGAAGGCCTCCAGAAGATCTTTTGCAGTAGAGCAATTCAGAATGGAACCTTAATGGAGGCAATAATCGTTAACAAACTCTTTACATTTGTTAATGCCATAGGTATTGTTATTATGAACTTGGTATCTACCTATCATTCATTCATAAATTTATTTAATTTTATTTATTGAACTAAATATAAAATAAGAAAAAAAAAAGCAGAATAGGAAAAAGAAAGCCAGAAAAAGAAAATAAAAAAAAAAAAAACACAAACCAAGACAAAACATTATCATGAACATCAAAGAAAATTCAAAATATCTAGCAATAAATTTCCATTTCAAAAAACATGTATACTAATAGAAGAAATTATATTTACTGATGTTCTTTTTTGTTTGTTTGTTTCCTTGTAGGTTATTCTTTTGTTCTCTGCTGAGCACTTTTTTATTTAATTCTTTTTTTCACTTTCATTCTCCCTACTTCCCCCAAGCAGGTTATAGCTAAGCACAGATAAATATATATATAGGTGTGTGTGTGTGTGAATGTGTGTGTATAAATACACACACACACACACACACACACACACACCTATATATATATATATATACATATACATATACATATATAGAGAGACATATTCATACCCTTTCACAGATCCACATACATATATGTCTATATACATATATACACATACATAGACCTACCTATCTATCTATTCACACATACTCAAACACATATATGGATATGCATTTACTCATGTGCAAGCATGCATCTAAAATCATAATAATATTGACATATAATGTAGATTTCTCTCAATGGGCTTTAAATTCGGCTTTGTCTGAGATCTGTGATTACTAGCCTACTTTTTTTTTCCTAGTAAATTCTACTCCTCTTTGTTGTAGTTGTTATGCCCGTATGGATTACTCTAACCTGGTAGCTCAATTCCCCATGTGTCAAAGGCACAGCTAGGCTACACTTACCCGTCTTCAGGCACCAATCCAGATCCCATAGAGACAGACCACCAGTAGATAGGTGTGAAGTGAAAGAGAACTTTATTCTTAGATAGCACATATTTATACCCCACTGAATATCTGGGGGAAAGGGAGGTCCTCTAGGAACCTGGCATAATGGGATTGGGCTGAGAAGAGGGAGGGAGGTGTGCTAAGCTTTGAGAGTACTAAGGTGGGAGATGTGGTACCTGGGGTCAGACACCACCTCCTGGGGCTATGCCCCTCCTCCACGTAGGAGGGTACCTTTCATCCCTCAGGTCTTCCCAGATGCCTTAAACTGCATTCTTTGCTTCTAGAGGCTTTTTAACCCTTGCAGTAGTGTTTCTGTATATTTTTTATTTCTTATTCCTAGTAACTTCTACTTTAATTCTGCTCTTTAACTTGTTTTGCTATATTACTTAACCTTTTTCCACCCATAGATCTCTCCTTTATCTTTATCTTCACCCCTCACCCTTTCCTTCCCTCTTTATTCCATTCCCATTAATTAATTTACATCCCATTCTGATTATTCTAAATACCTTTCTGTAACCCCACCTTATTTTATGCTACTCTTTCTTCCCTCTATCCATTTCCCATTAATCTACATACTTTGTTCCACTATCATAAATCTATACATTCTTCTGTATCCCACCTTATCTTATGCCCTCACCTATTCGTTGTGCCTTATTTCTTTATAGCGTTTGGAGGGTGCCATACTCTTCATGGTATATATGTTATATTGCCTATTTTGTTTATTCCCCATGTGAATAGATTTTTAGTTCTATAAGCCCTCCTCCCCTTCTAATGCCTCCGTGTCTATTCTTCATCGGTACCTCATTTGTATAAGATAATTACTAGTTTTGTCTTTTCCTAGACAGTTTTGCTTTATAAAATCAGATCATACTTAATTCTGCCCCAATCTTTCTTTTGAGTTGCTCAGTTACTGATGTCAGTGTTAAATATATGGTATACATTTTCATGTAAAAAACATAAACAATTTGTCAATCTTAAGTTTCTTAAAATGAATCTTTGATGTTGTCTCTTTTTTGTTAAATTTTCTATTGAGTTTGGGTTTGGTTGAGAGTAAGTCCTGAAAATCTGCAAGTCATTGGATATCCATTTATTTTTTCATTAAATATTATGAATAATTTTGCTGAATATGATATTTTGGCTATAGGCCTACTTCTTTTGATTACCAGTATATATTATTCCAGAATCTGTGGTCTTTTATTGTGACTACTAATAAATCCTATAAAATTCTAATTGTAGCTCAAATCTAAAGTTTTTTTCGTATTCCCTATAAAATTTTCTCTTTGGTCTGGAAATTTCCAAATCTAGCAATAATATTCCTAGGTGTTTTCCACAAAGAATCTCTTTGAGGTGGTGATCGGTGGATTTTTTTTCTATTTCTACTTACCCATCCTATTCTATCATTCCAGGACAATTTTTTTTAGGTTATTTTTTACATTACTGTGTCAAAGTTCTTTTTTTTTTTTTTTTTGGTCACAGATTTCAGGTAGTTTAATTATTCTTATATTTTCTCTTCTTGATTTGTTTCTCCAGGTCTGTTATTTTTCTTAGGAGAAGTTTCACGTTCTATTTTTTTCACTCTTTATATTTTTTGTTTTGTCATTTCTTGGTGTCTTGTAGCTTCATTGGCTTCCCCTTCCCTAAATCTAATTTTCAAAGAATTATTTTTGTCTTTAAGACTCTGTATCTCCTTTTTTAGTTGGTTAACTTTTTTTTTTAATAATCCTCTTGTTTATCTTGGATTTTAAAAAAATTCTCAATCTCTCTCATTTGATTTGTACTCTTTTTAAAATTTTTCTGTAATTTTTTTCTGGGCAGGGAGCCATTTAACATTACTCTTTGGGGTAGAAGAACCTTTGTAACATCACTGTCATCTTCTGAAGCTGAATAATAGTTCTCATAGTAAGTTTCTATGGTTGGGTTCTTTCTTTTTTGCTGATTAATTTTTTTTTAATTGAGAATTATTAGTGTAAGTTCCTCTAATTGTGGGGTGAAGAGATAGTGCCTATTGCTTCATTTCAGTTCTCCATTCTGACCTGGAACCCCATATTCCTGCAATTGCAGCCTGAGCAATGTGCCTGCTCCATTGCCTCTGCACTCACCAGGAGTGCTACTTCCTTCTCTCTCAGGATCATGTCTCTACAGCACAGCTGGGCCAGGTATTCCTAATCAGCAGAGGTTTCTTCAGTCTTCCTGAATTCAGACCCCTGACTGCACATGCAGTCCAGGAGGTAAAAGTTTATGTAGTTCCTGTTGAGGCTGCAGCCAAATCCAATTAGCCCTAGGGATTGTCCCTTGAGATTTCTGTGGAGCTAGCCTGAAGGTGTTTGCACTTCTTAATCTGCTTAATCCCCATACTGAATCTTTCTTCTGGTCTTCTTGTGTTGTTCCAGAAGGATCCCTGTTCTGGGCCAGGTTTTTTTTTTTTTTTTTTTTTTTTGTACTTCACTAGTCTGTGTTTGCCCTGAGGCACAAACATATTCTTTTTATGGGGGGAAATCTGGAGAATTTGAAATTTACTGACCTACTCCATCTTCCTAAAATCTTCTCCCATCCATTTTTTAAAAAAGGGAAATATTTTATTATTGCCAAGTTATAGGCAGATTGATATATTGAATATACCTTTACAATACTATGCTAGCTTCCCTCCCCTCCCCTTCAACAGATTTTGACCTACCGTGTTTCCCCAATAAGACCTATCCCGAAAATAAGCCCTCCCCTTACTGTGTAAGATTCCTCTAAAATAAGCCCTCTCCCGAAAATAAGCCCTATTGAGATTGCTACTGTAGTGAAGGTGATCCTCTGCGCTACATGCTACATTATGGTACCCTCTGTATGCACCGTCCCTCCCTCTATCCCCCTCCCCCACCCCCCCACTTCCCACTGGTGAAATGCACGCCGCTCTTCGAGCTGCATCCAATCAGAGCTGCAGCAGTGAGCACATCATCCTGTTCTTCCCCAGTGATTTGCTTGCTGGCACCATTGAGAGCAGTGCCTCGGAGGAGAGCTGAGGCAGGACAACCTAAAAACCCAGTATGTAAGTGGAAGTGAGGGGGCATGATGGAGGATAAAAGGGGCATGATAGAGGATAAAAGAAGAACTCAGGGGGCATGATGGAGGATAAAAGAACTCAGCCAGCACTCACTGTGCTAAAGAAATGAAGAACTTCCTTGAAGAGAGAAGAATAGATCAAGTAATGATTCCTGCAGGAATGACTGCCTATCTCCAGACCCTTGATATTTCAATAAACAAGCCATTCAAGGACCATTTGCGCATGGAAGTCAATGACTACATTGAAAATGGAATGGAAAGAAATCAGCGTGGAAACTTTGTGAAGCTTTGTCTGCAAGAAGTCGTGACTTGGATGAAGAAGTCATGGGATAAAATTACTGACAGCTGTGTCGCCAAGGCACTATGAGCAGGTTACCTGGACAAGACATGTTCATTTAAAGAGAGCTATATTACTGGACATGACAGATTGGGTCCACTTCTTCTGAAGGAAATAGAGGAGCAAGACATCCAGGACGGAATTCAGGGTATAGACACTTATGACGATGTTGTTGAAGAAGATGACATGATCATTATTGAATAAAGGTACTTTTTTTTTGTTCACATTTACCTGTTTATTAAAATTGCTGTCAATGTTCATTAAAATAAGCCCTCCCTTGAAAATAAGCCCTCTGGTGTTTTTCTGTCAAAAAAAAAATAATAAAACAGTATCTTATTATCGGGGAAACACGGTAAGTAAACAAATTCTTGTATGAAGAAGAAATCTAAGGCACAATCATTTAATTACTGATCCCTGCTATGCTCTGTCCTATTTTATTAAGAAAATAGTTGAAAAGAACTGAAAGCTATTTACCGAATTAATTGATCTATTATATACCATGTATTGACCAAGCTATATAATGTTATCACTAAAACTTCTTTCAGAGTGCATATTACAGTTTTGCTACTCAAATCAAAATCAATAATTTGTTTAATTAGATCAAGTTGGAATTGTAATTACACAATGTCTTTTTCTCACCCTTATTTTTTTTTCAAATTTGATATAATTTTTGACTTTTTCTATACTCAATCAAAGATCTGGTTACAAGCAGAAAATTAATTCTCAAATAATCCACATTTTTTTTTAGATGTGATTATTCATTCATTCATTTATTTGTTTGTTTTGAGGGGCAGGATGATATTTTTTGTTGCTTACCATGACTATTATTTTCTGACTCTATAAGAAGTAATCATTACATATGTCTTTTAAGTAGTATTGTAGTCATTGGGCTCTTATTTCTTAAACCTTATCCATATTTTTCTACATCATTCTTACCAAATCCATTTTCAGATTTAAGTCAATGTACAAAAGTATATGGTACTTTTTTGATTTAAAGTATCATATCTTGTTCTCTATAGAATTTCTTGACTTCATCCTCTCTCTAGTAGATTTTTGTACAAAAACTATCATTATCTTCATGGTGGTTCTTTTATGCTTTTTATACTCACTTCAGGATGATTTGATGAAGTATCTCATGAAATATTTCTTTTTTGCCATTGGACATATGAGATGAATTTCAACAATTACTTTGTTAACCTCTTTAAAGGGATCTAGCTGCAACTTCTTTATGTATTTTGACTTCATTTATAGCAAAAATGTTTTGAGGGATGTAATTCAATTCTTCTAGTAGTCTATAAGTACATTTAACATTGGGTAAATATTTTACATTAAAAAATGTAATGTTTCTAGGCTATCTGAAATGATTCTTTGCTCCCTTTCCTGTTACTTTATCATTCTCACTTAAGAAGTAGAAGGGAGATATATTCTTGTATGGCAGAATGAGGGCATTTTATTTTTTATCTACTTCTGAAATGGCCAAGACTAAAAAAATGGATCATCTAATGGCTAATTTGTTTATTGAGCTTCTTTTGTCAGCTAGGCTTGTTCTTAGACAATATACAGAGGTCAGATTATTGTACTTTATTTAAATATTTCCAAGTTTGATAGAATCTGCCATATTTCGCACTACATTGGTGTAGTTATTGAAAAGCTTGTCATTTCTATACCATGATGAATCAAGATAAATGTATCAACCCTGACCATCACTGTTTCTTAAAGAAGTTTCAGTGTTATAAACAATCTCTACCTCAACAAACAAACATTTGATCTTCTTGCCAAGCAAAGTAACATAGCAGCCAAAGAACAATATTGGCTTAGAATAAAAGTTCATTTCTGAAAAATGACAGAGGAGAAAGATGGAAGATTGATAGAATTATTGTCTTAAAAAACAACAACAACAACAACAACAACAACAACAACAACAACCTTGAAAATTAAAATAATGGGCAATAAACTTGCTCTTGACTTAAACATGCCAGGGCCCTAAAGTAGATCATCCATACAGTATTTAGGGAATAAAATGAACAAGATAAAAAGACAGGGATGGATATTTATCTGGATCCATGAAGAGAAAATTTACATATGAAATCATGATCATATCAAAGTATTAAAGAATAGGCAAGAATGGTAACCTTAGACATAATTCTTATTATATGTGGTCCCCAACAAAGCTGTCTTATCACTTCTACTTTTTACTTTTGTTGTTTAAATAACTTTCTATGACTATTAGGCAAATTGGATTTATGACTCCACACTATAGGGAAAAAAAGGACAAGCATTCCATTCAACTGGATATGACATGGCTTATTATCTTTGACTTTCAATATTGAGGAAGAAATTATACTTGTTGGCTAGTTACTTCTGAAGAACACTTCTATATCAATTATGCCAAAATCAAGGGCACTAGACTTAACAAGGTATCACCAAGTCCATCTCAGCCTCAGTTCCTTAATCTGAAAACAGAGGGGATTGGTTGACATCATCTATAAATTATTGTAAACTCTACATTGGTAATCCTATCACCTTGCTTCATTGGGGTTAGGGGTATGTTTATGAAGAGGTAAATAGGATCATTTTATCATGGACTTACCACCATTCCAGAAGAGATGAAAAGTTATCAGAAAAAATTAACTGGAAATAACTCCTGACATTTTGCCTATATATATATGCTTTTAAATTTGTGAACTACAATCTTGAAAACAATATAATTCTTCAAATAATAATAAATATAAATATTTTAAATTTCTTTATCAAATAGCATATAGCTTCTTGTAAGAAGGGAGTACTGCCATTTGTATTCTCACTAATTAATTAAAAGTCCTGGAACATTATTAGGAACTTAATGCTTATTGAATTGAATCACATTAAATAATAGCTAATAATCATTATCATTTATGTAGTGCTTTAAAGTGCCCAAAAAACCACTATTATGTATTATCTCACTTGATCAAGGAACCATGTGATGAATTCCTTTGCAAATTAAACAAACATACACAAATATAATTTGTTTTTAAGACCTTTGTTTCTCATGTTGAATTTTTCTTAATGTAAAGACAGACATTTTTGAAATATCAAATATATTTTAATATAATTTCCTTTATCTCTTGTGTCTACATACCTTACTTGTCAAATACCTAAAACCAAGTATGTCCTATTTAAGGCTAATCTTTTCTACTCCTAGATAATCAATAAATGTACTATGAATTGAATTCAACTGGATAATTTTAAATATATTCACATAAAAGATTAATTCACTTATTTGAATGCACATTTTTCATTTTGCTCTTCCTGATAGTTGTTTAAATTAGTTATTTCAGAAGGATTTCACTGAGGTTTTTTTTTTTTAACAAATAAGCAAATGCGCTGATAAAAAGCTGTCCTAAATTTTTTAAGACAATATTATTTTTCTCTTAAACATTATTAAAAAGCAGATATAGGGTCTCAGCCACTGAAAATCTCTATGGGAAACCTACCACTTCTTAAAGCAGTTCTCTTTGGTTTTCTATAGCTTATTTTAAAGAAACTTTTTCCTAATATTAGATCTAAATTTGTCTTTGAATTTTCATGTATTGATGCTAGTCTGTTATTTTTATTTAAGGAAAACAGAATAAAATAGGATTCTTCTTTCTTATGAAAACTCTTGAAATAGTTCATCTATTTTTTTTTGTTAGTCTTAATCCTTTAATTTAAATGCCCTTCTACTGATCCACTTATACCATGATTTAAAGGCAATTCACCATCCTAGTCCCTCAAGATATAACTAGACAGAATAATCATGTTTTTTCCCAGGATATTTTAATTTAAAGAGCATTGGAAACACATGTAGTCCTTTAACAGTTTTGAGAAAGATGGAGTTTAGGATTTAGCAAGAATAATTCATTTAAGTAGGAAGTATATATATATGACTTTTTCCTCACTGTAATTACACCCCAACTCTCCTCTTCACAATAAGTAGTAACTTCCCAATAGTTACCTTGAGGTATTCTGGGAATCTTAGTCCTTCTTTCATTGATCAGCAACCCTAGGTCTTTCTAATCCGTCTCGGTTGTCAGGGTTCAGTGAAATGAGCACTATAGTTGGCATCAGAAGCTTTGAACTCAATTTTTAGTTTTTCCTTTTACTACTTATATGATCTCAGGTAATCCTCTGGAATGTTATAGCTAGAATTTGTCAATGTAGCTATTTATTTAAAAAGTACTAACATATAAAATGAAACAATTAGAGAAGATGACATCTAAGGTCACTTACTTTTTTTTCAGCATTTTTTTTATTATAGCTTTTTATTTACACGATACATGCATGGGTAATTTTTCAGCATTGACAATTGCAAAACCTTTTGTTCCAACTTTTCCCCTCCTTCCCCCCACCCTTTTCCCCAGATGGCAGGTTGACCAATACATGTTAAATATGTTAAAGTATAAGTTAAATACAATATGTGTATACATGTCCAAACAGTTATTTTGCTGTACAAAAAGAATTGGACTTTGAAATAGTGTACAATTAGCCTGAGGTTACTTACTTTTTAAGATTGTTTTTAAAAGTTGAATTGAAGGAGTATTTTGTGTAACTTCCAGTAGGTGTAAAAATTGCTAATTATGTCTCTTCCAGGTACTGTCCTCTGGATACTTTCTAGTTTATTAATATCCTTAATAAAATGTGATGCCCAACAATTCATATCTTTAATGATATTTATTAGATAATTATTTTGTACACTTTTCCTTTAAAGAAATCATCTCAAGTCTTTAATATATGTATGTGTGTGAGTGTGTGTGATACATTATGCATGTATATATTTTTAAAACTTATGCTTTCTCCTATTTCTATGACTCATTAATAAAGAATTATTAAAGCTCAGATAACAAAAACCAAAATATGTTTTCCCTTGTTTTTGTTCAGTGAAAATGATTATATTATGATGGGTAGTGCCAGCAGTGAAAACTGTTAAGCAAGTTATTACAAAGCCCTTTTCATTAAAGATTCACAACAAAAATTTTACAAAGAAAAATCAGGCTTAAAATATTTGCTTAGGATAAAATGATGTCTTATGCATTTCTACTAAGAATTAACCTTCTAAAATTCTTTTCTCTGTGTGTAGAATTCTGACTTTTGAACTCCTAGAAATATTACTTAATTAATAGTGCCAGGGACACCAAAAGAGATAATTTACTTTTACAAATATTTATCTAGTGTCTACCTGAATGCATAGAATTATGGTAGTCACTAGGGAAAATATAAAGTTTATAGCCCAGCTATTTACAATTCAGGAATAGGATAAAAGGGGCAGCTAGGTGGCATAGTAGAAGAAAGGCCTGAAGTCAAGAAGATTCATCTTATCAAATTTGATATGGCTTCAGACACTTAACCCTATTTGCCTTAGTTTCCTCACCTACAAAATGAGTTGGAGAAGGAAATGGCAAATTACTCCATTATCTTTGCCAGAAAAACCCCAAATGGGGTCACAAAGAACCAGACATGACTGAAATGACTCAACAACAATAAAAGAGAATAAAACACTTATATAGAATTCTCTGATGTACACTATTGAATAATTAAGCTATTAGAAATGTTACCCATAGTTCTGAACTCCCCTAAAAACTCTGGGATCACACTCTGGGATTAAGACTGGATTTGATCCTAGGACCTGACACCTTCATTTTCCACCTCTTACCTGTCAGTATTTCTTAAGATTTGCTTCTATTCTTTAGTGAAATTCCAGGGAAAGCTTCTGAATAAACCTTAGCCATGTTTCTGTTTATTTCTTCCCATGTTGGCAATAGGATCTTCTTTCATAAAGACACTCTGTTTCCTATGTAAGTATCAGCTATGATACTGGTACCACTTATTTCCTCCACCACAAGAAATGCATGAGACACAAAATACTCAGACACATATGAACAGTGTAAGAAACATAAAATGTTAATATAACCCGACTTTTATTATTTTCTCCTTTTATGAGAATATCCTATATTCCTATATATGTCAGAATATGAACCTACTGAGCAACTTACTATTATACCATAGAGAGTTGGCAATCTCCAGTCAGTCAGTCAAAAGTCAATAAACTTTTATTTTGAATGTATTTTATTCTAGACATTATCCAGATTTTCTTATCACTCATGGCACAACTTTAGTCTTTCAATTGAAGAATTCTTTTCTATGCAATCAAATAAAACTTTTGATTCTGGGAAAACAGTGTCTGTCTCTTAATTTCAATAACTTTCATACTCTTAGCCATAATAAATCACTTAACCTATTAAGGGAAGAGGCAGCTTACAAATAGCAGATTGTTTCCATATTGATGGATATGCAACTATACAAAAGGATTTATATATATTATCTCATTTGAGGTATTATTACTGTAATTACCATTTTGCAGATGAGAAAACTGAGGCTCAGAAATGTTAAGTAATTTGCCCATAGTTATATAAATATTAAATGTCAGAGTTGGAATTTAAAGCTAGATCTTCCTTATTTCAAGTCAGACCAATGCAGAGAATAAGTCAATATGTAATTCAAGCCCAAATTGGATCTTTTACCCTATGCTGTCTCATTGGGTCATCTTTGCCACTTGTCTATTAAGCACATAATTGCCCATTGCCTTGTGCTTTATAGAGCCAGTTTTAAAGTTTCATGCTTGTAAGGCTAAATTGTTATAGTTTACTGTACTTAAAGTATGACAAAAATCATTTCAGGTGTCATATCAAGAGCCAAAACCCCAGGGAAGCTATTAAGAATTTAGCATTTCCAGTTCATGTGGGAATATGAATTCCACTTTCTTAAGAGAATATTGTAGATGTGCTTAGTATAACATGCAAATATCTCAGCAGAACTGGTGGGCATCTCTGCTGGACTTCCTTTGAACTGATTACCTTACAAAGTTAAACATGGGTATGTCTTTCATTACTAAGGTCATATGTAACTAAAGCACTGTCTTAAATAGCCTTATTAGAGTGAGGATGGCTACCTCCAGAGACTAATAGCATGAGGATTTGAAAAAGTAGAAGGCAGAGCAAGAAAACGAACAGAAGTGGTGGAATATGGGGAAAAAAAGGCAACTATTGGAATCAACAGCCTTATTTTCCTAAAAACAAAAATTATAATATTTGCAAAGTACCAACCATAGTGTCTGACACTTAGATGGTACTTAATAAGTATTTGATTTCTTCCCTTGCCCTCCCTTTCCTTTTAGTGATTATTGCTAGGTTCCCTGAATTAACTGGGGGAGAGGGAAAACTGGTTTCTAGCTGATTTAAATTTTGTATACTGGCCAAAGTCCATTTTGAAAAGACCTTTGGCCCTGGAGGTAGGGGTGGGAGTGGGGTATAGAGTACTTCTATAAAGCTCTCCCCATTGGGATATGATGATAATTTTTTCAGGTTGATAAATTTATGGAATTGTTTAGTTGTCTCTGTTCTTCCCCCAAGCATTGTGAAAGTTCTGATCCATCAGGTCTAAAATAAGAGACTACCCGTAGCAATTTTTGCTCAACTTTTAAAGTGATGTGTCAAAGAATTAAGTGGACAGAAACAGAGCCAGATTTAGGTGTTCTGACAATCATACAGAAAAGGTCAAAATAAAGAAAAAACATTTCAGTTCCCATAGACAATTATTTAAGTTTTCATTCTTTTTCATGTTTTCGTTTAAAAGCCTGAAATTATGGATAATTTTCACTTTCAAATATCAGTGTCTTCATTCCTTTATTGCCTTGGAAATATTGCCTTTGGAAAAATAAAGTTAATATTTTGCCTTCTTTAAATTCATTCTCTGCCTTCCAAATATTTTCACCTCTGAATTTCAAGTTGGGTTATAAGATATAAAAATTACAGGCAACAATTTTTTTTTGGGGGGGGCATGTGGGATCTTAGAACTTGGTATTAAATGAAAAAAAAGAAGTTTTTCATTTTCATAATGTTGTCTGTTTTATGATAAACAAATTGAGGACTGTATATTGATGTTATAAATATACATATAATTACTGCTTTAATTATACATGTGATTGCTGCTTAACTTTATAATGCATTGTTACCATGGAAGTGAGAGATCTTAATTTTTAAAGAATTTTCTACAATATTAATTTCTCTTCATTTTCTGGTGTGATATTTTTCCCCTTCCTTTTTACTTTTTAGAAACATATTTAAGAATAAATGTCACTGAGGTCATGGCATTTGTATATTTGAATATGCAGTGATCATGTTGGTTCTATTTAATGTTCTTGTGAATGATAGTAGTTTTTAGCTGTTTAAAGAATGTTGATGTAATTTCCAAACTCTATTTAATATTCACCTTGCCTTTTCCTCTGTAAACATAGAGAAAGGTTCAGCAAGGTCATTCTGATTTCTTTTACACCATAATGAAAAGGTTGAGTACTCACAAATGTGTTTCTATACAGACAAGCATGTATGTGGCAGAAAATCTTACCCATAGGATGATTTTATTTATGAAAGATAAACTGTCATTGTATGGCTTTTCCTGTTAAAGAGGAAAAAAAACACATTTAGTAATAAAATAGATTTCCCCTGATTTTAAAGGAGCATTTTGTCTTTACTAATGGCTTCAGTACAATTTTCATTCATTAGGTTCATAAAATTATAGGTCAAGAACTAGAGGGAACTTGATCATTTTATAGATGAGAAATTAGAAGAACTTAAGTAACCTGCCCAGGGTTACATAGGAAACAAGCAGCAGAGCCAGTATTTGTACCTAAGTTTCCTTCTATACTCTTTATTTTTTTATAAAAGATAATTTTTTTACAACAGTCATTTCTTAATATAACTCAACCCTTGCCCAATAAACCCACTTGTAACAAAGGAAAACTGTTAAGGAAAAATAAGACAACAAAACCTGACTCAATATGTTATTGTTCATATTCATAATCACCCAATTCCCCACCAATAGTTACAGAAGTGTGTTTGATTATCTGTTCTCTGAGAATAAAATTGGCCATTGTGTTGAATCTAAATTACATGCCTTTTAATATTTTTTCCCTTGACATTATTGTAGTAATTTGTTTACCTCTTCTGTTTTCTTTACTTTGCACCAATTCACCCTCATCATTTCAAACATCCTTTAGTTTAATTCACATTTTCTAGGTAGGTTAGAGTAAATTTAAGTTTCTACAGTGCTAACAAAGGAAAAATTTTAAATAATATTTGTAATGTCTCCCACATAGTAGAAACTTAACAAATGTCTGGTTAATTATTCCAAATAGATTGTAGAATCACAGTCACAGAGTTGAAAGAAACCTCAGAGATTTTAATTGGGCAAATGAGGTCCCAAACAAGCTGTCCAAGCTCAGATAGCAAGCATTAAAAGTGAGACCCTTACATAAGGTCTACAATATTATTTCACATTTAAATAAGGTGTTATAGTTTATAACATACATAAATCTACATACATTAATTCCCTTGATTCTCATTGCAAACCTGTGAGTAAGCA
This sequence comes from Antechinus flavipes, assembly GCF_016432865.1. Taxonomy (NCBI): domain Eukaryota; kingdom Metazoa; phylum Chordata; class Mammalia; order Dasyuromorphia; family Dasyuridae; genus Antechinus; species Antechinus flavipes. The sequence goes on along the minus strand of NC_067399.1, from coordinate 285,678,985 downwards.
TGAAAGTATTATGATTCCCATCTTCTTTGTAATGAGAATGTCAGAGATGTGAAGTAGTTTGTTAAAGGTCACATGAGCTTAACCAGTGATTGAGCTAGGGCTTGAATCGAGGTCTTATAAATCTCCTTTAAGACCCTTTTCTAAAACCCCATCTTACACTTCTCTCAGAGAGAAACAGTATGGTTAAATCAGGTCAGCAAATTCCTTTTTAAGGCCTCAGAAAGGCCCAATATGGCCTTAGCTAGACAATAAAGTCATTAGATACTATTCCCTAGTTTCCTTTTTGTTATGGAGCCAAGCATAAAGCTAAAGTTGGATGATATAATTTTTGCCAGCCATGGAAGGCAAACCTCAACATTCCATTGTCATGAGCTAATTCAAATCTTAATTTACAGTTTCTATTAGTCTTACTGGAGTTAATGCACATTTTCCTCCATTTCTGACTGGTAGTACCTCAGTCTCTCTAGGAACTATAAAACTGTCCTTCCTGCTTTTGCCTTTGGCTGCTTTCCCACTAGAAGAGGGTAGAATTATCCCACATCCCCTAAGAAGGATGGGAGGGGACACAGCAGGGGAGCTTCCTTAGTCCCTTCAACCACTGGCAGGGAGTATTCACAAAGGCACCCCTGGAATCAGCTAACAATGTACTTTGTGATGAGTAGTACCCATGCCTCTACATTTATGTATAGCAAACCCATGGGAAATAATATGCAAATATTAATTATTTGGAGATAATAATATGTGTACAGCCTTTGATCTGTGTGTACAACTCCCATTGATATTCCATTAGGAAAACAAAAACACTTTCACATTCAGGGTTTGCCCAACTTATTTTAAGGAAGTGTGGGTGTATTTTCAAGGGGAAAGGTACAAAAAAAACATTACTTTATAAAGGAGGACTACCCATTTGGTATATGTGCAGTTTTTAAGAGTAAACAGAGAAATGAAAAGAAGTTTTAGGAATTATACTTTTTTATGCTCTACTTCTGGGAAAGAAAACTGGTCTGTATAATGTTAATCTTGATGATCTTATGGGTCAAGACTGGCTTAGAGGACTCAGAAACAGCTTGACCATTTGATTTAAATTTTCCCAGGGGAGGCAAAACAAATAACTGAGGGAATTTTTCATTTGATTCATGCATACACACACACTCACACACACACACACACACACACACACACACACACACACTAATTTCTTGTGGATGAAAACTTAAGCAATTTTTGTTTGATTTCCATCTGAGCTGTCTATATACTTTGGATAATAGCTTAATGTCCCTAATTTTAATCACTGGAAGACATCAGCAATGGGATTCCAAAATCATTTAACTTGCTCCTACTCTCCAAATATAGTTTTGTAGTTTCAGCTCCAGTTCTTCTATGCTCTAGAAGACATATAAGGGTTCCATTTTACAACTGTTTCCTCAGCAGTTCTAAGTTGACACATTTTTCTCTCTAGAGAGAAAAGTGTGGCCTAGTGGTAGCAGCACACATGTGAAAGCCAGGAATCTTTGAGTTCTAATCTTAATACTAAGTTCCTCAGTGCCTCTAGGAAAGTCATTTCTTCATCCCACAGGTTCCAAATTTGTAAAAAGGAGATGACAATGCAATGATAGTGTGAGTATTAATTAATGCTGGTAAAGTGTTACCTTAATTCTAAATATTATTATCATTATTTCAACACAATTGGTTCATTTGAGCAATTTCCCAGGAATTCAAACATGTGAGTTGAATCAAAAACAGACACACAGTATGTTCTCCTTGCATAAGTACATATACAGGCATACACAGACATATTTTGCTTCAGAGTTTGCTTATTAGTTGGTTGTTTGGAGTTTGAGACATATTTCCCCATAGATGGAGAAATATATGATGGTAAAGTTTTCTGTGATGGCCCCCTCTGCCTAATTGCCTATTTCTTGAATATGAAAGATATCTGGGATTTGTTCAGCATGAGGAACGTTGCCTCAGTCAAAACTGAGACCTTGAAAAGACCATAGCTTTAAAAGTCTAAGGTCTCCTTCTGCATCCAGGGCCATCTCCACTCTTCCTGTTCTATATTTTGCTACTGAACTTAGATGATTACTAAGGGAAAAAATGAAGCTGGTGACTTTGTATAGCCCTCCCTCACTTACATCCAATGACTTGCAAGTCATAGCATCATTTATTGCTGTTACTATGCATAATGTTTTCCTAGTTTTGCTCATTTCACCTTTTATCAGCTGATATATCTTCCCAAGTTTTCCTGAAACTATTCTGCTTGTGATTTCTTACAGTACAAGAATATTCCATCACAAACATAATATAGTACATTGTCTCTTATAACTTACAAATTGTAGCATTAAAATGTTTTCAAAACTAGCCCTTCTTTTGACTAACCCCCTACTTGAACTTATAGATTGGGTCCTTCAGAGAATAGCTATCCCAGATGCAAGATATTCTGTGAGTACACATACTGACCTGCATGAACATGTTTTCTTTTAGTAGTAGGCTAGAAGACATAACTAAAAAAAGAAAAGCTTTTATAGAAAAGCATAGTGTTAGAGAAAGAGAGAGAGACAAAGACAGAGAGACAGAGAAACAGAGAGAGACAGAAAAAAAAAAAAGAAAGTGAGAGAGAGAAGGAGAAACACATGGATAGTGCTACATATTCAATGCTACAAGATTTCTAGTATCCTCTCACATTGATATTATGTTGTTCCACATTGTTCAGGGTGTCTTGGCTGTGTTTATTATCTACTGAGTTCACTGGATCAGACAATTACAGGGAAGATTCATTGCTCTGCTGGTTGACTTTAGCCAGTTAAGTTGAAATTCTTGGCTATGTTATGGGAAGACTTTCATAAGGAATCAAAGCTCTAAGCTTAGAACCAATCGGAAGCTATCCTAGTTTTATTTTCTTATATCCTTGACTATGTGACTTCCCATCTCCTTAGCATCAAGATTCTTATTCCATGTGCATGTGTTCTTTCTCTTATCTCTCTGCCTCTGTCTCTGTCTCTCTCTTGTCTCTTTCCCTTTCTCTTCTATTTCTTCTCTTTCATTTTTCTCTTCCACTTCTCTCCATTCTGTCTCTCTCTATATATAGAAGACTGGGATATTGGAAGCAATGGCCTTGAATTTTACTCAAGACAAAATACAAACATATCTCCTGTGAACAGAATGCCTGTTGCTACAAGAAGTTATTGCCAAAGTGTGGAGGAGAGAGAGAACCCTTACCCTTTCCCTTACTGCCTCATTTTAGAAAAAATTCTTTAAAATTGACTATCTTAATCCAACTTCTTCTGGTGGGGTTGGTTTTCCATTTTTGAACTCTTATTCAACCAATTCTTCAATCTACAAATATTTGTTAAGCATCTATATATTCAGCCAATATAGTAGTTGTTAGAGAGAGAAAAAGAAAGAAGGAAAGAAAGAAGAGAAAAGAGAAGGAAGGAAGAAAAAGCAAAGAAACTATCACTATTATCAACTAGCTTATTTGATATTAGAAGAGGGAACATGTACATACATATATGTATTTAAATATATATAGTCAGTCAGTAAATGTTAATCCAATATTCACTGTGTGACAAGAACTATGATATATGTGAAAAATATTAAATAAATATGTACTTTGGAATGGAGATAAGTAGAAGTTGATGTTAGTGGGAAAGGCTTGATGTATAAGATGAGGTTGAGCTGTATTTTGAAGAAAGTCATAGATTTATTGAGATGAAATACAGAAGGAAGTACATTCTAGACATAGCATATAGTTGAGGTAAAAAGCTTAGAGGAGAAAGTGCCATGTGTGAAGAATAGAAGAAGACCACTTTGACTGGACAGTATGATGTGGGAAAAAAGCCAATTGGAAGAATTTATATTTTATCCTAGAGAAAAAAAGGGGAGTTACTATATTGTATCAAGTAATAGAATGACAAATTAAGATCTGCACTTAAATAAAAACACTGACACTATGTGGAGGAAAAATTGGAAAAAGATTGTTAGAAGTTAAGACAGAGATATCAATTAGAAGGTCTCTGTAATAATCTAAGCAAGAGATGATGATGGTTGAACTAAAATGATGGCATTAGTGGAGAGAATGGATTAGATACAAAAATATTGTGAAGTTAGAAATGGCAATATATGATAACTGATTTGATGTGTGCGGCTAGGAAAGTAAAGTATCATGGATAACACTGAGTATGCAAACCTGTTGATTCAAAAATTAGTGTTAGTCTTTATAGAAATAGGAAAGTTTTATGGAAAGGAGGATAAGATAATACATTCAGTTTTGGACATTTTGAGTTTGATATTACACACACACACACACACACACACACACACACAGATAATCTAGTGAGAGATAATAATTACAAGACAGCAAGTAAAAGGTGAGAAGAGAACAGATACCAAGATAGAGCAAACCCATAATTAGGGGATGTGATATAGATGAACTAAATAAAAGAAGACTGAGAATTGACTAGCCAAGTCAGGATATGCTAGAGGCAATTCAGATTGGCTCATTTTCATTATATGTTGGTGTTATGAGCCAGAATTATGAAACAAAGATTCTTACAAGATATTAAGTCAGTGTGGAATTGATGACACAATGGTTATCTAGTTTAGCATGGTGCTTAATAGTTCTCCAAGTTCAGTACGATTGATTTAATCTTACAATAAATAATGGTTTCTTAGTGATATAATGATTTGGTTTATACTCAGTGTGGAACATATAAGCAGGGACTGAGAGCTAGAGAGGATAAGCAGAAGAGGCTGAAGCACAAGCCCTTCAACTCAGATTCATTCATCCTATCTCACACCACCTTGGTAGCAGATTCTCCTCCTTCATTTTCTCCACTGAAACCAAGTCCCATCTGAAGGCCATGAGAAAGTTAGCTGAGTACCAGGTGAAAGAGATAAATGATTTGGACTTTAACCCCTGTCTGCTCTTGTGGTGATTATTCTCCTGAAAAGAAGGCTGTTCCCAGAGACCTCCAGGAAAACCAAACTAAGAACATTACATTTTGGCACCTGAGACATGGGACCAAGGACCTTCATCTGTGACCCAGAAATTAGGGTGAGTACAAAAAACAGACAAGAAGCCTTCTTTTCCACCTCAAGTAAAATGTATAGAGAGTATAGTTAGGCTCATAAAAAACCAAAGTTTGATTGTAACTTGGGAGCAGATCATTGAACTTTTAGAAACATTATAATACACATCTCCTTGGTTCTCTAAGGAAAAAGAATTAGATCCAGATGAGTGGAAATTAGTAGGAGAGCAACTGTGTGAATACTACAGTGATAATTGTCTGATTCAATTTCCAAAGAAAAATTTTATACATATAACTTAGTACAACTGGCTTTAAGGAATTATATAAGTATTAGAATAAAAAAAAAAAAGAAGAAAGAGCAGGAGAGAGAGGATACTAACAAACTAGGTGAAAAGGATGAAAAGTTAATCAAGAAAGGAGTTAAGTACAATTCTGATGAAATTAAGGAGTATGGTGCTTCACAGCAGGAGCCATTAGGGCATTCCCCAACCCCTGATCTACCCCTCTCAATTAATGGATCCCTTCATGGATGGAGGGAGGAGGAGGGGAAGGGGCAGTGACACCTCAGCACCACCCATACAGAAGCTTTGCTCATCTCCTATGACAAGATTACAAAAGGTACTAATTAAAGCTAAAAAAGAAGGACAGGATATATCTGATTTAAAAATAAATGAATACCCTGTGATTGAAGAATTTGATTTTTCAGATCAAGCCAGGAGAAGATACACTCTTTTTGATCTGGAAAAAAATATTTTTTTTAAAATTAAGGATTTGAAAAAGGGTTGCACTCTTTATGGGGCTACATCATCTTATGTTAAGATATCATTAGAGAATTTGGATTATGAAATTTTAATCCCTAGTTATTGGAAATCTATAGTAAGGACATGTTTAGAACCTGGACAAAACTTGTTGTGGCTTTTGGAGTACAGTGAACTATGCAGGATACAAGCTCAATGAAATAGGCAGACTGCAGTTAATAAACAAATCACCTTTGACCAACTAGCAGGTAAAGGTCAGTATGCAGACACTTCAGTACAAATTAATTACCCCATAGCAGCATACGAGCAAATTGCTGCTGCTGCTATAAAAGCATGGGGCTCCCTCCCAGGACCAAAAGATCAAGAGGAAGACTTCACAAAAATAAAACAAGATCCAAATGAACCCTTTGCTGATTTTGTGGGACAGCTGTCATGAGAAAGATTGGAGAAAATGCTGCAACAGCAATAATGATCAGATATCTGGCTAGGGAAAAATGCTAATGAGGTTTGCAGAAGAATTATATTGGGACTACACAAAGATGCTCCTCTAGAGGAGATCATAAGATGCTGTGCAACAGGGGGCACAAATGACTTTTATACCCAGGCTATGATGCAAAATATGGGAAGACAGGGTTTCTTTTGGCAAGGGAGTTTCAGAGAGATTTGTTGATGCTTTCAGTGTGGTGAAGTAGGGCATCTGAAAGCTCAATGTAGGTATAGAGATAGAGTGAGAAAACAAGGTGAGAGAATAAAATCCAAAACCTTATGTCCAAAATGCAACTGAGGCTTCCACTGGGCCTCAGAATGTAGACTGACCCAGAAAAATGAGAGGTGGTGCCCAGCTCCAAAACCTCAAACAAAAAACAGGTGGAGCATGATGGAGCATGATGGCAGCTAAAGTTATACCCAGAGAGTCTTTAGAATTTCAGGGCTGTGATATGATCAATCAGAAGAGAAGCAATCAGATGGCAGAAAGGGATTACATGATCAATCAGCCAAAAAGCAATCAGATAGTAGAAAGGGGTTACAATTGGGGAGAATACAGACTTTTTAACCCAACAGAAAGGGAGTGTCCAGTGCAAGCAGCTCCAGTCTAATTGCCAGGTGATAAGGAGAGATCTAGAAAGTGGTAAATGGAAGGGACCAGATAGGTTAATTGCTTAAGAGAAAGAGTTTGCTTGTATTTCTACAGATGGAGAAGGAATCATATGGGTGCCAAAGAGTACCTGGAGAGAGACTGAAAAAGAGGAAAACCTTGAAACAAAGGAGAAGACTTAAAAAACATCTGACACTTCAGAGCATGGCTGATAATGAGACTATTACAGAACTTCAAAACCAGCAGGAATCATTGGATTTCCTGAGATAAAATAAAAAATTGTTGATAAGACTGTTGCAGAACATCAAAATGAGCAGGAATCATTGGATTCTCTGAGACATGATAAGACTGATATAGGACAGGAATCATTGGATTCCCTAACAAATGATGAGACTATTGCAGGACTTCAAAACTTGCAGGAATCATTCCTGACACATGAAGTGTTGGACAATAGATTGGTTTTGGACTATTTCTAGGACTTGTGGACATGTATAATTGTCAAGTTGATTCATGTTGTTTGTTATGTAATACCTCCCATGTTGATGGATTTATGTATACTTCGTTCAAGTGAGACCCTTCAGAAACCCGCTGATTTGGTTGGATTCATTTTCCTTTGGTTTTCATCTCCCTTCCTGAGATGTCAAGGAGGGAGTGATCACATCCTTTTTTGGTGTTTTCACTCCTTTTTTGAGGAGTCAGGGAAGGCATGATCACCTCTTTTTTAGGGTTCTCACCTCCTTGAGAAGTCAGGGAAGGCATGACTATCTATGTTCTAAAATAAAAGAAATTGCGAGATGTTATGGGCCAGAATTCTGAAACAAGATTCTTACAAGATGTTAAGTCAGTGGAATTGATGAGACAATGGTTGTCTAGTTTAGCATGGTGCTTAATAGTTCTCTAAGTTCAGTATGATTGATTTAATCTTACAACAAATAATGGTTTCCTAGGGATATAATGATTTAGTTTATACTCAGTGTGGAATATATAAGCAGGGACTGAGAACTAGAAAGGAAAAGCAGACTGGAGGCTGAAGCACAAGCCCTTGGACTCAGATTCATTCATCCCATCTCACCATTTTGGTGGCAGGCTCTTCTCCTTCATTTTCTCCACTGAAACCAAGTCCTGTCTGAAGGTCATGAGAAAGTTAGTTGAGTACCAGGTGAAAGAGATAATAAATGATTTGGACTTTAACCCCTGGCTACTCTTGTGGTGATTACTCTAATGAAAAGAAGGCTAGTCCAGGAAAACTGAACTAAGAATGTTATATGTTGGAAATTAGCAAACACTAAAAACTGGAGCTTATTTTATTGATTTTTTGGTTATCTAGACTTTTTTTTTAATTTTTATTTAATAATTACTTTATATTGACACTTGTTTCTGTTCCGATTTTTTTTCCCTCCCTCCCTCCACCCCCCTCCCCTAGATGGCAAGCAATCCTTTATATGTTGGATATGTTGCAGTATATCCTAGATACAATATATGTTTGCAGAACCGAACAGTTCTCTTGTTGCATAGGGAGAATTGGATTCAGAAGGTATAAATAACCCGGAAAGAAAAACAAAAATGCAGATAGTTCACATTCGTTTCCCAGTGTTCTTTCTTTGGGTGTAGCTGCTTTTGTCCATCGTTTATCAATTGAAACTCAGGTCTCTTTGTCAAAGAAATCCACTTCCATCAAAATATGTCCTCATACAATATCGTAGTCGAAGTGTATAATGATCTCCTGGTTCTGCTCATTTCACTTAGCATCAGTTCATGTAAGTCTCGCCAGTCCTCTCTGTATTCATCCTGCTGGTCATTTCTTACAGAACAATAATATTCCATAACATTCATATACCACAATTTACCCAGCCATTCTCCAATTGATGGGCATCCATTCATTTTCCAGTTTCTAGCCACTACAAACAGGGCTGCTACAAACATTTTGGCACATACAGGTCCCTTTCCCTTCTTTAGTATTTCTTTGGGATATAAGCCCAATAGAAACACTGCTGGATCAAAGGGTATGCACAATTTGATAATTTTTTGGGCATAATTCCAGATTGCTCTCCAGAATGGTTGGATTCGTTCACAGCTCCACCAACAATGCATTAGTGTCCCAGTTTTCCCGCATCCCCTCCAACATTCATCATTATTTTTTCCTGTCATCTTAGCCAATCTGACAGGTGTGTAGTGGTATCTCAGAGTTGTCTTAATTTGCATTTCTCTGATCAATAATGATTTGGAACACTCTTTCATATGAGTGGTAATAGTTTCAATTTCATCCTCTGAAAATTGTCTGTTGATATCCTTTGACCATTTATCAATTGGAGAATGGCTTGATTTCTTATAAATTTGAGTCAGTTCTCTATATATTTTGGAAATGAGGCCTTTATCAGAACCTTTAACTGTGAAGATGTTTTCCCAGTTTGTTGCTTCCCTTCTAATCTTGTTTGCATTAGTTTTATTTGTACAAAGGCTTTTTAATTTGATGTAATCAAAATTTTCTATTTTGTGATCAGTAATGGTCTCTAGTTCATCTTTGGTCACAAATTTCTTTCTCCTCCACAAGTCTGAGAGATAAACTATCCTATGTTCCTCTAATTTATTTATAATCTCGTTCTTTATGCCTAGGTCATGGACCCATTTTGATCTTATCTTGGTATATGGTGTTAAGTGTGGGTCCATGCCTAATTTCTGCCATACTAATTTCCAATTATCCCAGCAGTTTTTATCAAATAATGAATTCTTTTCCCAGAAGTTAGGGGCTTTGGGTTTGTCAAACACTAGATTGCTATAGTTGACTATTCTGTCTTGTGAACCTAGCCTTTTCCACTGGTCCACTAATCTATTTCTTAGCCAATACCAAATGGTTTTGGTGACTGCTGCTTTATAATATAATTTTAGATCAGGTACAGCTAGGCCACCTTCATTTGATTTTTTTTTTCATTAATTCCCTTGAGATTCTCGACTTTTTATTGTTCCATATGAATTTTGTTGTTATTTTTTCTAGATCATTAAAATATTTTCTTGGAAGTCTGATTGATATAGCACTAAATAAATAGATTAGTTTAGGGAGTATTGTCATCTTTATTATGTTCGCTCGGCCGATCCAAGAGCACTTAATATTTTTCCAATTATTTAAGTCTGACTTTATTTGTGTGGAGACTTTTTTATAATTTTGCTCATATAATTCCTGACTTTCCTTTGGTAGATAGATTCCCAAATATTTTATGGTATCAACAGTTATTCTGAATGGGATTTCTCTTTGTATCTCTTGCTGTTGGGTTTTGTTGGTGATGTATAAAAATGCTGAGGATTTATGGGGATTTTGTAGCCAGCTACTTTGCTAAAATTATGAATTATTTCCAATAGCTTTTTAGTAGAATCTCTGGGGTTCTCTAGGTATACCATCATATCATCTGCAAAGAGTGATAGTTTGGTTTCCTCATTGCCTACTCTAATTCCTTTAATCTCTTTCTCGACTCTTATTGCCGAGGCTAGTGTTTCTAATACGATATTAAATAATAATGGTGATAGTGGGCAACCTTGCTTCACTCCAGATCTTACTGGGAAAGGTTCCAGTTTTTCCCCATTGCATATGATGCTTACTGATGGTTTTAAATATATGCTCCTGACTATTTTAAGGAAAAGTCCATTTATTCCTATGCTCTCAAGTGTTTTTATTAGGAATGGATGTTGGATTTTATCAAATGCTTTTTCTGCATCTATTGAGATGATCATATGGTTTTTGTTTGTTTGGTTATTGATATAGTCAATTATGCTAATAGTTTTCCTAATATTGAACCAGCCCTGCATTCCTGGTATAAATCTTACTTGGTCATAGTGTATTATCCTGGTGACGATTTTCTGTAATCTTTTTGCTAATATTTTATTTAAGATTTTAGCATCAATATTCATTAGGGAGATTGGTCTATAATTTTCTTTCTCTGTTTTCAGCCTTCCTGGTTTAGGTATCAGTACCATGTCTGTGTCATAAAAGGAGTTTGGTAGGACTCCTTCAATCCCTATTTTTTCAAATAGTTTATATAACATTGGAGTTAATTGTTCTTTAAATGTTTGGTAGAATTCACATGTAAATCCATCTGGTCCTGGGGATTTTTTCTTAGGGAGTTGATTGATAGTTTGTTCTATTTCTTTTTCTGAGATGGGACTGTTTAGGATATTTACTTCTTCCTCGGTTAGTTTGGGCAAGCTATATTTTTGGAGGTATTTTTCTATTTCTTTTAAGTTGTCGAATTTATTGGCATAAAGTTGGGCAAAGTAACTCCTAATTATTGCTCTAATTTCCTCTTCGTTAGTGGTGAGTTCTCCCTTTTCATTTTTAAGACTAACAATTTGATTTTCCTCTTTCCTTTTTTTAATCAGATTTACTAAGGGTTTGTCTATTTTGTTGGTTTTTTCATAGAACCAACTCTTAGTTTTATTAATTAATTCAATAGTTTTTTTACTTTCAATTTTATTGATCTCTCCTTTTATTTTTATAATTTCAAGTTTAGTGTTTGACTGGGGGTTTTTAATTTGTTCCTTTTCTAGCATTTTTAGTTGCAAACCCAATTCATTGACCTTCTCTTTCTCTATTTTATACAAATAGGCCTCTAGAGATATGAAATTTCCCCTTATTACCGCTTTGGCTGCATCCCATACATTTTGGTATGATGTCTCATTATTATCGTTTTCTTGGGTGAAGTTATTAATTATGTCTATGATTTGCTGTTTCACCCAATCATTCTTTAGTATGAGATTATTTAATTTCCAATTATTTTTTGGTCTACTTCCCCCTGGTTTTTTGTTGAATGTAATTTTCATTGCATCGTGGTCTGAAAAGGATGCATTTACTATTTCTGCCTTACTGCATTTGAGTTTGAGGTTTTTATGTCCTAATATATGGTCAATTTTTGTATAGGTTCCATGAACTGCTGAAAATAAAGTGTATTCCTTTCTGTCTCCATTACATTTTCTCCAGAGATCTATCATATCTAACTTTTCTAATATTCTATTTACCTCTTTGACTTCTTTCTTATTTATTTTGTGGTTTGATTTATCTAATTCTGAGAGTGCAAGGTTAAGATCTCCCACTATTATAGTTTTACTGTCTATTTCTCCTTGCAGCTCTCTTAATTTCTCTTTTAAGAATTTAGATGCTACACCACTTGGTGCATATATGTTTAATATAGATAGTGCTTCATTATCCATGCTACCCTTTAGCAAGATATAGTGCCCTTCCTTATCTCTTTTAATTAGATCAATTTTTGCTTTAGCTTGATCTGAGATCAGGATGGCTACCCCTGCTTTTTTGACTTCACCTGAAGCATAGTAGATTTTGCTCCAACCTTTTACCTTTAACCTGCATGTATCTCCCCGCTTCAGGTGTGTTTCCTGTAAACAACATATTGTAGGATTCTGGCTTTTAATCCATTCTGCTAACCGCTTCCTCTTTATGGGGGAGTTTACCCCATTCACATTTATGGTTAAAATGACCAATTCTGTATTACTTGCCATCTTGTTAACCCCGGTTTACGCTTTACTCCCTTCTTTCCCCTTTCCCCCCTTCCCAGTATTAAGCTTGTGAGCACCACTTGTTTCTCACAGCTCTCCCTTTTTAGTATCCCTCCCCCCGCCTTAGAGTTCCTCCCCCTATCTTACCCCTTTCCCTCCCAGTTACCGTATTCCCTTCCGCTTAGCTTATTCCTTCCCTTTTCACTTTTCCCTTCTCACTTTTCAATGAGGTGGGAGAAGTTTCACCATAGATTGAATATGTCTTAAAATTTTTCACTTAAAGCCAATTCTGAAGGCAGTAAGATACCCACTATATTCATCCCCCTCCATTCTTTCTCTCAGATATAATAGGTTTCCTATGCCTCTTCATGAGATGTACTACCCCCACTTTACCCTTTTTCTGATACAATGTCCTTTCCACATCAATTTCTAGAACAAGGTATACATGTATTCTTTATACATCTATATAGTCAAAATATAGTTCCCAAGATTAATCTTTACCTTTTTAGATTTCTCTTGAGTTCTATATTTGTAGATCAAACTTTTTGTTAAATTCTGGCTTTTTCATCAGAAATAGATGAAATTCGCTTACTTCGTTGAATGTCCATCTTCTTCCCTGGAAAAAGATGCTCATTCTCGCTGGTTAAGTTATTTTTGGTTGCATACCAAGTTCCTTAGCCTTTCGGAATATCATATTCCAGGCCCTTCGATCTTTTAATGTGGATGCTGCCAGATCCTGGGTGATCCTTATTGTGGCTCCTTGATACTTGAATTGGGTTTTTCTAGCCGCTTGCAATATTTTTTCCTTCGTCTGAAGGTTCTGGCATTTGGCCACTATATTCCTTGGTGTTTTGATTTTAGGATCCCTTTCAGCGGGTGATCGATGAATCCTTTCAATGTTTATTTTTTCCTCTGTTTCTATGACTTCTGGGCAGTTCTCTTTGATAATTTCCTGGAAAATAGTGTCCAGGCTCTTTTTTTCATCATGTTTTTCTGGAAGTCCAATGATTCTCAGATTGTCTCTCCTGGATCTGTTTTCCAGGTCTGTTGTCTTCCCCAGAAGGTATTTCACATTCTTTTCCATTGTTTGATTTTTTTGGATTTGCTTGACTGATTCTTCTTGTCTCCTTGAGTCATTCAATTCCACTTGTTCAATTCTGATTTTCAGTGAAGTATTTTCTTCACTCACTTTTTAAAAATCTTTTTCTAATTGTCCCATTGAGTTCTTTTGTTCTGTGGAATTTTTTTCCATTTCGCCAATTTTGTTTTCCAGTTCACCAATCCTATTTTTCAAGGATTTTACTTCTTTATCCACTCTCTCTTTAACTTTCTCCAGGCTCTTTTGCCAAGCCTCCCTCTCCTTTTCCCAAGCTTCCCTCTCCTTTTGCCAAGCCTCACTCTGCTTTCCCCATTTTTCTTCTAGCTCCCTTGTGAGAGCCTTTTTAATCACTTCTATGAGGTTCATCTGTGCTGAGGAACAGATGATCTCCTCCTTTGGGGATTCACCTGGGGACTGTCTGTTTTTAGTCTCCTCAGGATTTAGAGTCTGCTCTCTATCTGTATAGAAGCTGTCAAGGGTTAAAGTCCTCTTCAGTTTCTTGCTCATTCTGTCTAATAATCAAAGACAAACTACCAAAGAAAAACAGAACAAACTGGAGTCTTTCTTTGGGGGGGGGTGGGGGGGGGGGACTGGGTATGTTACCAAGCTTCCTCTACAGACTGCAGGGGGCAGCACTGAGGCACTAGCAGGACTGTGTTGCACCTGCGCTCTGAGATCCCAGAGCGTGCTGAGTCACTATGGTGGGGGGAAGGGGGGAGCGGCCAGGTCCGTTGAGACTCCAGCTGTTTGGGGTTGTATTCTTCAGCCCCGGTGTTCTTAGCTTCTCTGCTGGGCTGCTGACTTGCTGCCGGAGCAAAGTATCCAAACCTGTAGCGAAGCTCTTCCCGCAGAGATGGCTGCGATCACTCCCCACCTCATCTCCAGTCTGCTCCCGTGCTCTCACTGCTGCTGCCCGCTGCCTGAGCCCGATCTAAAACCATCCCAGCCCTCCAGTAAAGACAGACCTTTCTTGGCGAATCTCAAGGTTGGCTTCTCTTGGTAACTATTTGTGGGTTTTTTTTTCAGTCAAGCATTAATTCAGAGGCTTGTAATGAAATGGATAGTGAGAGAAAGCATGGAGCTTATGCAGCTATGTGCCTCCTCTCCGCCATCTTAACCGGAAGTCCGGTTATCTAGATTTTAAAAAATGATAGAGAAAATGTTAATGATACAGGTTAAACATAGAAGTATATCATGCTTTTTTGGGGGGAAAGCTAGTGGTTAAACATTTAACAGCACACCTATGCAGATAAGTGGGAGGAAAATTGAGGGTGCACAGTAAGATGAAAACTCAGAGAGTAGAGCATATCAAGGAAGAAAGGGTAGTCAACAGTATCAAAAGTAAGAGGTTAAGAAGAATAAGAATTAATTTGTAGGGAGAAAAAACATTCAATTTGTTTATCGGGAGATTTGTTAGTAATTTTGGAGAAAGCAGTTTCATTTGAGTGATATGTTGAATTTAATATGCTATTGTTCAACACTGGATTCCTTATTTTTAGTATTCCTTGTTAAAGCATACAAACTGAAGCAAGGAAACAATTGTACAGATTTCTCTAAGATGTTTGATCCAAGTACCTGCTAGGGGCTGAAATCTTAGATGTTTGGTACATTAAAAGAAAAATAAATAGTGAAAAGTAGCCAACTAGTTTCAGGAATGACTTTGATTAAATTGTTTATCACACAGGAGTAGCTGCTAGAGGATTGCTGAAGTATTTGAGAGAAGTAACCTAAGAAGTTGAAATGATCTTTGAAATAGACCTTTAAAAAAAATAGAGATTAGATCAAACTTGCCTCAGCATTTATCCATTCACTGCATTGTAAGTATATTTTGTAAACTGTATTTACTTAGATAATGTAGCAGGAAAGACATAGTTTAAGTTGCTGTTTTATCAGCAACAACACAGTAGTTTAAGGCTAAAATTAAATGAAAGAATTTGGAGCTGCTTTTCAAAGTCAAAGGAAGAGAAAACATGTGAAGCTATTGAAATGCAATTATCTACACACAAGCTCTCATTAAAAAAAAAAAAAAGGAGGATTTTTTTTTAAAGGAAACACTAATCATTTCATCTATTTTTTTTCAGATTCCTTTTTATGTGACACCATTGCTGGCCTTCATTATTATTTACAACAATTCTTTCTATTCTGTGTATGCATTTTAGGATGGTTTAAAAATTATTCTTGCAGTATTTCCATAATAAAATAGAGAAGAAAATGGTCCCTTCACTTGAGACTAATGCTAAGTGAAGGCAGAAACAGAATTGCTTTTGGTATCACCAGGTAAATTTGGTCCCCAGCCAAAACAACAACAACAACAACAACAACAACAAACAAACAAGTAACCTTCTAGGTTCTTTTACTGAGAACTACTGAATGCAAATAAAGGAGCTACAGATAGACAGTTAATTACTAGACCACCAACTTTGCAAATTTCATAAGACTCAATATTGATTCAGACACTGAAGAAGGCCCTAAATATCTTATCTCCCAGCTGTGTTCCAGGCCATCTCTGCAAAGTAGTTTAGCTATTTCAATTATTTTTTTTTTTATACCTGGATGTCACATTGATGGAAAAAGTGGGCATTGTCACAAAGTTTTCTGACTTACAATTCAAGTAAGAAACCCAACTGCATATTAAATTCATGTATGAACAATGGAAATTTGAAAGCCATAATTTCAAGTTTTATTTCTGTAGGTATTGGTACATGACACCAAATTACTAAATCAAACACAAATTGAATTCATAAGGGACTTATGAAGGAATGAGAATATTCAAGAGCTCTAGAATAATTTTATTTTGTTATGTTTTGTGAATAAGACATGAGAAATAATTTTCCAATTCTCCATCTTCTTGCCTCATAAATGAATCTTTGTATAGTACACACAAACCTGAATTTTAAATAGCAACCAGTCAAGAAAGTGGACAATGGCCTGTCCAGTCAAGTAGGACCTTGTGAATAGAGAGAAATTTACTAGAGAAATGATGCTTATAAAGTTTTATCTAATTCTATAGGTACATCAGAGAGTCTACTTCATAGATTATCCAATTGATTCATTTCACCTACTGTTCTCCTATTTCTTTGTCATTCCCAGATTTACCACATAAATACATGTGAAGCTCTTAGACTCAAAATCTCAATGTAGTAGAACTCATGTTGTTTAAAGCCCTCATTTTATCTTTGAGGAAACTGAAACCAGAAAGAGATTAAGTGATTTACTCAAAGTCACACAGTTAGTTACAAATCAGTGAGTAGAAGTAATTTTCAGTCAAATGATGTTTTCTAAATGGATGCAAAGTAATAAAAGACAAAATATGGAGGCTTAGCAATTGTCTTTGATATTATCTTATATGAGAAGTAATTTATTGATGTTTTAAAAATGCCTAAGAAATTATATGAGACATCTTGACATACTGTGGATTGTTTGCTGTGGATAAGGTTCTAAAATCCTTTTTGGGCCTTGGTTATCAGAGTATTACCTTGTTTTCTGGGGCTTAGCATCTCTCCATCCTATTCCTGAGCTTTCATCAACTGAGACCCTAGAATCTACCCAAGTTGGCCTTCTTATACCAATGTCAGTCCTCCCAGGATTAATCATACTTATCTCTATCTAGTATATCCTCTGCTGATTACAACTCCTACTAGACTATTACATTACTGAAATTTTCTCTTGTTCCCTCATTTCTTGCCTGAATCCAATAATCAATTTTATTTTTTTCTCAATTATGGTTCCATCTTTCCTTTTTAAGACAACAACTAATTGGTCAGATTTGTTTGTTGATGAGAGTGTAGGAACATCTTGTCACTTCTATGTAACATATAATCATTTTAACAGTAGCCTTCTAATGACAATGTTTCTGGATTTTTTCTATTATCCCAAAGGAATGACTTCAATGAATAATTTCAGAAGGCAGTGCAATGCCATGGTAGATTGGTGAAGAAGGTACTTGAGAGAATGTGATACCCTAAGGTAGTTAAGCTTTGAATCAAAATTTTAAGTATCTGTCTACTTTCCCATTTCAGGAGAACATTATACAATATAAGAAAAATCCAGACATACTGTCAGTTATAAGAAAATCAATATAAACTTATCAATGATAATTGAACTGCATAAAATATTTATTTTCTTTTCCCACCCTTTCCCTTTTCTGGGAAACAACAATCCTGTAACAACTACATGTAGTCAGTCACATAATGATCATATCTAAAAATGAGTTTTTCTGTGTACATACACCATTGTGTGCATAGATAGTTTCATCCAACCTCTTCAAAATCAGAAAGATCATATGTTTCAAGAGTCAACTGTGGCCATTTGCAATATGGATAGGATTTGAGGCAAAGACTTGGAATCATTCCTCTGGTTGCTTTAATCAAAATATTCTTTGTCAACATCTAGTTGATCCCAAATAGGCTTCTAAAAGGCAATGTTTAAATGAAGGGAAGTTGATCTGAAAAGGTCTATTATAGCTGCCTCAAACTGATTAGTGGTGTCTCTATCATTAACATTTCTTAATCTCTTTCTTATGTCTAGGCAATCAAGAAAACAAAAACTTAAATCCTGATTTGTAGTGAGTATTTGCTGATTTCCAAGGTACAAATGCTTTCCCTAAACATGTAACAATCAACTCTCTATGGCAAGTAGGATCTGTCTGCATACAGCACATTACCTGGATGCTAGAAGACCTTATCATAAAATGTAATCTCTTAACATGCAACTCTTTACTCTGAACTCAATGATAATTAATAAGGTACGAGTTTCTTCGTATATGTTCTGACACTCCCATTTTTGTTCAATTCTTTATGACTCCATTTAGGGTTTTCTTGATAAATATACTCAGAGAGTTTGTCATTTCCTGCTTTTGCTTAATTTACTGATGAAGAAAATGAGACAAACAAGGTTAAATGACTTGCCATGAGACATAGAGCTATTAAGTGTCTGAAGCTGGATTTGAACTCATCAAGATGAGTCTTCCTGACTCCAGGCCTGGCACTCTATCACTTAGAGTCCCTCCTCTTCCCCTGGGAGTCTTTTTTAAAAAAAATGATATCCTCTTTAATTTTATTCAATTCTTCTACCCCTTCCCTTTTGAGAAATAAAAGGAATTTTACTTCTTTACCATTTGGCCATGAACTTGCTAGAAGTATATATCACCAGCTTTTTAACCTCCTCTCCCAATTATGTAATTTTTCAATGTTTTTATCTCCCACAAAAATCCCCAAATCTCATACCAAAACAAACAAGAAACAATTTTAAGATGTCAGCTAGTTTAGTCATAGAGAATTAAATCAACACTTCCTTCACTTTTCCTTATTCTTTAAACTTTCTTTAAATCTTGAGCCCATAGATCTTTTTTTTCTTGCATTCCTCAGTAATTTTGTACTTCCTTTTACTCCTTATTTATCTTTTTAAAAACAGTAGTCAGAGAGAATTGAATTCAGTAATTAGTTTCATTTTAATAATTTGTCCCTTTTTACCTTTTTTTTCTGGTTCTCTTATGTGAGAGCAGGGTTTTACAAGTCAAGTAATATACTAAATTCTTTTTGTTGTATTTTGTTTTGCAAGTATAAGGGTGGAGTCCACCCCATCCCAATTATTGCAATTAGGATATGTGAAATATAAAGGTGGTCACAGTGAGCAAATCTTAAATGTGTGAACAAGATGGTTTCTGCTCTGTGAACTCTTTACAAGGCGCACACTCCTTTTTAATGAGTCAAGATTGTCTAGACAAATAAGCTAACCATTTCCCTAAGAGCTTTAAATAGCAGAGTACTTTCATCAGTTAGAGGTCAGTTAAGTCTTGTGCCAATCTAGTAGTGAGAAGCTTTAGCTCAGGCCCAAAGAAAGAAGTACTTGGTGGCAAGAAAGAGTTTCTCTTTCTTTAATTCTTATCCTACCTCCCTAAATAAATTGATTATTTGAATAATCCTATCTTTAAAGTGTATTCTGAAGGTGTCAGTCTAGTATATCTTGATGAGTATGATGAGGCTGAGGATAAAAAAGAAAGTGATGGTAATAGCTAGCATTTATATAGCTTCTTTAAAATTTGAAAAGAACTTTACCTTTATTGTCTCATTTTGCCCTCATAAGAACCTTGGGAGGTACAACAATACTATTGTTGTATTTATTTTACAGATGAGGAAACTGACTTTGAGAGTTAGCTGACTTGCCTAAAATTACATGACTAGTGTTATGGAGAGAGAAGAGACTCACCATTCTTGAACCAAATTTCAACAATGAACATGTGTTCATATTTCAGAATACATCCATAAAAACCCATAGCTATACCAAAGTTAAAATGGGGAAGGTGTGATTGAAAGAACATGATATATCTACTGAAATGTACAGAAACAATCTTCTCATAGTCAATTTAGGTCTTTCAGAAAAATAAATTACTGCTTACTGGATTATTCTTCACATACAATACTCTATCTTCTACCTCCATGTCTTCTCCCTGACTGTCACCCCTGTCTCTTGGCTTGCCTAGTTTCTTTAAAAACTCAGGTCAAATATAGTCTTCCATTTGAGGCCCTTTCTGGCTCCAAAAAATTTAATGTTCCTTTCTTCCCTTTTTTCCTTCCCTTGTTACCTTGTAACTGTGTTTTATATATACTTTTTCAGGAACCTGTTTTTTCCTGAAGTAGAATATTAGCTTCTTGGTGAGGAATGTCATATATGACTCCTGATATTTTCATTATGCTATTTGGTTTTTATTGATTTTTTTCTCATCTTGCTTTTCTTTGTTTAAAAAAAAACTATTCATTTTAGGGAATGGTTCTACATAATTGAATTTAGGAATTTAGTTTTTTTGGTGCACAATTCTTTTTTTTTTATTTAAATTTTATTTTAGTTAATAATAACTTTGTATTGACAAAATCCATGCCAGGGTAATTTTTTACAACATTATCCCTTGCACTCGCTTATGTTTCGTTTTTTTCCCTTTCCTCCCTCCACCCCCCCCCCCAAGATGGCAAGCTGTCCTATATATGTTAAATATGTTGCAGTATATTCTAGATACAATACATATTTGCAGAACCGAACAGTTCTCCTGTTGCACAGGGAGAATTGCATTCAGAAGGTAAAAATAACTCGGGAAGAAAATCAAAAATGCAAATAGTTCACATTCGTTTCCCAGTGTTCCTTCTTTGGGTGTAGCTGTTTCTGTTCATTATTTATCCATTGAAACTCAGTTAGGTCTCTTTGTCATAGAAATCCACTTCCATCAGAATACATCCTCATACCATGTCGTTGTCGAAGTGTATAATGATCTCCTGGTTCTGCTCATCTCACTTAGCATCAGTCCATGTAGATCTCTCCAAGCCTCTCTGTATTCATCCTGCTGGTCATTCCTTACAGAGCAATAATATTCCATAACATTCATATACCACAATTTACCCAGCCATTCTCCAATTGATGGGCATCCATTCATTTTCCAGTTTCTAGCCACTACAAACAGGGCTGCTACAAACATTTTGGCACATACAGGTCCCTTTCCCTTTTTTAGTATCTCTTTGGGGTATAAGCCCAATAGAAACACTGCTGGATCAAAGGGTATGCACAGTTTGATAACTTTTTGGGCATAATTCCAGATTGCTCTCCAGAATGGTTGGATTCGTTCACAACTCCACCAACAATGCATCAGTGTCCCAGTTTTCCCGCATCCCCTCCAACATTCATCATTATTTTTTCCTGTCATCTTAGCCAATCTGACAGGTGTGTAGTGGTATCTCAGAGTTGTCTTAATTTGCATTTCTCTGATCAATAATGATTTGGAACACTCTTTCATGTGAGTGGTAATAGTTCCAATTTCATCATCTGAGAATTGTCTGTTCATATCCTTTGACCATTTATCAATTGGAGAATGGCTTGATTTTTTATAAATTTGAGTCAGTTCTCTATATATTTTGGAAATGAGGCCTTTATCAGAACCTTTAACTGTAAAGATGTTTTCCCAGTTTGTTGCTTCCCTACTAATCTTGTTTGCATTTGTTCTGTTTGTACAAAGGCTTTTTAATTTGATATAATCAAAATTTTCTATTTTGTGATCAGTAATGGTCTCTAGTTCATCTTTGGTCACAAATTTCTTTCTCCTCCACAAGTCTGAGAGATAAACTATCCTATGTTCCTCTAATTTACTTATAATCTCGTTCTTTATGCCTAGGTCATGGACCCATTTTGGTTTTATCTTGGTATATGGTGTTAAGTGTGGGTCCATGCCTAATTTCTGCCATACGAATTTCCAGTTATCCCAGAAGTTTTTTCAAATAATGAAATCTTATCCCAAAAGTTAGAATCTTTGGGTTTGTCAAACACTAGATTGCTATAGTTGACTATTCTGTCTTGTGAACCTAGCCTTTTCCACTGATCCACTAATCTATTTCTTAGCCAATACCAAATGGTTTTGGTGACTGCTGCTTTATAATATAATTTTAGATCAGGTACAGCTAGACCACCTTCATTTGATTTTTTTTTCATTAATTCCCTTGAGATTCTCGACTTTTTATTGTTCCATATGAATTTTGTTGTTATTTTTTCTAAATCATTAGAATATTTTCTTGGAAGTCTGATTGGTATAGCACTAAATAAATAGATTAGTTTAGGGAGTATTGTCATCTTTATTATATTCTTTCGGCCTATCCAAGAGCACTTAATATTTTTCCAATTATTTAAGTCTGACTTTATTTGTGTGGAAACTTTTTTGTAATTTTGCTCAAATAATTCCTGACTTTCCTTTGGTAGGTAGATTCCCAAATATTTTATGCTATCAACAGTTATTTTGAATGGAATTTCTCTTTGTATCTCTTGCTGTTGGGTTTTGTTGGTGATGTATAAAAATGCTGAGGATTTATGGGGATTTATTTTGTATCCTGCTACTTTGCTAAAATTATGAATTATTTCTAATAGCTTTTTAGTAGAATCTCTGGGGTTTTCTAGGTATGCCATCATATCATCTGCAAAGAGTGATAGTTTGGTTTCCTCGTTGCCTACTCTAATTCCTTTAATCTCTTTCTCGACTCTTATTGCAGAGGCTAGTGTTTCTAATACAATATTAAATAATAATGGTGATAGTGGGCAACCTTGCTTCACTCCAGATCTTACTGGGAAAGGTTCCAGTTTTTCCCCATTGCATATGATGCTTACTGATGGTTTTAAATATATGCTCCTGACTATTTTAAGGAAAAGTCCTTTTATTCCTATGCTCTCAAGTGTTTTTATTAGGAATGGCTGTTGGATTTTATCAAATGCTTTTTTCTGCATCTATTGAGATGATCATATGGTTTTTGTTTGTTTGGTTATTGATATAGTCAATTATGCTAATAGTTTTCCTAATATTGAACCAGCCCTGCATTCCTGGTATAAATCCTACTTGGTCATAGTGTATTATCCTGGTGACGATTTTCTGTAATCTTTTTGCTAATATTTTATTTAAGATTTTAGCATCAATATTCATTAGGGAGATTGGTCTATAATTTTCTTTCTCTATTTTCAGCCTTCCTGGTTTAGGTATCAGTACCATGTCTGTGTCATAAAAGGAGTTTGGTAGGACTCCTTCAATCCCTACTTTTTCAAATAGTTTATTTAGCATTGGAGTTAATTGATCTTTAAATGTTTGATAGAATCCAGATGTAAATCCATCTGGTCCTGGGGATTTTTTCTTAGGGAGTTGATTGATAGTTTGTTCTATTTCTTTTTCTGAGATGGGAGTGTTTAGGATATTTACTTCTTCCTCTGTTAGTTTAGGCAAGCTATATTTTTGGAGGTATTCTTCTATTTCATTTAAGTTGTCAAATTTATTGGCATAAAGTTGGGCAAAGTAGCTCCTAATTATTGCTCTAATTTCCTCTTCGTTAGTGGTGAGTTCTCCCTTTTCATTTTTAAGACTAACAATTTGATTTTCCTCTTTCCTTTTTTAAATCAGATTTACTAAGGGTTTGTATTTTATTGTTGTTGTTTTTTTTCATAGAACCAACTCTTAGTTTTATTAATTAATTCAGTAGTTTTTTTACTTTCAATTTTATTGATCTCTCCTTTTATTTTTAAAATTTCAAGTTTAGTGTTTGACTGGGGGTTTTTAATTTGTTCCTTTTCTAGCATTTTTAGTTGCAAGCCCAATTCATTGACCTTCTCTTTCTCTATTTTATACAAATAGACCTCTAGAGATATGAGATTTCCCCTTATTACCGCTTTGGCTGCATCCCATACATTTTGGTATGATGTCTCATTATTATCGTTTTCTTGGATGAAGTTATTAATTATGTCTATAATTTGCTGTTTCACCCAATCATTCTTTAGTATGAGATTATTTAGTTTTCAATTATTTTTTGGTCTACTTTCCCCTGGCTTTTTATTGAATGTAATTTTCAATGCATCGTGGTCTGAAAAGGATGCATTCACTATTTCTGCCTTACTGCATTTGAGTTTGAGGTTTTTATGTCCTAATATATGGTCAATTTTTGTATAAGTTCCATGAACTGCTGAAAAGAAGGTGTACTCCTTTCTGTCCCCATTACATTTTCTCCAAAGATCTATCATATCTAATTTTTCTAGTATTCTATTTATCTCTTTGACTTCTTTCTTATTTATTTTGTGGTTTGATTTATCTAATTCTGAGAGTGCAAGGTTGAGATCTCCCACTATTATAGTTTTACTGCCTATTTCTTCTTGCAGCTCTCTTAATTTCTCTTTTAAGAATTTAGATGCTACACCACTTGGTGCATATATGTTTAATATAGATACTGCTTCATTATTCATTCTACCCTTTAGCAAGATATAGTGCCCTTCCTTATCTCTTTTGATTAGATCAATTTTTGCTTTAGCTTGATCTGAGATCAGGATGGCTACCCCTGCTTTTCTGACTTCACCTGAAGCACAGTAGATTTTGCTCCAGCCTTTTACCTTTAACCTGCATGTATCTCCCCGCTTCAGGTGTGTTTCCTGTAAACAACATATTGTAGGATTCTGGCTTTTAATCCATTCTGCTAACCGCTTCCTCTTTATGGGGGAGTTTACCCCATTCACATTTATGGTTAAAATGACCAATTCTGTATTACTTGCCATCTTGTTAACCCCAGTTTACGCTTTACTCCCTTCTTTCCCCTTTCCCCCCTTCCCAGTATTAAGCTTATCAGCACCACTTGCTTCTCACAGCCCTCCCTTTTTTAGTATCCCTCTCCCTCCTTAGAGTTCCTCCCCCTATCTTACCCCTTTCCCTCCCAGTTACCGTATTCCCTTCCACTTAGCTTATTCCTTCCCTTTTCACTTTTCCCTTCTCACTTTTCAATGAGGTGGGAGAAGTTTCACCATAGATTGAATATGTCTAAAATTTTTCTCTTAAAGCCAATTCTGAATGCAGTAAAATACTCACTATATTCATCCCTCTCCATTATTTCTCTCAGATATAATAGGTTTTCTTTGCCTCTTCATGAAATGTAGTACCCCCACTTTCCCCTTTTTCTGGTACAATGTCCTTTCCACATCTAGTTTCTAGAACAAGGTATATCTGTATTCTTTATACATCTTTATAGCCAAAATATAGTTCTCAAGATTAATCTTTACCTTTTTAGATTTCTCTTGAGTTCTGTACTTGTAGATCAAATTTTTTGTTAAGTTCTGGCTTTTTCATCAAAAATAGGTGAAATTCGCTTACTTCATTGAATGTCCATCTTCTTCCCTGGAAAAAGATGCTCATTCTCGCTGGGTAAGTTATTTTTGGTTGCACCCCAAGTTCCTTAGCCTTTCGGAATATCATATTCCAGGCCCTTCGATCTTTTAATGTGGATGCTGCTAGATCCTGGGTGATCCTTATTGTGGCTCCTCGATACTTGAATTGGGTTTTTCTAGCTGCTTGCAGTATTTTTTCCTTCGTCTGAGGGTTTTGGCATTTGGCCACTATATTCCTTGGTGTTTTGATTTTAGGATCCCTTTCAGTAGGGGATCGATGAATTCTTTCAATGTCTATTTTACCCTCTGTTTCTATGACTTCTGGGCAGTTCTCTTTGATAATTTCCTGGAAAATAGTGTCCAGGCTCTTTTTTTCATCATACAATTCTGGGAGTCCGATGATTCTCAGATTGTCTCTCCTGGATCTGTTTTCCAGGTCTATTGTCTTCCCCAGAAGGTATTTCACATTCTTTTCCATTGTTTGATTTTTTTGGATTTGCTTGACTGATTCTTCTTGTCTCCTCGAGTCATTCAATTCCATTTGTTCGATCCTGATTTTCAGTGAAGTATTTTCTTCACTCACTTGTTTAAGATCTTTTTCTAATTGACCAATTGAGTTCTTTTGTTCTGTGGAATTTTTTTCCATTTCGCCAATTTTGTTTTCCAGTTCACCAATCCTATTTTTCAAAGATTTGATTTCTTTATCCACTCTCTCTTTAACTGACTTCTCCAGGCTCTTTTGCCAAGCCTCCTTCTCCTTTTCCCATTTTTCTTCTAGCTCTCTTGTGAGAGCCTTTTTAATTTCTTCCATGAGATTCATCTGTGCTGAGGAACATATGATGTCCTCCTTTGGGGATTCAGCTGGGGACTGTTTGTTTTTAGTCTCCTCAGGATTTGGAGTCTGCTCTTTATCTGTATAGAAGCTGTCAAGGGTTAAAGTCTTTTTCAGTTTCTTGCTCATTCTGTCTAATAATCAAAGACAAACTAGCCAAGAAACAGAAGAAAAAACCCTTGAATGGAGGTTGCTTTCTTTGGGGGAGGGGCTGGGTGGTGTTACCGAGCTTCTTCTACAGACTGCAGGGTAGCAGTGAGGCACTGGCCCTACTGTGCTGCGCCTGCACTCTGAGATCCGAGAGCGTGCTGAGACTGTGGGGGAGGGGTGGCCAGGTCCCGAGAGACTCCAGCTGTTTGGGGTTGTATTCTTCACCCTCGGTGTTTTTAGCTTCTCTGCTGGGCTGCTGACTTGCTGCCGGAGCAAAGTATCTAATCCTGTAGCAAAGCTCTCCCCGCAGAGACTGCTGCGATCACACCCCACCCCGTCTCCGCTCTGCTCGGCTCTGAGCAGCCTTCCGTGCTCTCGCTGCAGCTGCTATCCACAGACTGCTTCCGATCTAATAACCGTCCCCGACCTCGCGCAAAAACAGACCTTTCTTGACGAGTCTCAAGGATGGTTTCTCTTGGTAACTAATTGTATGTTTTTTTTCAGTCAAGCATTAATTCAGAGGCATGAAATGAAATGGATAGTGAGAGAAAAGCGCGGAGATTACACAGTTGTGTGCCTCCTCTCCGCCATCTTGGCCGGAAGGTGGTGCACAATTCTTAGAGACTTGTTTGAACCCCTAATCTCAAGCTTCATTTTCTTTCTATTACTAAACTTAAGATGAAATATTTTTCATTGCCATCTTTTCATGATTTCAGCTCCATAAACACCAACAATGATAATACCACCATCAACAACAATCTAATAAACTAAATTAAAAAGAAATAGCTAGGTGGTGTACAGGTCTGGGCTGAATCTGGAGTCAGGAGGATGAGTTAAAATCAGGTTTCAAACACTTTAAGATTGAAAACCTCAGGCAAGTCCCTTAACCTCGAATTACCTCAGTTTCCTCTATTATAAAAATGGATATCATAATAATATCTACTTCAAAAGGTTGTTGTAAAGTGCTTAGCACATTGCCTGGAAATATTTTCTTCTATTCCTCCTTCCTTCCCTTTTTCTCTTCCTTTCTTCCTTCTTTCTTTACTACTTTTCCATACTCAATCAATACCCTTACATTAGTTTCTAAAGCTAAAAAAGGACTTGAGAAGATACAACATCTAGCCTTCATTTTGCAGATGAGGTTATTGAAACCAGGAAAAACGACCTTCCCAATGTCACATGGGTAGTAAGCATCAATGGCAAGATTTAAATCTGTTTTCTGATCCAATGATTCATGTTCTTTGCATTGTAGTGCTAATTGTATTGTATATTGTACATTGTATCTGCTAGTCAGGTCTTAAGATTGAAGTGCTGAACTAACATGACCCTGACTATTTCTATATACCAAGAACAAGCAAAAGTTCAGTTGGCTTAAGCTTGTCTAACTCAACTGAATGACTGTTGAGAATCAAAACTTGTACATGTTATTTTTAGATTTATTTTTTTCTCTATGTAAGCCAACCCTCTGGGTATAGGTCAGCAGTAGTTTATAGTCCTAGACAGCTGTGTTCTTTTTCATCCATATAATCATATGGAAGATATTCACTAATGCCTTAGTTGTGTTATAAAATACTAAGAAATAATATTATGATAGTGTCTTGACCTGAAGTCCCTGGTCTCACTTGAATCAAAGACTTAATCAATTTTCCTTAAATAGAAGCCAATCAGTTTCAGAAAGGAGGGAACTAGATTCCCTAAAACCAAAAAAATTAATCTTATTTATGGTGCTTGGATTAAAGATGGAATCATAATTTGATTAATATAATTTAAAGAAGTATCTCTCTTTGGTGATCTTTGACAAGGTAAAAAAGGGAATTTTTTCTTTTTTTCCTGAGGTAATTGTGGTTAAGAGTCTTGTCTAGGGTCACACAGTTAGGAGTTAAGTATCTAAGGTCAGATTTGAATTCAGGTCCTCCTAACTTCAAGGCTGGTGGTCTATCCATTGCACCACCTAGCTGACCCTAAAAAGGGAAATTTTAAAGGGAATAATTAAAAAAAGAGAATAATCAATATTTTGAAAATAATTTCTCTAACGTTCTGCCAACATTAACAATTGCTCAGATGAGATAACATGTGCAAAATCCTTTGTGTTTTGCTTAAAGTACTACATTAATATTAGCTAATAATAACATTAATAATATTCTTTTGCAAGCAAGTGTCAAAAAGCCAAAATTAAACAATATAGTCTTGTCTGACTTTGATATGGAATTTTATCTTTTGTTTCTTGAACATAAAATGTAAGTAGAAGTTGCTTGAATCAAATAGTAGGTGGAAACTTTGCCCATTTGAACCTCTCCCCAAGCCAAGAATGTTAATTATGTTAATAAATGAACTGTTTCAGACACTCATCGGCAAAAATCGAGAGTACAAAAGTTTCTTTTTTCCCAATGATTCTATTATTCAGATGGGTGACTATATCTTAAAAATAATATATTTAAATATTACTTAATTAGAAGGATTCTTCAGGGTTTGCATGAAAATTATATATCTTATATTTGAATAAATGCCATAGAAACACATGCTACTCTTTCTGACTGCAGACATAGAAAGATCCTCAGGTCTGTCTTTGTATAGGGAATTATTTGAGATTCATATCAATCAGAAATTTCTGTATGGTAAAGCAAAAGGTTCCTAAAAGAATAGCAATGATGTATTGTTACATCTATAATAAAGTATTAGAACAAGTATAAGATGAGCATTGTTTTAGTAGTCTATTTTAGGAATATATGTTTTCTTTAATGCAAAAGTAACATCAACAAGACAAAGAATTCTAACTAATGAGTTCCCTTTGAAAATATCTCTTTTAATGTTTTGACCCATTTGGGGATTTTAATACATGTACTTTGGCTTTTTAACAAGGTTTAATGGCTAAACTTACTTTAAAATGTCAAATTTCATAATTGTCAAGAATTATGGTAAGGTCCTCAGGTCTTCCTCCCTGAAGATCTATGGGAGAAAACAAGAAATAAATTTTAACAATCTAATCAGAAAAAAATAAATAAAATAGTGGGGGCGAGCAAATTTTAGCTCAAGTTTTTAGCCCACAGTTGAGATTTCCAATCTCAAAAATAAATTGAAACATTCTTGAAGATAATGCTATTATCTAGTCTATTGTTTTTTTTTCCTTAATTCTAATTTTCTTTGAGCTGTTTTAATTGTTTGCCACTTAGGGCTTTCTTGAAACTCATGATTTCTTTGATTTTAAAAAGTACAGAGAAGGTGTTACACTATTCATGATACTCTACTTTCTCTTTTCTCTAATGACTCCTTTGTGATCCTTTCAAAGACACATAATTCTGTTAATAATTAAAGGCTTATCCAGTGACCCTCTGTTCTCTCCTCATAAATTTATCACAAAAAAACTTATTCAGACTCAAAAACCTTTAATTTTGACCCCAAAGAGGGTGATTCCAATAATAAACAAACTTCATTTTAAACCTAACATAGTTTTCCTTTCTTTGTTTCATTATTTTTCATACATGACATTATCATTCTTAGTACCCAAGTCGAAAAACAAGGAATCATCTCTGACTCTTCTTTGTCCTCTGATATTATATTGGTAATCTTTTATTCTGAAATCTGGCAAAATGTTAATCATATTCAAAATCTTTCAAACTTGGTAGAAAGTAGCAGAATTTAACTTTCACTGAAATAATGTTTATGAACCCAATGCCATTTTAAGCTCACAAGGAAGCATAGTTAAGTTTTCATCTTCTTATCTGAACTATTCATTGACTTAAATACTAACCTATAGTGATAATTTCCTACTACTAAGCTTCATATTTCTTTTAGGATTTATTCCCTGATTCTGTTAGTTATTTTTTTCTTGTAATGCTATTTTATGGAATCATAAGATCATATATTTAGAACTGGACGAGAACTTAGAAGTAATCTGGTTTACCCCATGTTTTATATTTGAAAGAAAAAAATAATATGTTAGATGGTTGAATCACTGTACAGTGTATTGAATCAGGATTTGGATTCAAGTCCTCAAATACTGAATCAATACTCTTTTAATAAAGTGAAAAGTACACCAGATTAATATTCTGAAGCCTAAGGTTGACATTATCTGGCAATAATTAGAAAAGTAATTTTGTTCATTTCACTTCTCTGGGGCTATAGCCTCATTAGTAAAAATTAGGAGCATCAATTATAAGAAACTACAGATCTGGAGTCAGGAAGACCTGAGTACTGATGGCACATCTTTATTATTAGTTATGCAACCATAGGCAAATAAGTTAAGATGTCTGAACTTCAGTTTCATCACCAATAAAATGAGGATAATGATATATTTAGTACCATGGAATTCATTCTCTAGGTTCAAATCTTGAATCTCACACTTAACTATCTGTTTGATTATGAGCAAATCTCTCAGGCTTTTAAGACTTCATTTTCCTTACCTATAAAATGAGGGATCCTAAAGATCCTTCCTAACTCTAAATGTGTGTCCTACAAAATAAAAGAACCAGATTAATTCTTCAAGATTCATTCCAGCTATAAAATTCTATAACTCTGTATCTATATTCATCATTTCTGTGATGTGAAAAGGATCTTCAAGGGGTGGGCATGGTAAATAATAATTTCTGTGGAAAATTCAACTGAGTTATAGAATTCAACAAAACAAATTTTATAACATTAACAAATTGCATGGTATCACTTTTATTCTTTGACAAAACACTACGAGTACTTTTAAAAGTTCACATATTCTGTTTGATATTTTTCCTGATAAGTTGCAGGGCATTATGCTTAGTTTTATGATAGTTTTCTGCATATTTTTTTTCTTTGTATACAAAATCACATTCATCAAAAAGGAAATGGATTTCTTTTTCATAACTTGGAGAACTGAATGGATCATATTGTGCCTTGCTGCAACAAATCATTTTTGGAGTAAATATTTTTTATTTTATTTCTTCTCTAATTTTTCTTCTATAATGCTTATGAAAATAATACTGTTTAGAGACTGACATTAAAGGTTTACACTAAATTCAATAACTGGACCTGTCTCTGGAGCAGATCAGCTTCTTGCATACAATTTCAATATCCATTTGTTGTCTAATTCAATTTAGGAGAAACTAAAATAAGTGATTTTCTTTTTTTTTTTTTTACCTTAATTTCAATAGAGTAAACATCAAGTAGATACTGATTTTCTATATGTCAAAATTCCAATGTAAAAAATTACAAATATTATTTTTCAGTTAGTCATATCCATAGAATCAGTATAGTGCAGAGGAGTGTATAGAGAAAAGTAAGGAGTCGACTGATGTTTATGGATTTCCTTTGTCACAGTGTCCCAGTTGTCAACTTTTTACAGTTTCCCTGGAACTGTGCATATATATTCCAATGTTAGAATGACATGCCTGTAGGAAGTCTAGAGCCCTACTTGTTTACTTCGTGTCACTGGAATCAAAGTGTGCAAACGTGGCTAAATTTCACTGGTTATTTAAACTCCATGCATATAATTACTGGATGTTAGATAATAAGAAATAGAAAACACTTAAGTAGGTTCCTTCTATCTGGACAGGTTGATTTTGTTTTCTCAATGAGGGCTTTCATTAAGAGCCACAGAAGGTTAGCTTTTCCGAGTTGAAGTAGTGGTAACAGTTTACACCCTTCTACTATGGTAAAGATAGAATGAAAAGAACTTGTCCTTCAGTCTGTTTGTGATATGGTATTTTTTTTAAAGTATAAACACTGAATTCCTCCGTTTGCTTTGAGATGAAAGGTCATTAGCAGGGCACTTGAGCAGATTGGAATTACAGTCATTTGAGAGGTTGAAACAACCTAAATGGCCTAATGCAGCTACTAAGTGCTTCTTAAATTCCAGAACTTTTAGTTGAGTACCCTATATCAGAGAAAAGTGAATTTCCATTGCCTTGAGTAAATGCTGTTTTATGTAGTTATATTTGAGAAGGCAACACAGATCCAAACTACTGTGTTTACATTATCTCCTTAGCAGCATTAAACTAATTTGTCAAGATATAAATGTGAAATTTGATTCTCAGTTAATTATATACAGTTACACATTGAAATTAATAGAAAAGACAGGATTTTTTTTTAGTGGAAAGTATATTTAGTCTTGCCAGTACAGCCAAAGTCAGAGTAATTTACTTTAACTGTGAGAAAATCAATGTTAACTTAAAATATGACAGCTACATATGATCAAAATGGCCACTTACGTACTTTAATTAAGCTTCAGATATGGGTTTGTCAATTTAAAAAAATTATAAACCTCAATTTTAAAGTTGTTGAAAGAACATACTATTTAAAGAAATAGAAAATATATGATAAAGTAAAACATACATGAAGCAAAATTTCACACAATTGACACCTACATTTCTTAAATGTAAATTCAGTCTTACTATCATAGGAGCATATATTTAGAACTAGAAATCACCTTAGAGACCATTCAGATAAAACCCTCATTTTATAGATGAGGAAAATGTTACTCAGAGAGGTTAGATAACTTCCCCCAAGATCACACAAGTAATAGATAATAGCAATTGGATTTTAATACAGATCCTCTGATTAAACTTTCTTCTAAAACAGAGATTCTTAAATTGTTGTTGTTTTTAAAGTATCCTATGGGAGTTTGATGAACCCTATGCACTCATTTTCAGAAAAATGTTTTGAAATGCATACGTGGAAAACAGAAATCAGAGAAAGTACACTTATCCCTTCCACATAACAGGTGTTAGGGGCATGGTGCCCCTGCAATCTGGAAAATCCACATAAAAATTTTGGCCCTCCTTTCATACCAGAGAAAAAGTCTGTATTATTATGTTATTAAAAGATACAAATGTCATACTACACTATACATATATTATGCATTTCTGTGTTTCTAAACTTTTTTTTGTCATCTACCAGCTTTTATGTGTTACTATGGCTTCTGAAAAACTCCTCCCAAATTCTTATTTAATTTTTTATGCCAACTGACAATATATCAACACTATATTGGGAAAGTCAAACTATAAAAGAAATAACCATATGCATAGAAGAATATATGCCAGATAACAGAGCTCTCTATTGGGAGTGAGTTAATTCAGCTCAACCAAGAGACATTGTCCTAGATCTAATTCAAGGGAGAAATTCCCTTAAGTCTTTGGTGTAACAAGCCTGTAACAGGAATATGATGGAGACTGCCTAGTCCTCTCATGTCAGCTTCTTCTCAGAATCTTTTCACCATTCAGCAATCTGAACTAGAGTTGGTATCATCCACCTTCTCTCTTAAAACTAAAAGCCAGAAGAGCACAAAAAGATTACAGATCGTAAAGATATCATGAGCATATCTCTCTTCTCTCCCAGTTTCTTCTCCCATCTCATCTCTTGTACATTAATATTCACCAATAATGAGAGTCTCATACCAATGGGTTTTGGGGTTTTGGTTATATACAAGATAAAACATGAAATATTACAAAAGAAAACAAAGTAAAACTAAACATATATTTCCCCATATCCAACTTCACAGAAACTTTGAAATCTATTATTAGCCCCAGGTTAAAAACCCTTCTTCTAAAGGAATTGAAAAAAACAAAAGAAAATAAACAAATAAACAAAAACACTTTATATGAATCAGAGGCCAAAATGACAAACAAATAATTTGTTCTTGGCAATGTCATATTGAGTCAACCAGAACACATAGTTTTCCTTGTGATGAATGAAGTACTGGATTTAAGTAAGAAGAACTTTCAAATCATACCTCTTCAATTAACTAACTATGACCCTAGGAAAGTTGCTTTTCAATTTTCTCATATGCAAAATGAGAGTGTTGGATTAGAGTCCAGATTCTTAAACTGTTTTGTGGATACCATATGGGATTTCATAACTGAATATAGGGACCACAAAATTATGATTAGTCAATATTTGATTTGTATACCTTTTTTATGCCTATATACCTGGGGTCACAAAGATTTCTTGGATAAAAAGGGGTCACAAGTGGAAAAACTTTATGAAACCCTAGACTGGAAGACCTTTAGGTCCCTTCCAGCTCTAAATGTATGGATCTATGATCCTAGTATATCACTATAATATATATGCATATGCATGCATATATACATACAAACACATACACACATGTGTGTATATCTATATCTTTTTATTTGAATATCTAGTTTCCATTCTCTGAAGCCCCATGGAAGTAATAATTTACCAAATTAAATATTTAAGATCTGTCTTTCTTTTCATCACCTCCTGTCTGTTAGTCTTCCCTACTGTATTACTCTTCTCATTGATCCTTCCATTGAGATGTATAAATAATGGTGGGGATTAGGGGTAAGTCAAGGAAAGGAATACTAAAGAATCATCAACAATCATTTTAACTTTGATCACAAATTAAAGATAATAAAAATTGTCTTCTTTTTTATAATAAACAAATAAGGCAGCATTTGGTGAAAAAAGCATTGGGTTAAGGGTAAACAAAACTGTCATTGTCTGACCTTGGGCAACCTGATTAGAGTTACTTAAACTCTTAAAAATCTGATTTTTTTCTTTTATAAAATGAGGTGTCTGGACTATCTAACTTTAAAGTCTCTTCCATTTTTCTTTCACAGCCTATAATTCCAGATACCATTATGAATGTCTTCTTGTATATATTATCATAGAGAAGTTAGCAATGAAAGTAAGTTAGTAATAAAGTTTAGTGAATAATTTAATAGAAAGAGAGAATTGAGGCTATTTAAAACAATGGAAAGGAAATTGGATTAAAGGATCTGAAGAGTGAGAAAGGAATGATTAGCACCATAAAAGAGTTCTGGAAACCAAGGATGCTTAAGAGAAAATGGTATATCAGAAATTTGGTGCTGTGACCATGCTGTGAAATGCTTCGAAGTTAGATTGTCAAAGGTAGAAGTAATGCTATGATCTGGGAAAAAGAGAACAGAATGAAGAGGAAGAAAGAAATAAGACAGCAATTAAATGATTAGTTACTGTCAAAAATGAAAAGCCCAATTTGAGGAAAATGAATGCAATCTGTCTTGTTATAAAGAAGTCAGCAAGACTATGCAGTTATTTAAAGGAGTCTGGGCAACAATGAACACTTTAAATGCACTTATATAAATGCTCAAATCTTGTAGTAGGTAAATAATATATGTTTTGGAATCACTTATGAATACTTGGCATGGCCCCAGCACAGTACTAAGTAAACAATACCTCTTCTATCATACTTTGGTACAAGATCTACCAAGTAAATAATATGCATTTTTCAAAATGACTAAATATATACTTACATAGGAGACCATTCAGAGCCATTATAGACCATCAAGTAACTAATAATACATGTTCTAAAGTCCATAACTACTTATTCATGTAATGCACTGCTGTCACTTTCTGTAAATTAAATAACGGAACTTCTCAATCATGAGTCTTTAACCAATTGTCCATAATAGCTACAGTAGATTTTTTTCCCCTAACTGAAGTCCGGGGGGGATAGTAGTATTTACCTGTCATAGGAAGAATTTCTAAAGATGAATAATTAATCATTGTCATAAAATATTTGAGTTGAAAATACTTTAACTATCACTTTATTGCCTTAGCTTATAAAATATTCCATTCTCAAATTAAATTTAATCATAAAATTGCTTTAATAAAAATAAGAAAATCTTCCATTTGTATTTGTTTATTAATATTCAAAAGGAAATCATTTTCCAAGCAAGATGGTCTTTTCTAACTGACAAGTAGTGCA
This sequence comes from Antechinus flavipes, assembly GCF_016432865.1. Lineage (NCBI taxonomy): Eukaryota > Metazoa > Chordata > Mammalia > Dasyuromorphia > Dasyuridae > Antechinus > Antechinus flavipes. The sequence continues at coordinate 285,643,190 of NC_067399.1, read as the reverse complement.
GTATAGAACTAAAAGTAGTGAATTTGCAATAAGAGGATCTAGATTCAAATCCTGAGTCTACTACTTATTGTACTATATGTGTGTGACCTTGGGCAAGTCACAGCTTTTTTTGCCTTCTGAAAATGGAGGACTTGGACTAGATAATCATATCTATTCCTTTCAGCTCTAAATCTATGACCTTATGATTTTGTGAACTTTAATTGCTATTCTTTTCTGGAATTAAATGTAGCACAAAAAGTTCTCTCTTTATCAAGAGAATTGAGAATAATTGAGTGGTTAGCTACTTTCTACAATTTAATAGAGAAAGTTTCTAGTAAAAATGTACATGATATATTCATGTATAATATTGATTAAAAAGTTTATTGCCATGAAATATTAATACCAAAATATTAAATGAAATGTTTCTAATAAGCTGAGATTTATTAATATGTATTGTCAATTTATCCTGGGAAGAAGGATTTTATAATTGATAAACAAGGCTATAATGAACTATTCTCCAATGTGAACCTAATATAGGCTTTATGATTTCATTTAAAGTGACAGAAATTCTTCTTGGTCCATCTATTTTACAGGTGCAACAACAAAACTGCTGAAGCAAACAAGAACAAAGAGTATACAAAGTAGCATTTACCATATTTTCTTTTTTTCATATTTTCTTAACAATTATATTTTTAGGAAATCTAGATGGAGATAATTGAGAAAAATATTGAGACAACACTCTCACTAGTAATTCAGCAGTATTGTCTCCTATTGAACAGAGAGTGACATTTTGAACAATGAAAAACTGGATGAATCTTCTTGGTCAATCTCCTGGAAAAAAAAAAAAAAAACTTTGATGACATATTTAGTAATTTCTATCATTCCTATTGTCTGAACTTTTGCTTGAATATAGTGAGACAAAAAGTGATAGTTCAGATAAAATTCCTGTCCATAAATCCATCAAACTCAATGAATTAACTAGAAACTCTTTGTCAAATATTAACGTATCAGTCACAGAATTTCACAAATATCTGATGCATGGGTATCATTTTTTTCAGGGAAGGCATCCAGAAAGAAAAGGGACATTTTGAGACATTTCAAAAGTCTACTATATTTGAGAAATGTTTCTCTATAATGGTCGTATAAAGTAAATGTGGATTTGTGATAATGCCAGCTTGATCTCTTCTCATAGAAAAATAGTTTTATTTTTGAGATAAAGATATATGGATGAATGAATGAAGTATTTATCATTATGTACCAAACTTTGTTCTAAGTACTGGGAATACAAATACAAAAAACAATACTATCTTTGCATTTACCTTGCTCATATTCTACATATGGAAGATAATGTATATGAGAGCATAGTAACTAATGAGGGATATTTTGGTTTGAGAAGTTATAAGAGAGAGTGGATCTATAAGACCTATAGATTAAAAAATATTTTTCTAGGAATGCTAGTATTAATTTGTTCACTGTTTCTGGAGCTAAAGAAGAAAGCTGAAGGATAAGAGCATTTCAACATAATATAAGGTGACAAGAAAGCACTGTGCTTGGTGTGAATTAGGCTAGGTAATGGAGAACTCTGACCATTTAGGAATCCAGAGCCACTGGTGGGAGATGGAGTATTTAACCTGAAATCAAATGTAAAGAGACATGATAGAACATAATGATGACCAGATAGGTCAAGCCTCTTGAAATGTGAAATTCACATTCAAATCTCAGTCATTACCTATGGCTTGTAGTCAGTATTATCCTAATGTCTTGAATGTAGAGTGATAATTTTTGCCTTCTCTTTCATAGTCAAGTTTGTTAAAACAATACCTGACACTTGAGACCTTCCATTTCTCACTACACTTTTTCTTCAGTCTCTTGCAATGGGGACTTTGTCCCTATTACTCTTCTTCAGTCTATTAAAACTCTCAGACATAAACAGTTACTTTCTAATTACCAAATTCAATTTTATTATATTTTCAAATTTTATCTTTCTTGATTCTCTGTAATATTTAACACTGGTAAACAGCACTGTTCTTTATGAAACTCTTTTCTCCCGTTTCCATGATATTACAATCTCTTAATTCTTTTCTTCCACATAATAAATAAAAAATAGATAAGCCGATAATTATACTAATTAACATTTCCTATGATACTTTAATGCTTATAAAGTGCTTTATATACATTGCCTTATTTGAGCTTTACAACAACCTTGTGAAGTAGATACTGCAACTTCTTTATCCCCATTTTCAAGTAAGGAAACTAAGATTCAAAGAAATGAATGAACTGCCACTTGTCATATATCTTTCAAGTGTTAGAAGAAAATTTCAAGTGAGGTCTCTATTAACTTCCTGTCCAATACTTAATCAATTGTATTATACTGCTTCTCTTATTTCATTGACTGCTCCCTCTTTCCCTCTTTCAACAGTTCTTTTTACTACTTACATTCCTTTAGCATGGATGATTATGAAGAATTTATTCTTAGCCTCCTTATCTCCTTTGCTCTGTCATTTTCTTTAGCAACTTAATACTTTCCTACAACTTCAATGATCACTTCTAATCTGAATGACTCAAAAATTCTGCATCATATAGGGTCTTTCTCCCAACTCCCAGACCTATGTTTATAGTTAACAATAGTCAATTTATTCAGGCTTTCTACTTGATGGCTGATACAACATGTTCAAAGAATAATTTTTTGTTTTTTACCTGGAACCTGCTTTTCATCATTTCAGCCAATGGCACTAGTATTGACAATAATATAGCTCCTTGGAGTAGAAAGTAGTAGAGGATTGTAAAAGAGGATGTGAACTTTCTATTTAGAGAAGGATAAAAGAAGAATCATGGGTATTAGGAAATTTAAGGAAATGTATTGTTATCTTCATGAAAGATTTTTTGACTTAGATTTATCATGTAGCTTAATTTAGAATTAATATTGTCAATCTGTATTACTCTCTTTCTGTATCATGTATCTAGATTATAATTCATAGATTCCCAAGATTTATCCAATTTGATTACTTTACTTTAATTCTCCTGACTCCCATGAGAAAGAATTGTGAGAAGAAATCTTGAAAAACATTCTGTAAAATTGAATGACTTGGGAAATATGACCAGTGTTTTCTTCTTTCTAAATGAAGGTATGGTAGGTATATTGGAAGAGAAAGGAACATATGGGATATAAGTAGTAAGGCTAAGAGGGTGTTAATGAGTGGGATTTGATTTTCTGGTCTGTAGTTTAAGGCATTCCAGGAATGCTGATATTTGTGACATGGATGTACTTCAGTATAAATAAAGATGAGCAGAAATGATATCTTTCTAGGGAGGCTTACTGATTTCCTCAAGAGAGCTCTAAATTGAAAAAAAGAAAGGAAATGATATAGGTTCATGGTACTAATGCTAAGCCTTGGAGAGGTAATCAGGATCTTTTCATTTCCCCACATTTAATACTTATATTCTCTAAGGTAAATAATATGATAATAATTAACACAACCACAATAAAAGATGAAAAAAAAACACCAACAAATACCTTACAGATATTCTGGGGAGATTTTCTATAGACCATGAAATATTGTAAAGATGGATAGATATCAGATATATATTGAGCACATGAATGAAAATTCTGCCAACAGCCCAATCAAGTGATTTCAGATGAAGTACATAGTACTCTCAGACTATAAAGTTTATCCTGATTTTGTACCATCATTTTCTTTAAGGATATAAGTACAACTATCTAATTAGATACTGATAAGAATGTGATCTGAAGCTATATTGATTTGCTTATATGGTGGTAGGAGGCAGGATAAAAACTTATGTCTTTTATAGCAGTCCTTATGAATAAGAAGACTCCTCATTCTGCAAGTGTTTTTAGAAACTTGTAGAGGGTCACAGTCAGTGGGGAAACTCTGGGTGAGATATAAGACCCTTCAGCTCAGAGGGAACCTGCTAACAGTGTCTAGTTCAGCTTCCCCATCTCCCCTAAGGGCTCTTGGCTTTCCTGAGAAGTCAGGGGACAGTGACAACCTATGTTGAGATTGAAGCAGAGTGATAGCAGGTGGAAGAGTGATGCTAGGTGGCAAACTACATAGCAAGTTGTTTAAGTGGTCCCACATGCTCAGTGTTGTTTTTGTTATATTATATAAAGGGGAAGCCCTTGAAATAAACAGACTCCATTTTCCAACCATTCTCAGGAGTCCCACCTCATCACTTCTCCAGGAGGGTATATTTTAATCACCCCAGTATAGGGGCTCTAGAAAGCAACAGTATGTTTTGTCACCCCAACTTGGAGGCTCTAGAAAGCAGAACACAACATTTGGTGCCCAAACATGGGGCTCAAGGTGAGGTCCTACGCACATCAGCTCGACTGATGCGATTGTTCAAGTTCAGTGGAGAACTCCCTATGACTTGGAATAGGGGTAAGTATAAAAATAGGCAAGCAGGAAGAGTCACTTTCATTTTTCAGCCAAAAATGGGGCAGATACTAAGAAAAATGCCTCCCCTGAGGGAAGTATGAAGCATGTGTAATTAGATTAATAGAGAAGCAAGGTTTGTTGGCAACTCAGAGGCAGATCATTGGGCTCTTAAAAATATTAGAGTGAGTGCACATATCCTTTGCTCTCTAAGGAAGAGAGATTAGATCCAAAGATGTGGAAAATAGTGGGAGAACAACCAATTGAATATTAAAAAGCTATGGGTCCTGACTCAATTCCTGAAGAAACATTGCTTATGTACAATATAATACCATTGGCTTTAAAGAATCCCACAAATTTTAAAACAAGGAAAGATTTTAAAGTGAATGGCTAGGCAAGGAAGTGTGAAGAGAAAAAGCCTGAAGGGATGGTACTGATAACTCAGCTGGAAGGCATGGCCAATTTAAGTACCTCAAGTACCCAGCTGAAAAGCCTAAAGAATATGGTGCTTCTCACCTTCACAGCTCAGTTTCACTTTCTCCTACATTGGAGCAAGTGCCCTTCTGGCATTCCCCATCTTCTGACTCTCCTCCCTCAATTTTGCCTTCGTGGGCGAAGGGAGGAGGAGGAGTGGAAGGGGCAGTAACACCATCAGCATCACCTACACAGCAGTTTTGCCCACCCCTTATGTCACCTTTGCAGGAGGTATTAGTTAAAGCAAAGGAGAAAGGACAGTATACAGCTGGATTGAGAACTGAAGCATATCTGTGATTGAAGACTGTGACTCTTCAGTTCAAGAGAGGAGAAGATAGATTTCTTTTAATCTGGAAATTATCAAAGATTTGAAAAAAGGCTTGCACTCTTTAGGCCAAAAACCACTTGGGACATGATGGCAGCTGCTGTGACACCTAGAGCGTTTTTAGAAGCTCATTTCTCAGACATGCTAAGTCACCTGAGAAGCAATCTGATGGGGAAAAGGGATTACAATTGGGAAAAATAGAGTTGTATGCAGCTGGAACTATTGAGATATCTCCTGGACAGCTGAAATCTGAACCTGTCTGGCCTATGGATCCCTTGCCTCCACATACTATCAGCTGTATTTCCTGAGAGTGCTTACAAAACAGTATCTTTCCATACATTGATTTGAGAAACTTGGGGATATGTAGCTGATATTCCAGGCACTAATATAGGTAGGCAATGTGTGAGCTATCACTCAGGAGAACTAGTAGCATCAGGCCTTCTGATACATACTCTTGAAATGCAATTTGGTGATATTTATCCAGATTTTGACTCCCAACAACAGAACCCAGGATCAAGACACTCCTCCAAAAATAAAAGAGGGGGGAGCCACAGATAACCCTAGGGAACTTTTAAATTTAACTTTATGTATTAAAAAAAATTTTTTTTGACTTTGGATGGAAATACACTGACTCCAGCAGACAGGTTTCATACCCGCCTGAAGGGCTGTGTCTAGTGCGAGCAGCTCCACTATCTTTAGATAATCATCAGGTGATGTGGAGAGATCCAGAAAGTGGTGAATGGAAGGAACCATATAGGTTAACTACTTGGGGGAAAGGGTTTGCTTGTATCTCAACAGATGGGGAAAGAACCCGATGGGTGCCAATGAGCTGTATCTGCCTTGTCCATCAGAGAGAGACACAGAAAGGGAGAGGACCCTTGGGACAAAGGAGAGGACCTGGAAGGTATCCGGTGGTTCCACTGTGCCCACCACTGAAAGAGCCTGGCAGTTAACCCTTTGTGTACTCATGAACATCAAAAATAATTCTCAGTGAGACTGATGCAGGACTTAAAAATCTGCAAGAATCATTGGATTCCCTGAGAGATAAGCCTGATGCAGCACTTCAAAACCTGCAGGAATCATTGGATTCCCTGACACATGAAGTGATTGCTTTTAGATCATTTCTTGGCTGCTGAAGTAGGTGTATGTATGATTGTGAATTGATAGTTATTTTTTAAACCTTCCTTCTAGGACTCATGGAAATTTTTATAGTATTTTGTTTATTCATATTGTTATGTTACTACTGTGTGATTCCTCCCATGGTAATGGATTTAACTACTGGCATATACCTGCTTCAATTAAAACAAAAGAAAGGGCAAGATGTAGAGGGTTACAGTCAGTGGGAAATCTAGTTCAGCTCCCCATCTCTCCTAAGGGCTGTCGGCTTTCCTGAAAAGTGAGGGGTTGGTGACAATCTGTATTGAGACTGAAGCAGAGTGATAGCAGGTAGAAGAGTGATACCAGATGGCAAACTACAATAGCAAGTTGTTTATGTGATCCCACATGCTCAGTGTTGTTTTTGTTACATTATATAAAGGGGAAAGCCCTTGAAATGAACAGACTCCATTTTTCACCATCCTCAGGAGTCCCACCTCATCACTTCTTCACTAGGAAGGTATATTTTAATCACCCCAGTGTGGGGGCTCTAGAAAGCAATGGTACATTTTGTCACCCCAACTTGGGGGCTCTAGAAAGCAGAATACAACAGAAACTTATGAGTGCTTATTGACTATATGATCTATGCTTGAGCTTTTGTTTTCTGACTACTAATTGATCAGAGTATAGAAGCCTAGTCTATGAATAATCCTATCTGTACCCATGCTTGGTCTCTAATCATAAGTAGTAGATTTATATGTAGATTTCTATTATAGGAGATGTAGCTATTAAATAATGGTTCCCATAATTATTTTAAGGATGATACATGATCAGTGACATTGGGAAGTAGAAGAGTCATCTCAAAATGGTATGATAAGCTTAGATAATAATACTAATAAATATTCTGTAACCAATTCTGTCAAGTTCTAATGTTATCTTGTGTGTAAGAGAGGTAAAATGTAGATATGGATTTCTGAGTATGTGAATATAGTAGAGATGTGTGTATAAATTGTTTGTCAAAAATTTTAAAAAAGGAAGAAAAGTTACATCTAGCACTAATGGCTTCAAAGAAAATTATTAACTCAGCATATAAACAAAAAAATTTAATAAACCATACTTTTAATATAAAACTTTCTTCTACTTAAGAAAAACAAATTCCCATAATGAGAATTGTATTGGAAGTCACAGTAGACAATAAACAACATTAGCAATAATAACAAGAATGATTCAGGCTTGATCCATAACTTCACCAAACTTCTAGAAATAGAAATTCCATCAGTTCCATTTCAAACCATGAAGTGGATCACAGAAGCCAAAATAAGGCAAAAGCTAACAAAAATCAAACTCATACTGAGCATGGAGGAAAAGCAAATAGGCTTTTATTCATAGAAAAATAACATGAAATGATGTTTTTAAAAAGGTTCACATATACAACAACTAAATTAGGTTCAGGGGAGAGCAATGCTCAAACAGCTTAAAAAGAAGAATGTGTCCAATAATTGTTCAGAGAAAAGAAATGGTATAGTTTTGAGAGTATATTACAAACTGCCTGGCCAGTTGGAAGAAATTGATGATGAATTCCTGAAATGCTGTACATCAGCACACTAATGCAGAGGAAGAATTTAATTTTAATAAAAAACTAAAACTTTTTTGGATACCTATGGGAAATCTTTTTCAACTAAGATAAAAGCAATTTACATTCCTGGCTTATTGTACCTTGCTGATAATTTCATCTTTCAGAAGATGAAAGAAGCAAATAAGGAAACTAGTATTCTGAACCTGGTCTGGATAACAAGGAAAAACTAACTCTTGAATTGCAAACAATGTGAGAAATCAATTACATCGTCTGAGCATTTGTGATAGCTGGGGGAAATTCTGGACATAGTCTGACATATATCCCAGATTTTCTATTGTGGATTTCAGAACATTCAGAGAAGAAAGACTTGAGCCCATGGTTTGAAATTCTAAAAGGGAAATAAGCTTATGAGGGATGGGAAATCTCAAGAAAGAAATTCTGACAAGGCAGCCATGAATGATTTTGATGAAAAAGAAAAAGAGGAAGCATGCAAAGAGAACAATATGGCTCCATGGGGAGCTCTCTGATGAGCTCAGATTTTAAAAGGTCATATTCAAAAGATGGAAGCAAGGACAGACAAATGAGAATGAATACAAAAATGTGGCATGGACTTATAAGAATAGCATCAGGAAGTCTAAAACTCAGTATGAACTGAGAATTTAAAAAATGCTGAGGATAAGGAAAATGGCTTTCTTTAGCTATCTTGTAGCAAGAAGCAATGCGTGCACACATATGTATACAGATATAGATATACATGTACACAATCTTATGGGTTGATTACATGAAGATAACAGCTTTAGCATTAAACAAATATCATATTAATAATGGAGAGGCACAGTGCTATTGATGGAAGGCAGAGGTAGTTGAACAATGCACATACAATTTTGTATCTATTATTGGATCATTTCTCATCATCTAGGAGGAATCCATGGGGCTATTACTATCTATAAATTCATTATAGCCCTGGGAGATCCAACAGCTATTTACTTAATGGCTTAGAAAGCTAGCCTCAACTCCTCACCATTCCTGATCTAAGTTGTTCTGTGTTTGGCAAAAGAACATACTATAAGTGCTAAAGTCTCTTCCTGCCTCAGAATCTACCCTTGTCTTGATTAGAGAATCAAACAGGTGATGTTCCCATTTCCCAATCAGAAAATTCTTAGCCCTTTCTCTCCAATCCCTAACATTTAGAGTCATTGCTTGTCAAGACAAAAAAAAAATCATTTCCTATTATCTATCCTGGCACTGATCCCCATCTCAAACCTACCTCTCTTTCTATTTTCATTTGTTCTCTCCCTTCCACTGTGCTATCTTAGAGTCATGCTAGTAACAGATCTTCTCTAAGTCTAAATCTCTTCCTTTCTTATTCTTCACATCTTTGTACCCAAAGAAAATTACATTTCCCCAGAGAATTTCTCATCCCAGGCTAGTTTTCCCAAAGCATATTGATTCTTCTATCCAGCTTTTTGCTCTACTTCTTAATACCCCATTACAAGAAATAAGAATTAGTATATTTTTTTAGTCACTTTACTCCCTAGATGCTCTCTGTGCTTCTATGTCTTCTGCAAAAACTCTTCCTTCAAATATCATGCACTTTGTCTTATTTTCTGGTCCACTTCCCTGCTTATATAATTTTCTATATTATTTTTCAAGTTGTTTAGTAGAAGCTTTATCCTCAATTCCCTGGATCATGATTTTTCTCTTTACCTTAAGCCAATTGTCCCATACTTCATAGATTTTAATTGTTATTTATTGCACCGCATAAAGGGTTCTGCCTCTGCCCTGGGAATACTGAAGTCATCCATTGCTTGTTTTGCTATCTCCACACCTTAAAGACTATCTGTTTCTTTATTTATCCACTCTTTTCATCATTCTCTGGGGAAAATATGACCATTCTCCTTGGCAAGATTAACCACTTACTCGTCTCCTTAAATCTACCCACCTCTGAGTATCCTTCAGTTTACTCAAATGATCATTTTTTATTAACTATATTTCAATTTCTCATTATCTGTTATATTGTCTTCCACAACCTACACCCATACTCAGGTCTCATCAGTCATTTAAAAAAACCAGAAACTTGACACTAAGATATTTTCAAACGATTGTCTTTTCTCAGTTTCATTAGCAAACTCATAGAAACAGTTTATGTATGTTGCCTCAAGTTCACTACCCACTCATTTCTCAGCCTCTTGCAATTTAGATCTCTCACTTTCCAGATGATTTTTAACTACTACATAAACTCACCTTTTTTTCAATCCTTAGTACATATTGAAAATGAAAGCAATGAAATAAATCACCATAGGAAAACACAAATGAGAAATTAAGAGAAAGAGTGTCTTGAGCTGGGTTTTATCCAAGTAATTCTCCTTGTAGTTTATATTACATATTGCAAGAAAATGAATATTCATAGGTCATTTAATGGTTAACAGAAGTATAATTACTTTTCCATAGCATTAGAAAGATATTTCACAAGGATAGTATTGATTCAACCTACTTCCTTGTAGGAGTACTCCATCATCACCCACCAATCCATCAAAGCACTATTAAAGTTCTTTATGACTATTTTATACTTGGCAAGCAGAAGTGATGTCAAAAGCAGGAACCTTTAGCTCCTGTGCAAATAACAATAAAGGATGGTTTTGATGTGTTTTTTTTTTTATTTAAATAGTTAATATATTTTTTTTACATCACCAAAATTTCTCCCCATATCTTTTGTCTCCCCTCTTCCACAAAGTCATTCCATAGAACAAATAATGTTTTCTTAATGGAAAAAAAGAGAAAGAGAAAAGGAAAAATCACTATAAACAATTTCAAAAACCTGAAAATATGTGCAATGCATCATACTCATGGACTGCCTTTGTCAAAGAGGTAGAGATGTCTTCTTATATCTCTTCTTCCAAGGCAAGCTTATTTTTCATACTATTACAGCATTCACTTTTCTGTGGTTGTTTTTTCCACTTACATTGTTATAGCCATGTACACTATTCTCAAGCCTGCTTGTTTTCACTCTGATAAAGTTCATTTAATCTTTCCATAGTTCACTATAGTCATTACATCAAATTCATTAGGCCTTACAGCATGGTAATATTCCATTAAATTCATTTTTCAAAATTTGTTTATTCATTCCTTAATTAATAAACCTGTACTTTTCTTCCAAATATTTTCTATTATAAAAATATTTCTATTCAATGAATACTTGATTGTATATAGGCTTCTTTAAGATAGAAAGCTAGAAATGGAATCTCTGGATCCAATGTTATGGATATGTCACTTTATTTGCATAACTACAAGTTGCTTTAAAAAATGACCTGACTAATTCACAGATTAACCAACAACATACTTGTATCTTACCTACCCATAATCTTGCTATCATTGACTATTCCCATCTTTTGTTCACTTTGGATTTTCAGGCTGTGAGGTGCAATGTCAAAATTATTTTGTTTTATATTTTTCTTATTATTTGTGATTTGGAACATTCTTTAATATGGCTGCTAATTACTTGCAATTAATTGTTTTTGAAAACTAATTGTTTATGTTCTTTACTAAAGTATGGGGGACAATTTTGTGTGTATATACATATGTGTTTAAATATAAATAATAGAATAGCTAGCAACATCTTTTCTATAATACTTATTTATGTGCCAGAAACTGTGCCACAAATTTTTTTTTCTCACTTGATCTACTCAATAGTTCTGATAGGGAGGTGCTAAAATCATCCCTATTTTATAGATAAGAAAACCTAGGCAAACAGAGATAAGGGACTTCCCCTGAGTCATATGACTGCTAGAACTTTAGTCTTTTAAACACAAGACCTGACCAACTGTCTTCTATAACTTAATTATATCTATATTAGATATTAAGACCCTATCCGAGAAATTTGGCACAAAGGCTTTTCTCATTCAACCACATTTCTTCTTATTCTAAACACATTAATTTTATTTATTTAGAAGTTCTTAAATTTAATACAATCAAAGTTGTTTATCTCCTATTATTGCCTCTATTCTTTATTTGGTTAAGCATATATCTAGCTATGAATGGTATATCATCTGCTTTTTCCCTCATCTTATATTATATTTAACATTTAATATGAAGATCATGTCTTTAGAATATATTGTAGAATATAGTGTTGTGTTAGTCTAAGCCTATCTTTTTCAAAATCACTTTCCAATAATACCAACTTTTTTTTTTATCAAATAGGAAGTTTTATTTACATAATTTATATTTTCAAGTTCATCCAGTTATGAAGTTCCATCATTTCAGATTTTCCCTTGTCTATTCTATTCTATTAATCTATTTTTTTAAACAATACCAGATGTTTTTGGTGATTGTATTTTGAGATCTAAAAGTGCTACTCCTTCATCCCTACTTCTTTCCATTATTTCTCTTGAGATTCTAAAAATTTCATTTTTTCAAATGAATTTACTTAGTTATTAATTTTTATAAAATATTCCTTTGACAATTTTATAAGTATCACATTAAATTAGGAATTGACTCACAGTATGGATATTTTTATTATACTGGCACCACTATGTCATGAATATTATTCCATTTAAAAGTGTTCCTTATTTTGTTAAATTATAATTTGATTTTTATGAGTATTTTGAATGGTTTGATAAATTGCTAGATAGTTTATGAATTTTGTAGTCATTTAAAATGGGATTTCCTTTTCTATTATTCTTCTTGGAGTTTGTTTTTATTATATAGAATCACTATTGAGTCTTAGGGTTAACTTGGAGCATATAATTTACTAAAGTTATTAATTATTATGATAGGTGTCTTTACATGTTGTCTAAGTATTTATAAGTCAATTATCATATCAGCAAACAAGGTTAGTTTGTTCTCCTCTTTATTTATCTTTATGCTAATTTCCTTGTCTTTGTTTCTTGTTATTACTAGTATTTCCAGAATTATGTCAAATCATGCTGGAGAGAACGGACAGCTTTTCTTTACTCTTGCCTTTATGAGAAAATTTCAAATATATTCTATTTGCATATGAGGCTCTTTTTTATTTGAGATATATAGATTTTATAATATTAAAAAGTTATCTACCATATTTTGCCGGATTTTTAGCATAAATTAATACTGCATTTTGTCAAAAGTTTTTCTATATCTAATGAGATAATCATGTGAATTTTGGATGTTTCATTTTAAATAGGATTATTTGATTGAAATTAATCATTTTTTTAATATTGCACTATCCTTACATCCCTAGCTTAAATCTAATTTGATCTGATGAGGAATTTCTTGGATGAATGACTTTAGTATAAGGGAATTTTATTTAAAATTTTTGAATCAATATTCATAAACTGTAATATTCTCTCTCTCTCTCTCTCTTCCTTTCCTTCTCTCTTCCTTCCTTCTCCCTTCCTTCCTTCCTTCCCTTTCTTTTCTTTCTTTCTTTCTTTCCTTTCTTTTCTTTTTTTTTCTTTCTTTCTTTCTTTCTTCTTTCTTTCTTTCTTTCTTTCTTTCTTTCTTTCTTTCTTTCTTTCTTTCTTTCTTTCTTTCTTTCTTTCTTTCTTTCTTTCTTTCTTTGTTTCTTTCTTTCTATATCTCTAGTTTTACTCCAAACTTGACATTTCATGTTGTGTGACTACATTTACAAAAGATGGCCCTACTGTCTCAAATAATCCTTCCAAGTTCAACTGAGGTGCCATCAATTTTTTTTGAATTTTTTCTTTAATGATGCCAGTTATTCGTAATTTCTTCTTTCTCAAATTATTTTGTATTTATCCAAGTAAGAGAACTCCTTTCATGAATATAAATTTGCAAGTAAAAAATTGGAAAATTGTTTGGAGGAACTTAGTTACCCATATTCATATAGTCTATATCAAAGGGAGAATTTGAACCCATTTTACCTGACATAGAGGTCAGGTCTCTATGTACTACATCACATTACCTCTGATGCATATATTCCAATCAGTAAATGACTTGAAAACATGAACTTTTTGAATTTCATTTTTTTAATCCTCTTCCCTTAAAATAGAGCCTGTTCCATAATAGGAGCTTAATAATTGTCTATTTCTTCATACTCTGCAACAGATGCTGGTCTTTTTGCTTATATATTTGTATGTTATCTTTTTGCTTGTTTTTTTCCCCCTTATCTTATTATTTAAAATATATAATATATTTGCAAGGAGAATGTCCACTGAAATATTGCTTTCTTATTGCCTTTGAGTACATTATTGTTGTATGTCTTCTCGAGAACTTACAAACTAGGAGATCTTTTCCATTTTTGTGTCATGACCCTTTTAAACAGTCTATAAAAGCCTATGGATCCCTTCCCATAGTAATATTGTTAAGTGCATAAATTTACATTATATATTAAATATATTATGTACTATATATTACATATATTTGCTATATATAATTACATATATAATTATATATAAAGATATTATATATATAATATAGTTAACAAAATTTTAAAAAGTTTGTGGATTCAAGGTTAAAAACCTCTGTAAGCTTTCCCCCTTCACTTACCTTCACCTTTTATATGTCTTTTGATTTCTGTCATATAATAAATGAGATGCAAAGATAGTTCAGTTCCTCAATAAAAATCTAATATTTAGTTGTTCTGTCACTGGATAAGTATTTATTAAGTATCTATAATATGAAAGACCATATTTGAGGCAGTTGAAATACAAAGAAAAAATTAAAAACAGTTCAGGTTTAGAATACTTTCATGGTAACACTAATAGTTAAAATACAGTTATAGATGTCTAAAAAGTATGATTCAACAATATATGTCCCTGTTCTATATTTCTTTTCTTGTGAAATTGGAAATGACAGTACAAACAACATCAGTTATCAATATAATCAATTAAATTTATGTTGTAACTTTCTGAATTTGAATAAATGAAATTTAATCTATAAAATATCATGAGAATATTGCATTTGACTCCACTAAGACTCTGTCAGAATTGTTGCCAATTAAACAAGCTTTGGTTAAGTGTCTTCTATGTCCAGACATTGTGCTGGATACTGAGGAAATAAAAGTAATAATGAAACAGTCTTTATCCTCAACAGGCTTACTTTCTTTAGAGAGAAAAATGGACAAAAAAAAAAAAAGTCAATGAAGTTATCCATTCTTTTCTTCACATATCATAGTAATTAGCATATACATGATTTTCCTGGTTCTTCCTCTCTCTTCATTTTCAACCACTTTATTATTATTATTTTGGAAGTGAGTTGCTTAGTACTTAGAATTAGTGACCTTTTTAAAAAAGTACAGTTTGATTCTAATGAGTATTCTTTTTTTTTTCTTTCTTTCATGGGTGGCTATGGACAAAGAATTCATTTCATTGTACCATATATCTAGATCTTGAAGGAATTTCAGAAGTCATATAGTCCAACTCCTCATTTTTCCTCTGAGAACAGGGAGGATAAAAGAGATTAAGAGACTTGCTGAACTTTACACAGGAGATAAGTAAGCAGTAGAGGTTGGATTTGACCCTGGGTTTGCTGACAACTGGAGCCAGTTTCCTTTTCATAGAAACACATTATTTTCTAACCTACTCACTGGAGATGAAATTTTTATTACTTTTCTAGTTTGGCCTTTAAGTAGTCAATAGAGGTTGTGACCTAAATAATTTCCAATGGCTTCTTATCTTCGTGGAACTGTCAGAATATGTGCTTTCTTGATTGCCTTTGAGAAACTACTCACTGTTGTCTTTAATACTGCAATTATCTTAATAACTGAGAAGGACTTTTATAAAAGCATATGAATAGGACTTTATAGGAAACCTATATCTTTTGGTATATGATTTTTGACTGATATGATCCCTCAAGATGCCCTCTTTCCAAATAAATCACATCTGTATCCTTGATCCTGAAAGTTGAACTTAGGTATAATCCTCAATAGCCAGACCTAGGTGATGCAGAAGTTAAAATGAGAAGTCTTCTCTTTATTTAAGAGGATGTGACTAATAGTGAAAATCTGCCTGTGATTGCTATTATTAATAACTTCACATTTAGAAATGGCTTTATAATCTTTGACACTTAGAGGTAACTTGGGGTTGTTACTCCATTTTATAGGTGATAAAACTGTCACCTTCAAATGAAGTGACATTTTACTTTAGAGAAAAAGAATTGTAGAGAGTTAATATCATCAGTTCTCTTCTGTTTAGCCTAGTCAAAAGCTGTCTTGTTGCAGAGCATTAACTGAGTGAGAATATAAGAAGCTGACTTTTCTCTGATTATTGCTGATGTGAACAGAAGATAAAGGAGCTCCTGAAATTCTTCGTCTACTTTCCATGGAAATTATTTGTTTCTAATGGTACTTTGCTAATTTTTTGTTTACAGTTGACATACTGATAATGAAATACAGAGTTTATACCAGCTTCTATCCTATAATGCTTACTGGTATTGTACCATTTTTGGAAAATAGTAAAGAAATATCTGAGAATAATCTTGAATTATGCTGATAAGATATTAATGGAGTATATATAGTATGTGTTAGAGAATGAAAAAGGGACCATTTTACCTAAGACTATCAAGACTTTTAAAGTGTTTTTATCTGATGAATTCATACATAATTCTAGTTTATAAATGAACAAAAATATGATAGAAGAATTAAGCAATCTCTAAAGATGATTTTCTAAATTAGATTATTTTATATTGTCATTCAAATGACACATATAGATACTTAGTTAGATGTACTATGTCTAATTTTTATTGATTGTTTAAAATATTTAAGTCTGTAGCTTTAAAGTTCAGCATATATATGCTATATGCTCCTACCTTAAAATTATCCAAGAATCTATGGCAATCATAAATATGATTTTATTCAATGAACTGTTAAATATTGACATTGTCAGTCAGTAAGCATACCTTAAGTGCCTACTATGTGTCAGGCACTCTTCTAAATATTGGAGATAGAAAGAAAGGCAAAAGACAGACATTACATTTCTCAAGAGTTTCTGGTCTAATAGGGGATTCAACATGAAAATAACTGTTCAGAAATTATGTATACAGGAAAAATCAATCAAGGTATAAAATAGGAAAATGTTTATCTAAGATAATAGAAAATCAATATAATAGAAGATGAACATAGTTGATTTTAAACAAAGGGAGATGTGATGACCATGTATTTAAAATCAGCCGGAATCAGGAATTCAGGTTAAGGGAAAAATCTTCAATCTTTATTCTCAGTAGAGGTGAAGAAGGATTGCAATAGCAATATGGGCAGCTGTGACAGGGAGCCAGCTAGGAGAGGTGAAGGGGGATTGCAGGTGAAAAGAGGATCAGAGGTGAAGGGTGGTCATGATAGCAATGCGAGCAGCTGTGTCAAGATGCTAGCCAGCAGTCTCTCTTTCTGCTTCCCTTTCCACTCCCCTGCTTCCACCCACCAAAATCATCATTTCCTATACAACACATCAGGACTTGCCCAAAGAATGTGCGGGGGCCATTCTTTCTCCAAGCTTATATATTAATAGAGTATGGTCCAATTGCTATTTAGCCTCATGTGCTTGGGACCTCAGTGCATCAACTCGAGCCTCAGCCTATTACAGGGAGATTCACTCTTCATATAGGAAATTTCTCAAAACATTTCTTTATTGAAAATAGTAATTGAATGGGGTAGCTAGGTGGCACAGTGGATAGAGTACCATCCTAAAATCAGGCAGATCTGAGTTCAAATTTGGTCTCAAACACTTAACACTTCTTAGCTATGTGACCCTGGGTAAGTCACTTACCCCCAATTACCTCAGCAAAAAAAAAAAAAAAAAAAAAAAAAGAAAGAAAGAAAAGAAAGAAAAGAACATACTATTTGAATAATTGCATTTGATATTAAAATATTGTATGATAATAATAACTAATAATAGTTAATGTTTATATAGCATTTACTATATTTATATGGCATTTGAATAATTGCATTTAATATTAAAATACTGTAAGATAATAATAATGGCTTACTATATTTATATAGCAATGTCAGACATTGTGCTAAGCATATTACAATTCATTGAATTTTCACAACAATCCTAGAAAGTAAGTACTATTATTTTCACCATTTAATAGATGAGGAAATTGAGGCAAAAATAAGTTAAATAATATGTCCAAGGTCACTTAGCTAGCATTTTGGGGTTTATTTGATCACATAGTAGTTTAAATACATCTTCAATCATACTGAAAACATTAAGAACAAAATTCCCACTTGAATGAGTTCAAGAAATATCTGGTATTGTTTATCTAATGTTTATCTAAGATTTGATTTTACACAGGTATCTGACTAAAGCTAAAACATCTATAAGTGAGGCTGACCTCTTCTGGAACATGTTACACAATTCATCTCTAGTGGTCAGAGCCCTGAGTGAGGGCCCAAGAGACAGGGCAAGACATGCACCCAAAAGACAAAACAGCACAAAGCCTCCAGGTA
Organism: Antechinus flavipes; assembly: GCF_016432865.1. Lineage (NCBI taxonomy): Eukaryota > Metazoa > Chordata > Mammalia > Dasyuromorphia > Dasyuridae > Antechinus > Antechinus flavipes. The sequence continues at coordinate 285,624,972 of NC_067399.1, read as the reverse complement.
TGACAAGCAAATCCCACTTAACACTGTCAGAGACTGTTAGCCTTCTTATCTCAACCTGAGATTTCTCCCAAATCCCAAAGTAGTCAAAATACATAAGACATGGTTATTTTGACATGAAGCCTGTAGTTCACCTACTTTAATCATCAGTAGCTATTTTCTTATGTCCACTTATAATTTTATAATATGTTTCTGTTAGAAATACCAGAAATATCTGATGCTGGATTTTGATTAAAGGCCCCAAACTCTATACTCTTTTATAGATGCTGCAGTTACTGAGGTATTCCTATAATATCTGAATGAAAGATTATTTTGTTGAATCTGTGATTTACTTGATATATAGCTATGTCTTTAAACTATGTAAATTGTGATTCATAAATATTTTCTCTTCTTTTTGTCTCTGCTTCATGTCCTTTCAGTTGTTCTCCTGAGGTTCCACCCAAAGTTCTAGGGATTCTTTATTTAGTGACTAGTAGATTGCCCTACTCTATTATACAGCCTGCCTACCTCATTTTCTTATAATATGTTTATCTGATAAAATCTGCCTCTCTGGTGCTATTCTTCTTTGGCAACATTCCATAGCCTACTCGTGTCCATCATACAACATTCTATTGTTCTTTGACTGTTGGACTTAATTATTTAGAGACTATGGAATTTTATGCTTTATATCTTTATAGAATTACTTGAAGAATATTGAAATACTGGGCTTCTTTTTTTCAAACAGAAATTTACAGTAATTAAATCTCTGTGAATATACAAGTAAAATATGTCCCAAATTTCAAAGTATGTCTTTTTTTTTAGATTAAATGACTAACCAATCTAAACATTAATATCTAGTTTCAAACTATTATTTTTTTATTGTTGTTATACTGTTTATGAATTTACATATTTTATTCCCTAGAAGGAAACATAAGGAAAACAACTCAAATTTAAATTCCTGAATAGTTTTCATTACTATTTTTATTTTTGGAGGGGAAATTAGGCAATTGGTGCTAAATGACTTGCCCAGAGTCACAAAGCTAGTAAATGTTAAGTGTCTCAAGCCAAATTTGAACTCAAAGCCATCCAGTTGTCCCCAGTTTTCATTATTTTTATTGTTTGGTCATTTCAGTCATGTCTGATGCTTTGTGATATTTGGAATTCTCTTGACAAAGGTACTATAATGATTTGCCATTCCCTTCTTCAGATCATCTGATGAGGAAATAAAAGTAGAGTTAAGTGACTTGTCCAGGGTCATACAACTAATAAGGGGAAGGATTTGGACTCATGACTTCCTGATTTCAGGCCTAACACTCTATACATGACATCATCTAGATTTATAAGTAGTAATAATAAGAGGTAGAGTAGTAGAATGTGAAGATTGCTGAGACTATAATCAGAGAATCTGGATTCAAATCTAAACTTTTATTTACTATTCAGGTGGCTTTGGGCACATCATTCAATTCTTTCTGAGATTTAAATTACACATCTGAAATAAAAGAGTTGGACTAGATGGCTTCTGACATACCTCCTACCTCTTGATCTATGTAGCTTGTATATTGATATTGAGACATAAGATAGCAAAGAGAGCAGAGGGCTTGTAGTCATAAACACTTATTATTTTTACCTCTTCAAAAAAGTCTTAGTTTTTTTTTTTTATCTGTAAAATAGAAATAAAAAAATGGCACCTATCTTACAAGACAGAATAGAATGACAGAAAAAGACTTGGGTTTGGAGTCAGAAAACTCTGAAGTTTGATTACATTCCTGCCACTTATTATTTATGTGCCTTTGTCCAATGCACTTACTCTCTATAAATCTATCTAATTTCTTCATTTATAAAATGAGAATTGAGAGATAGTCAAATTAGAAGGATTCCAAGGTTATTTCCACTTCAAATCTGTGATTTTATGATACTGCTTTGTTAGAATCAAATACTGTTTACAAACCTAAAAGGGTTATATTTAACTGTGTATTCTGATAATTTTTATATTTAATAATTTTGATGATGATAATAAAGTAAATATTTAACTTCATCTCATAAAATTAATCAATAGCTTGAAAATTTTTAGTCTTATGTATTTCTTTTGCTAAGGAAATTATTTTCTATATTTATTATTATATTTTTTTGGCAAAACAATAACATAGAACGGACCATTAGGTGAGTTTTGCTTATTCATTTAATCTGAAAAACAAACTCTGAGAGAGAATTTCAAATGAAAGACAATGAGGAATTGAACAGACTTAATAAGCACATTGAAGGAAGCAGGATAGTTTACAATATGGGCCATCCATCCGGAACCTTGACTCTTTAGACAATACATCCTTTTATGCATGGTCACTTCCTATAGCTATCAGAGTAGAACCATGCTATGACAGCCATAATAGCTTCTAGTGACAAAGAAACAACAGAAAGACAAATGTTGAGACTGAAAGGATCAATAGGGAGATAACATTAGCTATATGATAGTTGAAATAAGATCTTCAAAGGGAGAAGAAAGCAAAATAAATCAGTTAATGTGGTATGTTCCCAAAACAAATTAATATAAGATTAGGATCATTCTATACACTGCATATTTCCATCACAGTGCTATTGTTCCAAAGGATTTTATGTAGCTTGATTTTTCTTTACAATCTGATTATTTGATAGTTCAAGCTATGTCATGTAACAGCACTTTATAGAATAAAATGTGTGTGTGTATGTATATGTGTGTGTGTGTGTGTAGAAGTACATTTCCTTTTTCTTTTTCTTTCTTTTCTGGAAGGGAAGGGATTCAATTGCATTTAAATGACTTGCTCACACAGCTAGTGTCTGAATCTGAATTAGAACTCAGTTCCTCCTGACTCTAGGACCAATGTGCTATTCAGTTAGTCACTAAACTATCTCAATGTGTGTATTTAAAATTTTTTATTTATTTCATTTTTATTTTATGGAATAAAAATAAAGTATTGCCATAGTATAGTATAATAAAAATATGATTGCACATGAAATTTCAAATGCATTATGTACAATTTGTTATTTCTTTTAAATATAAAATAAAATTATAATATAAAATTTTTTCTTTCTTCCCCCATCTAGAAATGCCTACCATTAGATATAACTATGTATGTTTGCATGTGTGTAAAACACTCACATAGAGAGAATCATGCTGCATATAATTCTATTGATCTGTTCTTCCTCTGAATGCAGTTAGTATATTTCTTCATATATAACCTTTGTAGTTAATTTGGATATTTATATTAATCAAAATTACTTATTTGCTCAAAATTGTTCTTGAAACAATATTACTATTACTATTACAATGTTCTCTTGGTACTGCTCATTTTGCTCTTCATTATTTCTTGCAAGTCTATTCATGTTTTTCTAAGATTTACTGGGTTCATCATTTTTTATAGCACAGTAGTATTCCATTACAATCTTATATCATAACTTCTTCACCATTCCTCAATCAATGGGCATCTTACATTGATTACATTTGTTAATCATCTTTGACTAATAATCATTAGCAATAACAACAACAATAACATAGTGAGATATAATGTGTAGAAGACTGACTCCAAGTCAGGAAAGTCTAGGTTCAAGTACTACTTCTAATAAATGTCTCAATGACACTGGGCAAGTTAAGTAATCTCTCAATGCCCCAGACAACTCTTAAAATTCTAAGGTTCATAACAGTTGCATCGGCAGAGGAAGTTTTCTTACTAGGCACTCCTTATACTAATGAAATCACATCTTATATCCTCTGGTGATGTTATCATACTACACTTTATTGGGTATGGTGTCTTCACTCTCCACCAACTGTTATATCATCTTTTCTAGTTTTGTGGCTACTGAGCTCTTTACTATTATTTTCTGATCTTCAGTTATTCAGCCCATCCAGCCTCATCTAATTTTTTTTTTTGCTACCATCTGCCAATATATAGCATCTAGTAAGAATCTGCTTAGCAAGGGATATCAAGCTCTTTTGTTCCATGACATGGGACTATAAATCAGTGCTGCCAGACAGCTATCAAGATCCCTAGGTTGAAAAATACTTTTTCATTTTGGACTGATTTTTTTCCTAGTACAATTCAAAGTGTTTTTTTTTTATCTCAGTCAATTATCTAACTTGTATTTAGAAATTCATATTAATTCTAGTCAAACAACATCACCAATCTATATTTCCTTGTGTCAATTCAATGATTCCATCTAACAAGCTCACAGAAGAGCTATGAGGTCCAGGGAGAAATGAAGTTCCCCTTACTTCCCCATATTACTTTATGAAAATAAACCTAGTACTAGACAGTTTGATTTTAATAATTTCAAACAAAATTACTAGCAAAGATAGTATGGTTAGGTTTTCTATCCTTATTCTAAATTACTGACTCTATGATGCATACCAAGCAGCACTAAAACTGTTGTTTTCCATTTTAACCAACATGAGAACACCATTTATCTAAACTAATTTGCTATTTTCAGATCAAATCGACTTAGTTTGGAATTACTCTAAGCATATGAGTTGATATCATGAGTTTTGACTTTTAGAATTTAAAAAATAGACTAATCTCCCTGTTTCGACCTCAAAGATTTTCTCTGAGAAGTCATAGTGTTTGAAAATCACCACACATTTGCTTTGACTAACTATTCCTGATGTTGACTTATAGTTTTGTCATATCATAAGTTGACTAATAACTATGTAATGCCATAGAGCATTAAAACTGGAATGTGCCTTAAATGTAATCTATGGTGAGACTTACATGAACAGATGCTAAGTGAAATGAGCAGAACCAGGAGATCATTATATACCTCAACAATGATACTATTTGAGGATGCATTCTGATGGAAGTGGATCTCTTCAATAAAGAGAGCTAATTCAGTTTCAATTGATCAATTATGGACAGAAGCAGCTACACCCAAAGAAAGAATTCTGGGAAATGAATATAAACTGCTTGCATTTTTGTTTTTCTTCCTGGGTTATTTATACCTTCTGAATCCAATTCTCCCTATGCAACAAGAAAACTGTTTGGTTCTGCACACATATATTGTATCTAGGATATACTGTAACCTATTTAACATGTAAAGGACTGCTTGCCATCTGGGGAAGGGGAGGAGGGAGGGAGGGGAAAAATCAGAACAGAAGTGAGTGCAAGGGATAATGCTGTAAAAAAAACCCTGGCATGGGTTCTGTCAATAAAAAGTTATTTTAAAAAAAATTTTAAAAAATAAACATAATCTAATTCAAGTGCTTTAATTTACAGATAAGACACAAACACTTAGAGAAGAGAAGTAGAGGAACAAAAAAGTGATCTTTCTCATTTTTGCAGTCTAAAAGACCTGATTTCAAATCTCTGCTTTACCACTTATTACCTCTATGACTTTTATCACTTTGCTTAATATCTCTTATGTGCAGCTAATACACAAGATGACAGGAGGTCAAAGGAGGAGGTATAAAAGAAGTAAGTACTAAGAGGAGCTTGATGTAGAGTAGCACTTGTTTGAAGTACTCATTTTCTCCACTAAACTTATTAAAGGAACACAAAATTTAAATGCTTCTAGTGCATACTTGTTTTAAGCCGTTCAGCCTTTCAAATTTCATACAAATTTGGTGAAGTCAAAATGGCAGGAAAAAAAAATACAACAGGAAATTTCCTGAACTCTTCCCAGTTTCCTATCAAACAATTCTAAAATTAACCCTCTAATTAAATTCTACAGTGACAAAATTCACAAAAATATAGAGTAAACTTATTTTCCATCCCAAGATAACTTATAAGCACTGCAGGCAAGGTATGTCTCACTTGGGTAAAAAGGAAGCACATTCAAGATCATAGGCAGTGTCCAGCCAAGCTAGCTAAAGACTCTTAGCCACAGCACAGATTAGCAACCAATGCCTCTTTGTCCAGGCTCAGCAGGCCAGCTATGAGACCTGCAACCCCAAAACATCAGGCAAACTGCAAGCCCTGGAACCCCCAGCACAACAGGCTCAACTAGGCCAAACCAGCCCACTGTAGTAGGCAAGCCATCAGCCCTAGAGGCCCTGATGAATGATTTCCATGACCAGACTCCTAGGCCCTAGCACAAGAAGCTTGAGAATAGTGCTCCCTATAACCCAGGAGCAGAATTCAATTTTAAAAGTCACAAAGTGACTGGAATATATAGGGAAAAATCCCTGACCATAGAAAAACTCTATGAAAATAGGGAAGATCAAAACACAAAATCAGAAGAGGGCAATGTCAAATACCTATATGCAAAACATCAAAGGGGAATAAGAATTGGTCTGAAGTCCAAAAATTCTGCTTGGAAGAGTTCAAAAAGATTTTAAATCAAATCAAAAGGTAGAAGAAAAATTGGGGAAAGAAATGAGAATGATGCAAGAGACTATGAAAATAAAAAGAGTCAACAGCTTGGAAAAAAAGAAAACAATTCCCTAAAAAGTAGAATTGGCCAAATGGAAAAGGATGTAATAAAAGCTAACTGAAGAAATTAATTCCTTAAAAATTAGAATTGGGAAAATAGAAGCTAATGACTCTATGAAACATCAAGATATTCCCATACAACTCTAAAAGTGGTTCTGTCTTGCCTTACATAGTTGCAACAACCTGGTTTTGATTTTTAAGGGAATTTATGTTCTGTAGATCTCTTGGCTCCTTTATGACTTCATTTTTATTTTAAAAACCACTATGTCATAAGAGAAATTGTGTCCAAAGATGTAAAAAATCTTTTTTATCAAAAACATGATAATTTGTTCAGTTATCTTTTATTTGTGTTGTCTTTATCTGAGTAAGTGAAAATTGATGGAGAAAGAACTGATGGGGAAATAAAGAAGAGCATTGGTCTGGAGAAGCAGTTCTCTGTATCTCTTGCTAGAGTTCCATCCACAACATTACTGTAAATCATAAAGACTACAAGTCTCTGGAAGGAGGAAACCCAATATGTATTCAGGAGAGAATTCCTTGATGTTTTAGGGCCTTGTATAATGATCTTTAATGTGTCTACTAATTTGTAAATTGAAAAGTAAAACTATCCTATGTTTTGGAACTTGTGTTACCAAGTATTTGAGCAAAGAACTACCATTGGGGGTAGTTCTAAGTACTGACTTTCCCAAATCTTACAGGCAAAAAAAATGAACCAGAAAAGTCTTAAGCCCTCCAAATATACCAGTGTTTTGTGTCATAGGGAAATTTCTGATAACAGGATACAACTATATGATTTAGAATTATTATTTTTTTTATTTGAGTCCCCCCCAAAATGGGAAGAAATATGATGAAATCATTGAGGATCAGTACATTGGAATATAAGTAGGAAGTGGATAATATCCACATTGAGATTTTAAAATATGAAGAGTAATATGTTAGGAAGCATTATGACTGAAAATTTGACAGTGATAATGGTAGGTCACCACCTAAGTATAAATCAATAATATAGTCAAGCTATTCACAAAGTTAATATAACATAGATTTAATAAAACAGGAAAATAATCTACTTTTATCACACTCAGTACTCAATAAGACTCTTATTAGCAGGGAAGGGAGAGATTATAAGTGAAGAGATCAATTAAAAGACTATTACAGTTATCCAGTCAAGGGATGATGAGGGACTGAACTAGAGTGGTAGCCATGTCATGGAAATAGGAGATATATGTGATAAATGTTGTGATAGTATAATGAGCATGTCTTGGCAGTGGTTGCTAAAGTAAAAGTAACGCTAAGGCTGATTTTTTTTTTTATATCTTGGGTCAAGTTTAAGAGGAATGTGATGATACCTTCTTAAAAAAAGGAGACGTTTTAAAGTTTTAAGAACAGTTTTTAAGTTTTAAAAATAGAACTTTTAAAGTTTTAAGTTTTAGAGGTAAGGAAGAGAGAAAATTTTTTGTACACATTGAATTTATAGATGATTAGAAGGCATGGAGGAAGATATTTATTCAATGTCATCTTAATGGAAATAATAATTGAATTTATGGGACTGGAAGAAATGGAAAGAAAATATAGAAGGAGAAGAGAAGAGAGGCCAGGACAGAGCTTTGGGAAATGCTTATGCCAAGAGGCAGAACAGAAAGGAGAATCAGCAGAGAATAGTGTCATGGAAACTCAAAGAGAAAAGAGATTCAGGATAAGGGAGTATTTACAATATGAAAAACTTCATTAAGATCAAGGGAGATGAATACTGAGAAAAGGTCACTTGATTAAGCAGTTCAAGAGATTATCTGTAACCTTGGAGAGAACAGTTTCAATTTACTTGTGGGGTCAGAAGCCAGACTGCAAGAATTAGACACATGATGATGACATGGAGAAAAATATTTTTTTTCTCCAGAAGTGAGAGATTGAAGACATTAGTTTGAGGAAAAGATATGTCAAATTATGATTTATTTATTAATTTGTTTGTTTGGGATGAGAGAAGACCTGAAAAACAGTGAGAAAAGATAAAATGCTTGGGAGGAGACAAGATCTTGGAGTATACAAGATGCATAGGTGGAGGAATTCATATGGCTAATGGAAATAGTCACTTTAAAAAAAAGGATGCATATGAACAGAGATATTTTTAGATATGGAATATCAAGGAATTAGCATAACATGAAAACCTTTGGAATAATGACTGGTAGGGGAAGGATAAATTCAATCAAGGAAGTTTTGCCTTGTTAGCATTAAAAGCCCAGATTAGGTTAACACATAGTAAAAACCTGTTCAAAATGTTTATTAATTCTAGAGTATGGGTGAGATGAATGACAAATGATCCACATGTAAATAATAGCCAAAATGATGAGAATGGTTAATATAATTGATGGAAACAATAGAATAGAAGCAAATAAAAGGTAAATATCAGAATAATCAGAAATAACATAATACTTTGTGTTTAGGGCCTGAGATAAGAAAAACCAATGGAGGAGATAAAAGAATAAAAAGGAAGGAAGTAAATCCGGTATTATAGCTTCATGGAAATCAGGGGAGGAGAAATCATAGATTTAGATTTGGGAGGAACCTTAGAAACTAGTGAGTACAACCCCTTCATTTTACATATTAGGAAATATACATATATACACGTGTATGTATGTGTATGTGTGTATATATATATATATATATATATATATTTTATAATAAAAATGAGACCCATAGAGGTTAAGTAAGTTATCTAAAATCAACTTTTTGAGAAGTAACAAATGTCCAATTTATAATTTTATAATATTTATATATTAGCTCATGAAAACTAGTTTTTCTCTTAATGGAAAATAAAATCTAATAGATATAGGAAGCATAATACAGTGAGTAGATTCAGGAAGACCTGATTTCACATTTTTCCTCTCACAGTAGCTTTTGAGAATATAAAGTTACTCTCTTTGTGCTTTGAGACAGCACCCTATAATCATACATTTAGAATTGGAAAGGACCACAAAAATCATCTTGTCATCTTTCTAATTTTGAAGATGAAAATGAGACACAAAAAAGTTAAGCAGATAACCAAATCTACATAGGTGAAAAGTAGCCAAGCTGAATTTTGAATTTAATACTTAAGACTTATCTACTATTATTATTGGTTGTGATCTGCATATATAGAGAGAGCTTTCACATCATTACTCTTAGGCCAATAAACACAGATACTTTGGATAGCTTTTTCTGTTAATAAAGATTTGCTTTATAAATCTGGAGTAGGGGAGGATCTCATGTGTGTCTCATAGAAGAGGTTTAATTAGTAATGGGTTGAGCTGTACACCTCATTCCATTCTTCTGAACAAGACATCAATAACATTAACAGGCAGCATTTAAGTGGGCTTTCAAAGGATGAAAAGGAAATACTGTGGGAGTGCGAAAAGTGGCAAATTTCCAGAAAATTAGTACACAGGGATAGAAGAATGACTTATCCAAGCCTACCAAGCCAGCTGATAGTGGAGTTAGCACAAACAGAAAGTTAAGCAACTTCTGTTATTTGGGTACCATTTAAAACGTTAAACATCCTAAAGAATGTTCATGGTGCAAGGGAGAATACATTGTAGATTTCACATACCTTGAAAGACACAAACACATATATATACAACAAACTCTTTTCTTATTAGGAAAAGGAAAGTTAAGGGAGGGGGAAAAGTAGAGAAAGCAGCCACCACAATTTTTATTTTAAAGCAACTGAATAGAAAAACAGTAATTTATGTTCTTGTAATCTCTCTGTTTCTTCTGTAGTTAACTACCCCAAAACTCTCCCCTCAATTACTTAGATTGCAGGCCCACTGGGCAGGAAGTTTATCCTCCTCTATGTTTTGTGTAGCACCAAGCATACTGTCGCTATTCAATAAATGTTAAATAATAATAATAATAACAATTATCCTGGCATCCTAGATGAGCTGACACACAACAAAGGAAATATACAAAGAAAAAAATAATGCTTTGCTCTTAACATGGCACTTTTTGTTCAAAGATTTCAGAGTCTTTATCAATGTTATCTTATTAATCTTTACAATGCCTTGGTGAAGGAGTGGAAAGTTTTGTTTTCCTCTGTTCATACTGTCCCTCCTCCTTACTCCCCTACTATTTTTTAGAGAAGAGAACTGAGGCAAAAAGTATTTTTGCTTCCTATTGTCACATCAAAAGAAAATCAAACATCCAAGATACCATTTCCCCAATTCTTGAAGATTCTTACAAATTGCAATATTAATAAGCCACAAATCCATACATAAAATTTCTGTGCAATAGTGTCCTATTTCTAAAGACACATACATATTTAATAATGATCTTTTGAAGAAATAAGTTATATTAGTAATATAAGGCAGGCCTTTTATCAAACTAGAAGATTTTTAATTATTAACCCAGGAATAGTCTTATGAATATACAGAAAACATAGAATAGTTTCACTGGCACACTCAGAAAGATTATTCTCTTTGGTCCTTTCTCCCCAGAAAATGGCCAAGTTGATGTTTCCTAAGATTTTACAGCACATTCTACATATGTTTTATGTTATGTCTAGTTATTAAGAATAAACTAAGCAAATAAAGAAAGGCTCATTACCAGGTTGACCATGCAACAATTAGTTATTCGGCTTTAGGACCCTTCAAATAGGAACTATCAAATCATAAAAGGATTGTAATCTGGATTAGTGGAGAGAATATTCATGTGGATGCAATTAGAGTTTATTTGAGTATCAAAGGAAGAGTTTATATTAACAAGGAAACAAAAATGAAAAGAAAACATTAGTTATCTAAGAGTGAGGGAAAGGAAGAAATAATCCTGGGAAGCTTCCAATCAACTTTTGATTATACTGGGGTAGATTATCTGCATTGTGAATTATGCATGACTAATTTTGGATCTTAGACCAGTGTTTCCCCACTGCCTAGGAAGCTCCTAGGCCACTTCCTCCCACTGCCCAGCTGGTGTGTGCTCAGTGAAAGCAAACTCATTTTAATACGAATCTAAGCAAAACATAATTAGGAAAGTAAATGTGCTGCAAAAAAAAAATAATAATATAGTATATTACAAAGCCAATTGGAAAGGATGTGAGAATTATCTTCTGCCTTGAATTATCTCTTCATATATTTCAGCCTGAAGAAGTCAGGGTTGACTTTGCTTATTTAATTATACACTATACAGATCTCCAAAACTTATAGAAGAGGTTTCTAGACGCTTTAAAATAATGGTCCTGTTAATTGAAGTCTATAGCTTTGTTGACTGTAATGTAGCAACATAGCCCTCTTCTCTACTTTCAATTGACCCCCCCCTTGTTCCTTACTCACCATCCCTGTAACTTTCCATACCAAAGTATTCCTCTCTGTCCATCTTTGTGCTATATGTCTATAGATATTTATATATAGATCTCTGTGTGTATGCATAAATATATGTAGACAATACATATATGTATGCATGTGTGTATACACACACACACACACACAAACACACATACATATCCCACTCTACTTATCCCATTAGAGTGAAGGCTGCTTGAGGGTAATGGCTTTCTTTGAATTTTTATTTTTAATCCCAGTCATAAGAATAAAACAATGCATACAATAAATGATTATTAAATTATTTTCATTCATTCATTCATTCATCTCTGGGAAAAAGTGGTTCTCTTTCAGTCAGGATTGAAATGTTTTAGTGAAAAAAAAAGTATGATAAATAAATGAGATAAATACCTTAATGCTTTAGTCTGTTCTTTTTCAGAGAGAAATAACAATAGCTAAGTATAACTATCTATCTTCTCTTTACCTTCTTTTGTGTTGTCCTTTTAAAGTCTTTAGAACCAGAGAACCCATAGGATTTATATATGATGGTTGGATTGAAGTATACTACATGGAGCATGCATGAAGATGAACCTGGAGGTAGAAGAGCAGCATATGGAGCACAGAAAAAGCTGTCTGGCAAGCCCCTGACTGGATAATTACATGTGATTCAGGAATGAAGGTCTTAGGGATGACAAAGTAATCTCTTTATAAGTAATGGCATCAAGGAGAGTCTTCATTAAAAGGAGTAGTCACTGTGCTAAGAATTACCTGCTCCATAGACTTTAATAGGGGAAACAGTTATTTTTCTCTCTGTCTCTTTCTCAATCTGTGTATGTGCCTCTTTGTCTATGTCTGTGTTTGTATCTGTCTATCTGTCTTTTTCTTCCTTTTTGTCATTGAAATATGTAGCAAATGCCTCTCTCCATGCCAAGATTTCCTGTGAGGGATGGGGAAGGGTTGGTATCCTCCCCCATCATGTCAAAAATGGTAAACTACTCACACATGGTATAAGGCCCATCTGTTCCAAAAGGAAGCTTAGTCAGACTCCTAGATCCCTGGCTTCCTCTTCTGTCTCGTGTTTCTTTTGCTCAGTATAAATGACCAAATAGCAAACTCAATATGGATATTGCCATTTTTGGAGTCAACTTTGTGAGTTTGAGAGGTGAGGAGCTTCTGAGATCATCAGATTGTTCTAATTGTGCTACAAAATGCCACCTCTTACACCCACTTTGGTGTGCCTTGTAAAAGATTACAACCTGGTTTGCCAGAAGACATGGACCTTGGAGGAGATGGCGCAGAACCAAAGAAAAAAAATTGACTGCCTGCTCAGCAGTTTTACAAAATATTTTTTGCTTTGTTGTAGTTGAATTATTTCACTTGTGTTCAACTCTTCCTGACCCCATTTGGAGTTTTCTTGGCAGATACAGGGATAGTTTGCCATTACCTTCTTCAGTTCATTTTATAGATGAGGAACTGAGGCCAACTGGGTTAAGTGATTTGCTCAGTGTCACATAGCCAGTCTGAATCCACATTTGAATTCAGGTCTTCTTGACTCCAGGCCTGACACTTTATCCATCGTATCACCTAGCTGACAGGATATTATAATATTAGTCATAAGTTATTGATGCTACTGGTTTAAGTTTTTGTCAGTGTTTCCTTATGAGAAATTTTCATTAAGACTTCTTTTGTGTAGAAAAATAAGTAGCTACCCTATTCCAGTTTTACTTTGAATATTAAGCAAGTTTGTACTCTCTCCTTTGGGAGAGACTCTAGCGAAAACTAAATCTGAAGTTGCAATAACATTCCCTGAGTCTCCAGATCAGAAGTACAATATGCCATAAAGTGTAATATTGAGCTCTTTCCTCAGCCTCCTCAGAATTAAACCCAGTCTGCCAGCATGGAATCAAGCTGGGAAGAACTACTTAGTGAATAAAGGAGAGAGTCAGTATTCTAGGCTTCCTGGGTCCAACAGCAGACATGTATGTTGTTATATATGGATAAGAACTGGAAAGGACCTAAAAGTCCATGTACTCCAATCCCCTCATATTATAAAGGAAGAAAGGGAAGTCCTCAGGGATGGAATTTGAACTCAGGCTTTTGATCTGGTTTGGTACTATCTGAACCTCTATCCAGTAGCTTGGTACCATAGGAATTTTCCCAACTTGCTATGGGTGAAGATCATTCTTTCAATGTACAATTAAGATTTTAAGTTTGGTGACTTGGCATTCAAAGTTACTGAGAACTTCAACATTTTCTATTTCCTTTTTCCTAGGTTACATCTCCTTGGTGATATACTACTTGGTAAGGAGAGCTCAGTTTTTCTTCCTTCTTTTTTCTTAAGTAAGAAGATTCTTTTAATTTTTTTTCAGAGGGTGTTCTCTGTGGCCTGAAATAATCTTTTCCCCTCTTTTTAGAAACCTTATCTTCCATCATTCCATTGAGGAAGAAAAGTAAAGAAAACTGTGTAGGGAAAGGAAAGAATGGAAAAGAAAAGAGAAAAGAAATGAGAAGAAAAAAGTTAGGAAAGGAGAGGAAAATAAAGAAAAAAATAAATCCATAAATATATAGATGCATAGTCTGACAAAACAAAACCTCACATTTGTCATGGCATAAAACATATGCCTTTGTACTTTAAATTTATCTTCTTTTTTAAAAGTAGGTGATGTGTTTCATCTTCATTCATTGGAATTTGTGATTTGCTATTATGATGATCAGAATTTGTAAAGATTTTTAAAGATCTTTTTTTCTGTAAGGAATTTGTATGCTTTTTATTCTGGTTCTGCTCATTTCATTAATTTATTGGTTCATAAAGGTTTTTTTTTTTTCATTTTCTCATGGGTTTTGCTTTTGCTTATATAATTGTTATGTATTATTCCATTACATTCACATACTAAAATCTGTGAACCAATTCTTCTTTAGGACACTGATAGCTCCAATTTGGAGCTATCAAAAAGAGTTACTTTAAACATTGTACAAATGTTGTTCCTTTGCTCTTTCTTTGTAGTATAGGTTTAATAGTGGTATAATTTGATTGGAGGTCATACACAGTTTAATAACTTTGTGAATATGGTTTCAAATTGCTTTCTAGAAGAGTAGAACAAATATATAGCTTTACTAAGAGTTTCACCACAAAAACTCCCCCAACTTTTTTTCATTTTTTTTTTTTGTATCATGTGTAATAGAAATCCAAAGTTATTTTACTTTGTATTCTCTACTAGTGATTCAGAGAATTTTTCATATGGTTGTTTTTAATTTTGATGCCTTCTTTGAAAACTGCCTGATTATATCATATGTTCATTTAACCATTGGGGAGTAGTTCTTAATCTTATAAATTTGAATAATTCCCTTATATTTCTTGGATATGAAACAGTTTTCAGAGAAATATGTTGCAAATATATTCTCCAGAAAATTAAACCTAAATGGTAATTTTTTAAACCTTATTTCTTTAATTTGTATATGTTGTGCCCCTTTTTGAAAGGAGGTTATCTATTCCTTTGGATATGGGGTGAGGTGTTCATCTAAACCTAATTTATACCAGGCAGCATCTAGCAATTTTTGTCAAATAGTGAGTCCTTTTCCAAGCAATTGGGATCTAATATGTATATATATATATATAAAACCTATACTACTATGTTTATTTGCTTCTACAAGAAGAAAGGATTGTTTGAGAACTGGTACTAAGAGATCCCTTTCCTTCCCATTTTCCCTTGAGGTTCTTGACTGTTTATTCTTCCATGTGAATTTTATTCTTATTTTTCTATATGTATAAAGTAGTTCAAATTTTATATGATATAGTATCTTTAGTGGTTTCTTCAGTACATTCTTAAATAAGTAACTTAATTAAGATACCTTGGCATTTGCAATTCCATTTTATATCTATAAGCGTTTCCTATTTCTCTGATTATTTAGGCCTGTTTGAGTCATATACTTTTTGGCTGATTCTGAGTAGATCAGCTTTCATGTATTTTATAGCTTTTGCAGTTATTTAAAATGGAATTTCTCTTCCTGTCTCTTCCTGCTGAGTTTTGCTGGTAATATAGAGGAAGGATTGAATTTACGTGAATTTATTTTGTCACCTACAATGTTGCTGAAATTATTACTTAAATTAATTTTAGTTGACTGTTAACTAACTCTGAGTACTATCACATCATCTGTTATAAATGATAATTTTGTTTCTTCTTTATTAATACTTATTCACAAATTTTTTTTGTCTTGTTTCATTTGTATTTGTATCACTTTTTGTAGAACTTTACAAAGTAGTAATTTGTAGCACTTTAAGAAGTAGTAATGGTGATAATGTTCATCCTTGCTTTACCTCTCTCTTATTGGAAAGGACTCCAACTTTTCTCCATTATTATATTTGTTCTTAGACTTAGATAAGTGCTATTTGCTGAATAAAGGAAATGTCCATTTCCCTATGATTTTTAGTTCTAATAAAATTTTATTTGGATTTTTGTAAAAAAAATAAATCTATTGATAAAATATAGAATTTTGGTTTATTTTTACATTAGTATCATAGTTTATTCTATTTATAAACTTTCCTATTTTGAATTCACCCTATATATAATTCCAAAAACGTCATAGTGTATGATGTGTTTTAATATTATTGTAGGCTACTTGTTATTATTTTATTAAAATTTTTTGTGTCAATTTTCATTAGGGATATTGAGAAATATTTTTTCTTTCTCTGCTTTGAATAATGAACAGAAGACTAGATACTTTTTATTTTTCTTGTTTTGACAAATCAAACTTATTTGGCAAGCATTCCAATACTATTGGAATTAATTTCCCTTCGAACATTTGGTGAATTTACTAATAAATCTATCTGCTCCTGGAGGGTTTTTATTCCATTAGTGGTTTTATTTAGGCATTTTTGGATTTTTTTTGGCAATTGTTTTGCTTAAATAGATTATTTTTTCTTTATATCTGGAATTTTTATTTTTTAAGTGTTCATTGAGTTCCTCCAAGTTGTTATTTTTGTTAGCATATAATTAAATAAAATGGTTTCAAATAACTCTTACTTTATATTCCTTTTACTTTATTTTTCTTTTGCAATATAAATAGTCACACTTAACTACTTAAAGGTAGTTTCTAGTTTAGTTTCCAATTAAAGTCCTCTTGCTTTCAATTTTATCACTTTTTTTCTTTATTTTTTCAGGATTTAAATTTAGTTAGGGATTTTGCATTTGCTGTTATTTATGCTCAATGCATTGTACAACCAATTCATTGATATGTTATTTAATTCTCTTGCTGATTAAAGTATTTAGAAATATAGACAGATTTTTTGTATCTATTTTTCTAAAAATCTACATATGAAATATTTGTTTATATATGATGTTAGATCCTAAGATGATGCTAGAATTATCTAGTTTTGGTATTTACCTTCCTTCTATGGGAGATTGGAGAAGTTTAAGGCTACAGAAAACGACTAAGAAGAGCTGAGTTCTTTTCAGAAGAAATGCATTCACATACATTTGTCATTTTTTTGATTATTTTTCAAGTGCATATATTTTGTTGTTTGAAATATATATGGTTTAGGGGCAGCAGTAGATAGAGCACCAGCCCTTAAATCAGGAAAACCTGAGTTCAAATTCGGTCTTTGACCCTTAATACTTCCTGTGTGACCCTGGGCAAGTCACTTAATCCCAATTGCTAAAAGGGGGAAAACATATATATATATATATTATATATATATATATATATATATATATAAAGAGAGAGAGAGAGAGAGAGAAAGAGAGAGAGTTCAGAAATTTTTCTGTTAGTACAAATATATAATCTCTATATAAATGTATATAGTTCTTTGTTCCTTATGTATATTATATTTTATTAATATTCATGTTCATTATTTCAAAATTTTTCTTGTGGTTACTTTAAAATTATTTATCTATCCTCATTAAAAAAAATTCCTCCAGAACATAAATGAGCAAAGTATAAAAATGATGAAATCTCTGAAAATTTTAAGATTAAGAAAACTAAATAGGTTTGGAGCAAAATAAAGTCAAGTCCTTTTGAACTTTCAGAAGTCACTTTCATGGTTTTAAGAAAGAGGTGTGTCAATAATAAATGCACTGGATAAAACCTTGCTAAAATTGCTTGTTGGAAGAATGCAAGCTTTTCTCATCTGCAAGACTGCTTTAGATTTTTAGATGTTTAGATTTGTTGATGAAATTCATTATTTCATTAACCATCAAGTTAACTTGCCATAGCAGTATTTAATTCAGTTGAACAAAATATATTGAAAACTAATTTGATAACAATAGTGTTGGAATATTTTTAGATAATAAGTAATTGTGCTGTTCATTGATCACTGATTAGACTTTATTTTGAAAACAACTGAAATCATGAGTTCATTTCAAATTTGTCAATCATTATTAATAGTTTGCCAACATTTCTATTGCAAGTACTTTTCTTTAATGACTTATATAGTTCATAAGGTTGTGAATTAAAAGCTGTACTCTACTTCTTTATATATATTTCCATTTCTTTAAGTAATATGCCTAAAATTAGCATAATTTCTTTTCAGGAAATTAATGTTCCTTTGAAGAACAATAATTATATTCATTTTGACCTATTGAAATAACTTTTTTGTAATGTCATCTTTGGAGCTTTTCTAATCAGTTCTACAAATATAGGCTCTTTCTTTGCTGACTCAACACAAATGTATTTAACTAATGAGTTATGGACTTCCCAGAGCCTTCTAATCTTGTTTAAGTTCTTCTAAGAATTTCTGATCTATTCCTCTATTCTTGTACTTTCTTCTAGTTCTATGTTCTACCTTATATTTTTCTATTGTTCTAGAATCAATATAGCTCCTGTGACAGATGACCTTATTTTTGTGTTCTTTGTGGAATGTGGTTGTATTCTATTTTTGTAGTTTTGATGACATTTCTGGACTTTTTGTTTTTCTTTATTGGGTGTGGGAGACAGCTCATATATTGATAGAAAGCAAAGTGTAAGATTGGCAAGTATGCTTCATTTTTTAAGGTATAGCTGTAGACAATCTTCTACAACTTTTTCATCTTTCCTGACTGCCTAACCCCTAATGCCCTCCCACTAAGTACATCTCAGATAACATTCACAAATCTTTTTTTTTTTTGTTATTATAGAAGGATGGATATCAGAGCATAGACTTTCAAGGTCACATGAAGGTAATTGTTGAATACTACCTTCTGGTTCTTTCCTATTCTTGAGGAGGTACACTAAAATAGGGTTTCTTAAACTTTTTCTACTTGTGACCTCTTTTTACCTGAGAAATTTTTATGTGACTTCAGTATATAGGTGTATTAAATAGGTATACAAATCAAGCATTTACTGATAATAAATCATAAATTTGTAAACCCCACAATCAGTTACATGACCCCATACTGATCATGTAAGTTTAAGAGACATTTCATTGGATGGTCCTAATGACAACAGCCCATATAGAAATGAAGATCTTACAAATTCAGGGAAATATCAAAATTCACTTGACAACTGATTTCATCCTCCTTAAATTCTAGGTACGATGTTAGACTACTGTCACTTTGGCAACTGTCAAGACATGTTCATTTAGGATAGTGCTATGTTTTTCATGGATTCCCTTGCTACTTCTTTGGTCTTTGTAACTTTGTTTATTTGCTTCCAGAAAGCTAAAATTCATTAGCAGTATTGTCTTTGAAGTATTTATTAATTATGATTCTTTGTATATAATAGGAACTTGGTGATCATAGAATGCCTAACCAAAACTTATGAACCTCTAAAATTCTCTCTTATATCTTGGCATGTAAGCAGAGAGAATAGAAAGATAAAAAAGAACAAACTCAATAGTTTGACATTCAGTTATATGAGCAGTGACAAATGAAAGAGGGTAGATATATAGAGATTATGTGGGATAGTTTTTGAATCTAGGAAGGCAATAGACTTAGAGGTTAAAAAGTTCATGATGCTTAAGTACCTTGAGCTGGAATTTGATGACTTATGTAGTTTAAAAGGTAGCAAAAGTAAAATTCCTGATGGTAAAAATTAGATTCTTAGAATGTCTAAGAAACAGCTGATATGGAGTGAGGTGCAATTGTTATAAAGGAATCAGTTTAAAAGATGGTATAATTATAATAGTCCTGATTACTAATAGAAGAGGAAACTCATTACAATTTCCCAATGAGAAATCTAATTTTACAATAATAATTTTTATTTTATCATTGACATTACAAAAGCATAGTATTTAGAGCTGTAAGGTATTTTAGAGACATTCAACTACAGTTCTTTTATATGAATAATCTGAGGGGTCTGAAGACTTGTCCAATATGACAAAGCCATTAAATTTCAGAATATCCTATTTTAATTCTGGTCCTTTCAAGTACTGAAACAGCTCATTCAATGATTCCAAGCTTCTTGCTTCTTTTTTTTTTCCTATATCAACATTACAGCAAGGCCATATGGCTATGAATCATGGAACATCACATTCTCAAAGTCAAAATTGCAGGTGACTCAAAGATTAATAGAAAGATGTATGATGAGTATGAGTAGGCTGTAGCATATCAGCAAAAATATTAGCAATGATGATTTGCATGAGAGAATTTATATAAAATATATTATTATGGGACATTTATGATCATAAAAGAAAATTGATTTTCCAGTATAAAGACAGATAGCTGGAGAAGTGCATGGTTGCATTGATCTGAACCCATTAGAAAATTCACATGAGGCAACCCATTTCCCACTTCCCCTCCCCATTCCCCTACCCTCTTATTTCCCTCTTCAAAAGGAAGCTCATGAACTGTTCTGCACATGTATAGATGTTCCTCTCTATGTTTCTTCTGATTTTGTGATATTTGATACCTCATCTCAAATTCAATCTCAATCTAGCAAGTTTTTTAGTACCTGGTCCCTATGTATCCTAGAACATCAATTGTCTACTATATCCTTACCCTGAATATTTTCCTTATTCCAGCTTTCTTCTTCCATTGATAAGTTCTTCCTACATCCTTAATTTTGTGTTGGCCAACCTTATTGTCTTATTTGCCTGCATGAATATCTGCCTCCTTCAACTATTTCTCTTTTCAGCTATCTTTTGTGTCTTGTCTTCCCCTATTAGGATATAAACTCCTTGAATTCAAATAATGTCATTCTTTTTGCTTGTATTTATATTTCCAGCACTCATCATAGCATCTAGTACATAGTAATAAATTAATTCATTTTTGTCCCTTGTTACTTATAGAATTAGCTAGGCCACTGAGAGTTTATATGACTTGTTTTGGTCTTCTTGACTGAAAGACCACTAGGGCAAGTAATAGCTACAGTAATGAGATCATGGATACATCAAACCTTGGAAATGGGTTATAAGTATGTTTTTGTGTCAGATATAACATTTGAATGAATTTACATATCCCTAATTTACACACATACATACAAATATACATAACTATATCTCTGCATATACAACAATCAGAATTTGACCAGAGATATAGTCAGATTTATAATATATCAGTATTTATGATTAATCTTTTTCAAGTTTTTTCTTCTATGTATCTTATTCCTTTTCAGTCTTTTTTACTTCATCATCATTCATGTCTCTGACTAATGCCTGAACATTTTTCATAACTCTATTCTAGAGTCCCTCATTTTTCTCTGGATAATAATAGCTAACATATATATGGCATTTACTGTGTGTCAGATACTGTGTGCTTTACAATTGTTATTTTAAATGATCCTCACAACAACCATAGCAGATAGGCACTATTATTATATACATCTTGCGGTTGAAGAAACTGAGACAGAAGTTAAATGACACAGCTAGTAAGTACTTGTCTAAGACCAGAGTGAATTCAGGTCTTTCTGATGCCAGGCCTAGTGCTTTATTCTTTGTATTACCTATGTATATAATAACTCTTTGTATGCTATGTATATAGCATCATCATATCAGCTCTCTTTTGTTTGAATTCTCAACTATATACAGAAAACTTATCACCTATTGTCTCTCCTGAGCTCTGATTCTTGATTATCAACTGTTTATTTCATCTACATCATAGGCATCATCTGAAACTACATATAGTAAAAGAAGAATTCATTTCCCCCACTCAATTTTTTTCTTTCTCAAGACCTTCCTATTTCTGTTAAGAGACACATCATCCTAATTACCCAAGTTTGTAAGCTTGGAGTCTCCTTTAACAACTTTTTCTCTCTTAGCTCTACCATATCCAACTGGTCACTAACTCATCAATTCTACTACCTCAGTATCTTTCATATCAATCATTTTCTCTCCATTCACATGATCACCACCCTAATTCAAATCATCTTTACCTCTCACTTAAATTATTGCAATTATCTTCTAATTAGTTCTTCCTTTATCAATTCTTCCCTTATCCAACCCATAATCTACAAAGCTGTCAACGTAATATTGCTAAAGAACAGGCCTCACATTCTATCTAAAAACCTCAATGAGCTCTAATGCCTCTTGTAAATTTTTTCTGTTTATCATTTATAGCTTTTTAAAATTTAGTTTAAACAGTTTATTTTTCTCAATTACCTATAAAAAATTTAACATTCACTTTAACAACTTTCAGTCCCAAATTGTTTCTTATTCTCACTTGCATGTTTCTTCTTGAGAAATCAAAAGATTTGATACAAATCATACAGATGCAATCACATAAAGCATTTATGTTAGCCACATTGCAAAAGAAAACACAGACAAAAAGAAAAAAAAAAAAGAAAGTAAAAAAACAACAACAACAACAAAAAATCATATGCTTCAATCTGCATTGAGACTCTATCTGTTCTTTCACTGGTTTGTATACAAATTTTTCACCATAAGTCCTTTGAAAATGTCTTGGATCATTGTAATTGTGGAGAATAACAAAATCATTCACAGTGAATTATTATACAATATTATTGTTACTGTGTGCAATGTTCTCTTGGTTTTGTTCATTTCATTTTGCATCAAATCATGGAATCTTCCAAAGTTATTCTCGATTGATCCATGATCATTGCTTTGTATAAAATAGATGTCTAAGACAATTAGGAAAACATTTAGTTGTTTTTGTAACTGACATGGTGAATTATGCCAATAGTTTTTTTCTAATATTGAACCAGTTCTGTATTCCTGGGTATAAAGTCCATTGGTCATAGCATATAATTTTTGGGATGTATTGTTGCAATCTTTTTTCTAGTAATTTATTTTAAAATTTTGCTCAAATATTCACTAGGGTAATTGGTTTGCAATTTTCTTTTTTTCTGTTTTTGCTCTTTTTTGTTTTAGTTATCAGCAATATATGTCTTAAAAGGAATTTGGTAGGAAACTTTCTTTGCCTGTTTTTCCAGACTAGGAAAGAAAAAAAAACCTATTTGTTTTTGCAAACAGTTTAGATGTTTGGAAAAATTCATTTGTGAATCCATTTGGTCCTGGTTATTTTTTCTTAGGGTACTCATTTATAAATATTAATTGTTTTCTCAGAAAGGGTTATCTAAGTATTCTATTTCCTCTTCTGTTAACCTGGACAATTTATATTTTTATAAACATTTTCCATTTCACTTAAATTCCTAAATTTGTTACATTGTAATTGAGCGAAATACCCCAATTACATTATTTGCTTTAATTTCCTTTTCATTTGGTGATAATTTCACTCTTTACGTTTTTGATACTGATAGTTTTTTTTTCCTATTTAAAAAATCAAATTAACCAGTAGTTTGTCTATCTAAGTCAATTAGTTTTACTCCCCATAAAACCAATTCCTAGTTCCACATGTCTTTTAAGCTGATTTTACATTACTTTCTTTCAAATTCTACCTTCCAAACAAACTAGACTATTATCTATTGCCCAAATTTAATATTTAATATCCTGAATCTATGTCTTAGAATAGTCTGTACTCCATGCATTACATCATTATTTATATTTTTTAAAAAATCCCTAACTTTTTTTCAAAACTCAATTCTTGGCATCTTTTTAAAGAAGTCTCTCCTGTTCCCTTTTATTATTAATTTTATGTCTCTTTTCAAATTATCTTGCATTTACTTATCTGTTTAGATTTTGTGTGACCTATTAGAATGTGTACTGCTTGAGGACCATTTTTCATTTTTTTTGTCTTTGCATCACCAGAGCCTAGTCCTTTTCTTCGTACAAAGTAAGTGTTTAAGAAATGTTTTCTGTGAACTAGAACACTCTACATAGTAATAGCAACATTGTATGATGATCAACCATAATAGACTTAGTTTATTTTCAGCAGTGCAATGATCCAAGAAAATTTCAAGGAACTTGTGATGGAAAATACTGACCATATCCAGAGAAAGAACTATGAATGCAGATCAAAACATACTATTCTTACTCTTCTGGGTTTTTTCCTTCCACATGGTCTTCCACTTTATTCTTCTTTCACCACATGACTAATGTGAAAGTATGTTTATCTTGATTGCATATGTATAACCTATATTGGATTGCTTGCTGTCTTGAGAAGCAGGAAGGAAAGGAATGGAGAGAATAAAATTTGGAATTCAAAATAAAATATTTCTATTTTTTTTAAGAAAAATGCTTGCTGAATTGAATTAAATTCATCACTACTTACTTTCTTCTCAAGGTATATACATATATGTGTGTATATATATATATATATATCCTTTATCAAGGGTAATCAAGATGATCACAGCTATACCAAAAGTCAATTCTTGTCTGCTTACATTTAGAATAGATACATGTGGATTCTGAAAGCATGCTTTTATAAGATGAGGGTCCATCCTTATTCAAGATTTGGTATCTATTTTTATAGGTTACATTATGATCCTAAAATATTCAGGCTTGTATATCATTCTAATTTGTCTCATTTAATACAATATGGAGCAACAATGCACTGGTGCACATAAAAGATGGGGAATTTGTCAGCAAATATCCAAATAGGACATCAATAAATGGCATTGGCTGGGAAGAGAACTCAGAGTACTGAGCTGTGTATTTTCTTGCCATATGGTTTAAGTTCTTCAGCTGAATTCTTTTCTTTTATGAAAAATATGCCTTTTCTACTATTTATTGGAGTAGAGACTCATTTTTAAATGTTATTCTTCCATTTTCAATAATAATACTCAGTCAACAAGCATTGTTAAAGATATTCCAATGTGCCAAACATTGTGCTAAGCACTGGACATACAAAGATAGGCAACAATATCATCTCTACCCTCAAAGAGCTCAAATTCTAAAGGGAAAGATACCATATAAAGCAGTATGTATAATGTGAGTATGTAATATAATCTTAGAGGGAAGGGAACTGAGAGGAGGTTGATGGACAAAAAAAAAAAAAAAAAAAAAAAAAAAAAAAAAGGCTCTCACAATAGATGGGATTTAAATTGAGTCTTGAATGAAGTCAGAAAAGTAAAAAGGTAAAGGAAAGAAGAATTCCAAGCATGGAAGCCAGCTAGTCCAAAAGCATGAATTCGAGAGGTTTTATAGCAAGAAGGCTAGAAGAGCTGAAATATAAGAATGAAGTGGAGAGGAAGTAAAGTATAAAAAAGAATGGAAAGTTAATGTTGTTAAAATCATTAAATGTCAAACAGGAATCTATATTTGACCCTGAAAATAATAAGGAACCAGAGGAGACTATCTTTTTATTGAAATTTTCATCTTCTATTTAAGATAGTATTTAATTCCTCAATGATTAGAGATTATTTTCTTAAAAGAAGGCTCATTTTCTTTAAAAGGGGAAGGTGATTGTTCATACATGGAATTCTAATTTTTCAACATATAGAGTGTGAAGACTAATTGGCCGACCAACCTAAACATCCCCAGGAAAATGGGAGAGAACTCTTCCATGAATTCTTCTCCTTTTCAAAGAAAATTCTTTATCCTTGATCATCCAGGAAAAGCCCTGTTTATCTAGAAAAAGAGGCATGAAGTTACAAGCATGAAAAGGAATTCAAGGTAGTTTTTAAAACTTCCCTTTTAGAGTATTAGAAAATGTTAGAAAAATTAGGAAAGTATCTTTAAAAAAAGGAAATATTTTGTTGGAGAAATTTCTTGCCTCTTCTACCATATCTATCAAGTTTACTTTAACCAGGGGGTCAATTATCTTGGGATCTTCTAACCATTCACTGAATATTAAAATACCTTGAAACAGAATCTCATGAAAAAAAGACAAAGTTCTTAGAAAACCAGTAAGTATATGGCCTGTCAGTAGAAATTCATAGCTTAATATAAGCACACAACTCTATTTAAAATTACCCCTATATAATGAAAATAAAAATTTGAATGCTAAAATATAAGATTTTTTTTTGAAAAGATGACTTGTAGTAGATACAGGTACTATGGCCTTTGCAATGTATGTAGATTTTACAATTTCTGTTTTTTAAAAAAATGAGGAAAACAGAAAGAAAAAATATTGATTCTCCATTTTCCAGAACAAGGTCAGAAAAGAGAGACAAATGGGAACTGTCGTGTTTATACATCTGGATATATGTAGAGAGGCTGAAAGCAACAGAGCCAAGTGGGCAAATATCCATCCTTTTAGACTTCAATAGCTTTTTTTTTAATCTGAAAAATAAGAGGTTTGGGCTAAAATTCCACTGTTTGATGACGTGTCCTAGATTTCTTGATTGTAACTCAAAATATAGGAATGACAGTCTGCTAAACAGAAAAGGAGGGCAACTGAAAAAAGACAGGTAAGAATGTATTTTATTTGTAAATCTAATAAAAGAATATTAAAATTAAAAGGACTAGGCTGGAAGTAAAAAAAAAATTGCTAAATATATTTGTGATGCTAGATACTATAAATAGCTACAAGAATAATGGCTACATTTATATATATAACTTTAAGCTTGGTAAGATGTTTTACATAATTATCTCATTTGATCCCCACAATCCTTTGTTATCATTTGTTATCATCTTCATTTGATAAATGAGGAAGCCAGGTTTTAGTGAGGGCAAATTACTTGCCCAGGGTCACTTAACTAGTGATTGAGGAAGGACTTCTACTCATATTTTTCTGATTCTAAATCTAGAATTATATCACCATCTTACTTAATTACCTGAACAAAAGAAAGCAGCTAGTTGAAACAACCAGAAATTCATAGGAGACAAAATACAATGAAGATATTAGTCATAAGATCTATGGTCTTTAAAATCTATACAAAAGCATCCTAAATTTGGCAAGAAAACTGGAGACTCTAAGGCAAGGAAAAAAATTTAACCTCACAGTTATTACTAAGATTTTTAATAAGCCCTTATTGGAATGTGGTTCTGCATGAGTAAATCTAAATAAAAAAAATTTAAAACTAAAACAAACCAAGCTAAATGTGTATTTACAAAATATAGCACAGGCATGACAATGAATATATATATATATATGAATGAATATCTATATATTCAGGTGGGAAAACCCAAGAACTAGCAAGAGAAAGTGTAGAGGGCTGAAACTCTGAAAAGATATGCTTGAATCAGACAACTGAGCACTTAAGGCTAATTACCTATTCCATGTAAGACAATGGCTCTATTAGCATATGTTTGGATAAATGGCTCTTCTCACTGTTTGGTGCTTACTTAATGTTTCTCCTTAAGATAATTGTAGACAAGGATTTGAGGGTGAGGTGAGAAAAGGCCCAGAGAGTCACTTTGTGGCAGGACAAGGAGGAGGGAGGCTGGTGGCTCTGGACTCAAGAATCCAGTATTCTGCTTGGCTTCCTCTTTCACTTCTCCCCCTAAATACTAAGGACTTTGATTTATCCTCACACTGACTCATCCTGAAGCCCTCCAGAGAGCTAGCCTCTACTTCACAAGGAGACATGGTAGAAAGCATCTGAGGGGAGATCAGAATGAAAGAGAAGTGATTTAATCATAAGAATGTAACACAAAACACTTTGAAAGAAGGTAAAATTAAATGTAGGGTTTGGAAAGCAGAGAACAAGGTTGGCAAAAAAAAGCACAATATAATAAAGATGAGAGACTTCTATTATAGAGATCTACTAGAGTTCTTTCTATACTAGCTAATAAGTTCTTGAATTGCCTTAATTATAATTCTATTCTTTGAAAGATGGGGGATACTGAGAGAAAATTGTATTCTCAAAATTGATCATGGGGTGAAAATAATAGGAACATTTGTAAGAAGTGACCCAGTAAGAAGGGGTTTGATAATTTGATAGTATGATATAAAAGAAGCAAAAAGGTTGACTAGAACTTGGAAAGTTTAGGGAAAACAAAGTTCAAAGACAAAAAAGTAAGATGTCACATATTAATATTCTATAGAACTTCAGAGGGATAGAATAAAATTATGAAAAGTATAAAAGGAAAACAATTCTGATGGAAGGAAAAAATAGAAGTTGTCTGAAGAGATCAAAGTGCATGTCCAGAGAATTTACCAAACTTAGATTTAAAAACTATCTATGCATCTATGTATCTATCTAACTATTTAACTATCTATCTACTGTGTATTATGGAAGTGATGGAGGAATATAAATGTAATATGGTACAATAGTGTTGAGTACTAAAATTCAGAAAGAGCTAAAGCTACTAAGAAAACTAAGGGGGGAAAAATTGTGTGTGTGTGTGTGTATGTATGTGTGTGTGTGTGTGTGTGTGTGTGTGTGCGTGCGCCTGTGCATATGCATGTTATTGGTAAAAAGACAAAAAAAAATCAAAGAAAGCATAGCATTACATTGGGTTAGAAGTAAGGATGATAATTGCTAATTTTGAGAAGGCAAAACTGCTTGGTTTTGCTTTTTTCTTCTAATTTTCTATAAGGAATAAAGACTATCAAACTTAAAATGAAGGAAAATGGCTAACATATAATTGATACCCAAAATAAGTAACAACATTGAAAGGCATCTAGTTGTCCTTGATTAATTCAAGAAACTGTCAGTGTCATCTGAAACATATTAGAAAATAGGAGACTAGCATAGGAATAGAGAAATTTTAAAAAAGATGGTTTTGCCATCTATAAGCCAAAAAGCTTGACTTCTATTTCCAGAGGAATTCTAACACAAATCACTAAAAAGATGGCTAGTAAATAGTCTAAAGAAAGAAGTCATGAATATGAAAAGTCAACATGGTTTCATCAAGAACAGGTCATGCCAGATTTTCCTTAAATACTTTTGACAGGGTTACTAAATTGGTACAATAGGAGAAATTCAATGGATATAGTTTACCCAAATTTTATCAAATCATTTAATAAAGTTTCTCATAGTATTTTTTTTGTGCGAAAAAAATAGAGCTATGCATCCTAATTCATAATATAGTTAGAATTATAATGAGTTGATTGGTTTGAATTAATCCATCCACTTCAGGATTTCTGGATTAAATTATAACAATGTCTAAACTATGTCTCTCCATCAAGATAATTTGATAAAAAAGATCTATCACTGGCCTACACACACACACACACACACACACACTTTTATTTAACTAGCCTGAAGTTTGTTCAAAATATCTCAATGACATAAATTAAAACAAGTCAGGGTTCTAGAATAAGGAAACTTAAAACAGCTAATATAAATGTATGGCGATATGGAGATATATATATAAAACACTTTTTTTACTCTAAAGTTCTAGATACTATTATACAGTCAAGTTTATTCAGAAAGACTGTGCACATGCACATATGCACACATATCTATAAAATTTTCATACACTTTCTACATTCCTTTTCAAAATCAAAAATTATCCTTCTTTTGCCCCCTCTTTTCACTCCCCCGAGCTAAGTTTATTATTATCAAAGATTCCTATTCATTCTATGTAAATTTCCTGAGGTCTGTTCAATCTCCTGATTACTGACATTTTACAGTTTTATACACTTTTTGTCTCTCTTTTGACAAATCACACACATATCTTCAGGGACTCTCATTACGGTGCTAAGTACATTGTCTGACAAAAAGCTGAAGAATGTTAATAGATAAATGACAAATTTTAACAAAGAGCTTGAGCGAGTTAATTCCTGAAATCGTTTACTGTATGTATGGAAAACTGGCAGAGGTAATTTGATGAAGTGAGGGTTTTCTGTACATACTAAAAGCAAGATGAAAATTGTTCACTGATATGTTAGCTTAAAAAAAAAAAACTCCAAGTTGATGAGTTATCAGAGGGAAAAATTACTGATACAAATATCCTAGTTTGTCACCATTTATTAGTTTATTATAGGCTCAAATATCACATTGCATTGTTATAATCTATCATTTCCACACCATATATATATATATATGAGTGTGTGTGTGTGTGTGTGTATTGTGTATGTGTGTGTGTGTGTGTATGTTTATCATTTGGTGAATTTGAAACAGCATTGGAGGTCAGACTTAGAAATACCTTTCCATAATATTAATTATTGACATGGATGGGGTGTTTCACAATTTGCAAAGTTCTCTCTTGTTCATATGAGAGACATGCACACATGTACATGTATGCATATATAAATGTATACTTATCTACACACATATGTGTATATAGTACATGCATATATATTATATTATATTATATGACTTCCATATAACCCATAATACCTTGGTTCTCTCTATTATACATAAGGAAAATAATACAGAGTTTAGGTAACTTGCTTATGGGTCACTCAACTAGAAAATTTCAAGACAGGATTTTAATCTAAATTTCAGACTTCAAATGCAGCTTTTTATGCACTAAGCCTTGATGCCTTTTACTATCAATAAATAGACTTTATTTTTTCTGGAAGGAAATAAGCTAGTCAACTTAAATTTACTTCTAGCCAACTTCACTTTCTCTTGAATATTTTTGGGATAAGTTCATCTTAACAGTATCTGTTTTCCTCTTTTTAAAAAAATTCAGTGATCATTTTGAGCTATGTAAACTATGTTCTCCATTTTTTTTTTTTTTTGGCAAAGGGGTGATGCCTGAGCTGTTTTCTGTAGGAAAAAAGGTGTTATACATGGCCAAGCCCCACATAATAAAACAATTTGCGTTTGTGTGCTGCTGATGTAAATAGAATGGTGAGCAGGGTCCTTATTTACTCACTGACATGACATCATACAAACTCACAGATAAATGTTTATATCTGTCAAAGCCTAGAGAGTCCCTGCCAGATTGTTGTCTAAGTGGGATATAATCCAAGATGGCATCGCCTTGGCATTTAGCACCAGTGTTCATTTTGCAGGACAGCTTGGCAGTGTCAGGGCAAGATGGGGCTTGACAAGGTCAGCGAAAGAAAATATTGAGCAGTGATGCTAGCCAACCAGTTAAGAATGAGAGGTGTATGAAGCAGGACAGGCATCAGTCAATCATCAGCAACATTGATTGAGCATTTATCATGTGCAGGGGAAGGAAAATCAGTATCCTTTCTTTTAAGTCAGAAATGTTTTGCTTACTCTCCTTTGGAAGCTTTATAAGTGAGTATTTGTGATACTTAAACAATGTCTCCAACACAGGCATAGATTATGAGCAGAGATGTCGCCAGTCTTTCTCTGCACCCCTTTCACTGTTACCACTGACTGCCAGCTAAGCAGAAGCCTTTAGCATGCTGAGGCCCTGCTGAAGGCTCTCACTCTGGGCTTTGCTTACCCAAGACATTTGAGACAGAATCTGGATGCAATCTGCCACAGCAGAGCCAACAGTAAATGAAGAGAATTCAGGGAACCTGCTGGTACAAACACACTCTTCTAAGCAAGGAGCCAAATAGTTGAGTTTGAGCCGTGCTTAAAAATATTTACAGGAAAAAAAGAAAAGATTCTGAAATAAAGATGAGCACTATGTATCAATGTCTTGATACTCTGTGAACTTCTTGTATTTTTCAATTTTTTTGGTGTTTAAGAGAAAAAAATAAATGTTATATAATTTAAAATCAAATCATCAGTGAGAGGAGGAGTTGAGGAAAGAAAGGGGAAAACAATTTCCTCTAGGCAAGAGGAAACATTTTATCTTAGATGATTTAGATTGTTTTCAGAGTCTAATAATTATGACTAATAATATACACTTCTTTCTTTGCCTTACATGATTGCTTGTTATATGATTTAGAGTTGGAAGCTGATTCTGCTTTTTTTCCCCCAGATGATGTAAGAGTAAGGACAGACACCATTATGTGGCTATGCATTATTAGTTTATGTATAGCTGAAAAGGACCTGAGGCCATCTACTCTAATGTCCCTCATTACCTAAGCAACCAGGTACAATGGATTGATTGTTGGACTTGAAGATGTGAAGATATTAATATAAAACCTGTTTCAGGCACTACCTTTGTGAACCTGGGCAATATGTAATCTCGATCAACCTCTATTTATAAAATGGATTAGTAACAGCATTAGAGTTTTCATGAGGATCAAATGAGATAATGCATATAAAATTCTTTGCAAACTTTAAAGCAATATATGAATGCCAGCTATTTGCAGAAAAGGATACTTCGGTTTTAGGAGGTGAGATGATTTGCCCAAGATCACCCAGATAGTAATTCTCATATGTAGCATTTGAACCCAACTCTTCTGACTCTTTAACCAGAGCTCTTTCCACTTCTGAAATTACAGAACAATCTAAAAACATAAGGTGTTTTTTTATTATGAGTCAGAGGAGACATAGCAACACCTTCTGATCCCCCCCAAGACACATCAAAGAAGAATCATTTTCTTCTTCCTACCAGACAGTAAACCCATTGTCAGTTGTGACATGCCTTCATCTTCACTTTTTAATGGCAGGCAGGTTTCTCAGCTCATGGATTTTTCCCCCTTCTAATAACATGCTGTACCAATCTCCCAGAGAGTAGTTTTCAATGCCCTGGACTTCTGATTGATCCAAACCACGTTTAGCTTTAATCTATCCCTGCACGTGACTAGGACAGGAGACATTCTATCAGATTCTGTCTTTATAGTCCCAAGTCTCCGTGTGTGTCTGGATGTGGGCAGAGTTTTCAGAACCAAATAGGGGTCAGCATTTAACCCTTATTTGTTCACTTATTTTATTCACTGAGGCGACTGTGAGAGGATTTGCTGCCTCCTCAAAAGAAGGGGTCAAGACCTAGAGGCAAAGACAGAGAGGGCTTAGGTGGGGTTGTGACTGTTGACTTAAGCAAACACTGGATTAATGGTTTGGAAAAAGGATTTCCAGCTATCCTGCTTAGTCACTGAAGATCTATTGCTGACAAATCTGGGAAAAGAGTTGAGATGTAAGGAAGAGAGTAATCAATTGGTATATGGACAGTAGTTTTGATATGAGCAATGGCTAGGAGAGAAAGGAGGGAAGAAAACAAGCATTTATTAGGCAACCACTAATTTGCCAGACATTATGCCAAGTACATTATGAATATTATCTCATTTAAGTCTCACAGTATAACTGAGAAGTTGTTAGAAAGACAAACTGGCTTGTGAATTTGAGAATAAAGATGAATAGGACCATGAACTTTAGAATTCACAGGGAATGCTAGTGAGTGTCAGAAATATCTTGACCTCATTGTCTACACCTTAATAATGAAAAAATAGCTTGGTTCAGGAGGTCATTTTTTTTATTCAAAAGCCTATTCTGATTGCTGCAGAATGCCATATTTTAGTGAATGTCAAGCTTCTTAGTCATGTTTAAGTTGAACATTCTGTTCTATAATTGTTATGCATGATCTCTAGAATCTTTAGAGGCCACATAATATAATGAAGAAAGCACAGGGTTGGCATATGGAAGAATAGTTTTCCAATCCCTCCTCAGACTAGCAAGTCACTTAAATTGTCTAGATTTTAGCCTCCTCATTTGTAAAATGAGAAGACTGGATTCAGTGAAATCTATGGTACTTTCCAACTCAAAATCTGTGATCCTTCCCAATTTAAGATTATATACATATATATTTCTTAATATGATTTTAACTGAAAATTAATGGCACATATATTTTTGTTCACCTTGGTTGTCCAAAAAGAAATCAGTAGACAGATAAAATTTCTATGAGACAATATATAATCACCTCCATAAAAAGAAGAGAAAAAGAATAAATAGAATTAATATTATAGAATTAAAAAAAACCAAATATTTATTTGGCTAAATTATTTGCAAATAGAAATTCTAGAATAAACTATTTTAATTTTTAAATAATGGGTTTAAAACATTCTGTCCAATCCAATTAATTGTTGTTTGGAAGTTGTGTCTGACTCTTCATGACCACATTTGGGGTTTTCTTGGCAAATATAACACAGTGGTTTACCATTCCCTTTTTAAGATCATTGATGAGGTAGGGATTATTATCATTCCCGTTTTAAAGTTGTGATACTTTAGCAAACAGAGGTTAAATAATTGATTCAGAATCACATAACCAGTACGTATCTAAGGCCAGATTTGAATTCCCATCTTTCTAATTTCAGGCCAAATTGCTTCCATGTTCATACACAATAACATTATCAATCATACAAAACCTTTGATCCTGAATCTCACTTATTAATCATGATAAGTGTTTATTTCACAGCAGTTTGCTTCAATCTATTCTATCAAGCAAGATGGCCATGTGGTGAGTGGTATACTTTTTGCCCACTGATGATGAACATAATCTGATTCCTATAAAAGTCACCATGAAGACAGAACTTCTTGTCTGCTTGCTTTACACTTTATTGGAAGGCCTAGCATACTGTGGAATACTTTACTTCTTCCATTTTCTGCTAGCATGTCTCTTGCTCTTAAACTTTTGAAGCTAAGAATTGGGGAGAATATTCCTAAATAGGGCATTTTTCATTTTGTCCTTTGTTAGCGAAATAATTCAATAAAAGATCTTTAATGTTGTAAAAATAAGCAACTAAATACATCTTTTGCAAATATTATAAACATGACATATTTAGAATGAGGTAAATAAGGTGAAATATTGCAAAAACCTCTTTCTTGATGCATAGTTGATTATTTTAGTACTCTTTGAAATGCTTCCAGTTATTTTATTTTCTGGAAGATATGATTTAAATCACGTTCTCTGGGGAAGATTTATAAAGAGAATATTTAATTTTTGCAACACCAAACATCTAATTTGTACATTCTGGCAATGAGCACAATGCCCAACCAAAACCTTCCAAGTCCTGGAGTCTTCTAACTAGTGCAAAATTAGTTTTTTATTTGTTGAGATTCCTTTCTATTCAAGATATCCATCCATCCTATTATGGAATAGGGCAGCTAGGTAGGTACAGTGAATAGAATTCTGGGCCTGTAGTTAGGAAGATACATCTTCCTGAATTCAAATGTGGCCTCAGTCTCTTGCTGTGTGATCCTGGGCATCACCTATAAAAAGAACTGGCGAAAGAAGTGGTGAACTAGTCCTATATCTTTTCCAATAAAACTTGAAATGGGGTCATGAAGAGAACAGAACTAAAATCTCTGAACAACAACATAGTCACTACCATCTCCAACAATAATATTATATTGAAGACTTTGTGTTAGGAAGTAAACTACAAAGAAAACGAATTAGTCCCTGCCCTCAAGAAGTTGCATTCCACTAGGATGAATCAACAAACACTCAGTTCAAATTCAAATGCATTTTAATTAACTGCATAATATTTGCATGTGAGCACATATGCATATGCACTAAAGAGAGGACACTAGCAGATAGGGAATCAAGGAAAGGTTTCTTCTAGAAGAGAGAATTTCAATCAAATTTGGAACTTATGCTTTGTAGAAAACTGTGTAGTATTCAATAACCTTTTACTTTTCTAATTTTAGAAGCAAATAGAGGATATGGAATGAATCTGATCATGAAGGGTCAGACCTAATATGCAACTGACTTTCTAAATTTCACCTTATTTTTATATTTAAAAGTCAAAGTATATCTCACAATAGTCTAGTAATATAGCTTGTAGATCTTTTACAACAAAAGGAGCATGAGCTCTACTCCCTTCTCATTAAGTCATTTCTTAGTTAGCTTTCATAAAATTAATGAATTTCTACATCTCACCTCTGACACTACTTCTGGAACACTCTGCTAGTTACTTAAATTCTCTTAGCATTAAGTGAATCTTCTATTAAAAGAGGAGGTTGAAGTAGATGATCCCTCAAAACTCTGCTATCTTTAGTTTCATTATTCTATAATCCTCTGATCTTTTTTCTCTATATTATATAATGATAATTATATAGTCATATTATATAACACTTTATATCATACATATTATCCTATGTTATGTTCTATTATAGAATAATATATTGTAATGTTATCTATTTCATGTCATATAATCATATCATATTACTATATCACATCATGTGGTGCTAGGTCACATTCATGTCATAGCATGCTATTGTATCATATGAAATCACACCATATCAGTATAAGTTATATTATTGTCTTGTCTTATAATAGAACCAACCTTTTTTCTACTAAGTGGGACATCTTACATCTACATCAAAATCCTTCTGGAGTTTCTTTGACAGTTTTAAAGAGAACAGTTTGCTGATCACTTTATTTTAAAAACACTATAGTGAAAACTTCTGGAGTTTTTCATTTAGCTCAAAATCCAGCCACTCTTTTGGTTCGGATTACTCAACTACCTATTATAATTCCCCAGTTCATATTTCTTTGCCTAAGAAGGTATTGGTAAAATTTTATCAAATACCTTGTGGAATTCAGGAATAATAATATTCTGATGTAACAATCTAATCGCCTTGTCAATAAATTATTTTAGTCTTACACTGGCTATTCTTGGTGAGGCCATGCTGGCTGATATTGATTTCCATGTGGGAGTCATAGAAATTGTAGATTTTGAGCTAGAAAAGATTTCATGGATTATTTAGTCCAACTCATTTATTTTATAGATAGGCAAACTGGCTCAGTGGGATGTATTCTAGTATTTTGTGAAGGACTGAAGCCATGGATCTCTTTAATGACAAAGGATATATTTGCCTGTCTCATTCTGTATGGCTTTAAGAAATATCAACAATGATGCTTCAACAATAACATTAGTAAATTATTTTAACATGCTTGTACATCAGCATTGGACTGGTGATTTGCATATGAGTAGAAATTGACAATTTCTTATGTATCTTAATTATGTACCTATTGATTCTGTAGAATCTAACCTAAAGAAAATAGAGAAGGTAGATAAGACAGAAACAAAATAAGAATTGAGTAATTCTATCCATTTCATCGTCTATTGTCTTTATTCTGGCTGCTCCAAGCAGATATCTTATTTATTTTTAGTTTTTTCTTCTTTTGCAAATAATAAGAAAGAGAGAGAGAGAGAGGCAGGGGCAAAAGAAGGAAGGAAGAAAGG
Source organism: Antechinus flavipes (assembly GCF_016432865.1). NCBI lineage: Eukaryota > Metazoa > Chordata > Mammalia > Dasyuromorphia > Dasyuridae > Antechinus > Antechinus flavipes. The sequence continues at coordinate 285,588,219 of NC_067399.1, read as the reverse complement.
AAGAAAAAAAGGAAAGATAATTTATTATCTATCTATCTGTATGTGTGCAAGTCCTTTCTTTCTTTCTTTGCCCTCATTGAGGTATATACCTAAAAGACAAGTACCAACCCATATTTGTTTAAGAATTCAGCTTCTGTTAATAGCTATCAATGTGCCCAAACTGAGTCTTTTCTGATTTTTTAAGTGATATGATCTTTGATATTTAGATTACAATTTTTTACTCTTATATGCTATGAGCTCTGTTTACAAACCTAATTTCTGCCAAATTGCTTTCCAGTTTTTCTAGCAATATTTGTCAAATGTGGAATTCTTTCAGTTATATGTGTTCCCAGCTTTATTCAGGTCTAAATTATTGAGTTAAATTGTGTTTGATTCTTTAGTTTCTTCTACTAATCCACTTCTTTATTTTATAACTTGCTACAAATTGTTTTAATGATTATTACTTTAAAGGATAATTTGATTGTTAAATAACATTTAATATGCTATTCATGCTTCATTCCTGCTTTTCCATTATTTTGCCTATTTCTTTAGAGCATTTTCTTGGAAGTTTTACTGATTTACCACTAATTAATTTAGATATTATCATTTTGATTTCATAGGTATATCATAGCCAGGCACACTGAATATCCTTTCAATTATTTGTCAATCTTTGTTCTTTAAAGAATGTTCTGTAATTGTATTTATATGTCTTGAATGTGGGTTGCTAAATTCCAACCAGTCTATTAATTCCAAATTAGTCTATTAAATTCCAAATAGTCTATTCATTTTGCATTTATTTTAAAAGGGGCTTTTTTTTTCCTATCACGTCCTCCTGAATGTACAAATATTTATCAAGTGCCTAATATATCAATGACAAAAATGAGATGGCCCTTATCTTCAGGGAGTATCAGAATTAGGAAAAATTTTTAAAAAGTTTGGATATTATCATGTTTCATGATAGAGTAACTTCAGGAAAAAATAGCATTAAAACAATGGGATCATGTCAGGAAGTATGTTTAGATTCTGAAAAGCACTGAATGATTTCTTAATCAAAATATGGATGGCAATATTCAATTTTGGGCTTACTAGTTGTTCAGAAGTATTAAACAAAAGTCATTGATATAGATGCATGAATAATATTGAAGCTAATTGGATATTTTAATATATATTTAATATGCATGGCTAGAAAAGTTTTAGAGCAGTAACTGAAGTAATATAGACATAATCTGTATATGAACATGAGGAATCTGGTCCTTCATTCATGAACAAGCATTGACTATTATTGATCCTTCCTCTCTTTCCTCCCTCTATCTGGCTTGTTATCTGAAAATAGATGAAAGGAAGTAAATATTGTCAGTTTACCAAGAAAATAGTGATAATAGTATGAAGCTTATAGATTTATGTTTAAAAACCGAATGGGATCTTAAATATTAACTAACTCAATCCTTTCAAGAAATTCTGTCCTAGAAAGGTTAAATTACTTTCTCAAGTTCCCATAGGTACTAAATGTCAGAGCCAGGATTTCAGCTTGTCATCTCTCTCCAGAGCTAGCACTTAGTCTACTGTACCACATGAATTATTCCAAATATATGATCTGGGAAATTATTATAAACAGAAATACCTGGTTTAGTCTTCTTTAGGAATTTCCCACTTCTAACTTATTTGCTTGTTCTTCATTAAGACTTTCATGCTGAATTTAATTCCCAAAGTTATTTATATTTACATTTTTCTCCATGATGCTTATTAAAAAGTAATGCTATTGCTTATTTCTTCCTAAATTAACATATAATTTTAGAGGTAAAACAAAAAGAGATCATTTAATCTATCCTCTTCATTTTATTAATGAGAAAATTGAGTATAAAGAGGTGAAGTTAGGGCCATAACTGGGGTTCAAATTGAAGTCTCCTGTCTACTTTGCTACTTAATGGAATATTTGGTTCTCAAATAAAATCTTGTAACATGTGTAGAAGAGCAAGATCTCTTTCTCAACTTTGGGTACATTTAAAAATAAGAAAGTAACAGCTCAGCAGCCATTTGTCATAGCTTGCTGACTAAGCTGGGCTTAGGTTAAAAAAGGGGTTATAGGCTGCTGGCCAAAACATTGACTGTATTGCTGAATCCAGAGATTCAGAAACCTTATATGTCCTGTAGGAGTCTGTGTACGTGCCAATAATGGCTCTTACCCATGCACTATCATTTGAAACTCTCCTTTCTGTTCCCTCAAGCTGCAAACAGAAAAATTTTAATCACAGACTATATTTACTTTTAACTTTAAAATTTGTATTGGATTTCAAAAATAAGGTCAGACAGCAGAATACTTTTTTTTTTAAGTGATGAAATCATAACCAGCAATGGGACTGTCACTTTCTTCAGCAAATTCCCCTAACTCTCTTCAAAGATCAGCTCAAGTGCTTCCTGGCACAAAAGATCTTACCTGATTTCATTTAATTTCCCAGAATTCCTTTGTTTTTACTTTTTAGTCACTTAACTGTATATATATATATTCTTCATTAGCAAGAATATATAATCTCTTTAAGAATCACTTCTTGAGGGGAAGGATAGTTCTACATTTGTCAATATATCTTGAGTGACCAGCAAAGCATATGGTATGTATTAAATTGGATATGTTCTCTCAGGAATCAGAGGACCTGTATTCAAATCCTTCCTCTGATGATTACTCACTGAGTGATCATGGGGACCATGACCTTATTAAACATGTCTATAAAATCAGTAAAACACTGGACCAGATATTCTCTGTAGTCCTTTCCAGATCAAGATATATGATACTATGAATAAATTTTTGCTGAACTGAAGAGAAAAATACAAAAATACTAAATCAATATACATTCAGAGAGATGGGGAATCCATTACAATAAATGTATTCCCCCTTGCATTGGTCTTTTATTGTATTATCTGGACATGGGGAGGAAGGCATATCTACAAAGGGATCTAAGATTGGTAAGTATTTTGTACATTGGAAATCTGAGCTAAAACTAATGTGTAGTACTCATTAACTCCAGTATCAGTAAGATGAGTATCTATGATTTGGAAAGAGAAAGGAATACCAGCTTCCAATGTAAAAAGTAATAAACAAAAAAATAGCAGATCAAGACTCCCCCTAATCAATAAAGTGATCATCCTAAGTGGCCAATGTGCTCTCAGACTAGAAGAGATACAAAGACTAACATAAAAAACAAAACAAAAATAAAAATCATTTATTAATTAATTTAAGAATTTCTGAAAGCTATCTAAAAATACCAGTACCTTCATAGATATAGATGATAGACAGATACATTGATAAAATCCTGAGCATATCAACTTTAAAAATTTTTTTTGACCTTTAAAAAAAGTCTTATCAATCAGCTTCTTGAAAGATAGCAATTTGTTCAATTAAAGTTTTCTACATAGCCCTTTCTTTTCTTTCTGACCGGGGGAGGGGGGAGTGGTAGGGGAAAGGGGAGTCCTATTTGATTCAAAGTCTTCATGATGAATGCATTTAACTGAGTCTCTGTTACTCAGAGAAATGATACTGTTCTTTGTCATGTGCTAAGGTAACCCATGAGACTGTGAGTAAAGGTTTTTGCTTTTGATGGCATCCTACCTATTTCTTGTGAAACTTTTGATGACAAGTAACTCTTCAGATTTTTGCAATAATGTACTGATGTGGTAAACTTTGACAGGTTCAAAAGCCAAGTTTCATTTCATGGGGGCTTTTAAGCTGTCTTAAATGTGAAGCTGGGAGACATTTCAGGCAGGGTCTTCCTCCATGCATTTTTTTCCTTCTTATTTAATTTTTTTTTTCCTGTGCCAGGAAAATATTTGCCTTACATTATTTACATTGTACTAGATCCTCCAGCACTCTTTTCTATTAGAGACAACATTTGAATGAGTAATTGAGAAATAAGTTTGCCGTGTGAATAGACACTTACTTCTGTGATCTTTGCCTAACATGTTTGAAAAATAAATGTTCAGTGTGTTATCATTATAAGCGAGTAGAATTTTTTTCTTCCACAAGGTTACATCTGTTTACACTATTTTATTATCTGTTGAATGGTATGATATGAAGTCTTTTTATTGCAGTTTAGTTAAAGAAGAGCCAAGCCTGTGATGGAACTGTCAATCAGCATTTAGTCATACAGTATCTATTTCTATCCCTCTTCTTCTTAGCACAGAAGGACTATTATAGTCTGCATTACGGCATAGCTACTTTGGATATAGATATCCTTGAGGGGCAGGATTTATTTTGAAAGAAGATCCTCAACATAACATGACACATCATTTAGACATCTCTTAAAGTACACATGCAGGTATTTCAAAGCAAAATAGCAGGGGCTATTTTTAAACATTTCATTTAACTTTTTCTTTCTTTCTTTCTTTCTTTCTTTCTTTCTTTCTTTCTTTCTTTCTTTCTTTCTTTCTTTCTTTCTTTCTTTCTTCTTCTTCTTCTTCTTCTTCTTCTTTCTTCTTCTTCTTCTTCTTCTTCTTCTTCTTCTTCTTCTTCTCTTCTTCTTCTTCTTCTTCTTCTTCTTCTTCTTCTTCTTCTTCTTCTTCTTCTTCTTCTTCTTCTTCTTCTTCTTCTTCTTCTTCTTCTTCTTCTTTTTTTTTTGCAAACGCCTTTCTGCCTTTCTTACTCTAATAGCACGGAAATAAACCAAGTGAGGTCACATGACTCTGCTATAATTGAAAATGTCTATTTAAAGCCTTGCCTATGCAGGGATTCAATGTATTATTGCAATGAAAGGTTACCTGTTTTTTTAAGTCAGTTATGAATGTAAAAATCAGCATGGGGGAAATCATGTAAGACCAAGGAATCCAGAGAGATGGTGTCAAGATGTACTGACAAGAATCTGAAAAAGTGAAAGTTTTCCAAGGGTACTGGGATCAGGAGAGTTTATTTGATGAGTGTGCCAGGATAGATGAGGTGTGATTATAAAGTGATGAGGCTGATTCCAGAAGGCATATGAGAAAATTAGTTTTTATAGGCACACTCACACAAATACACCGACCACAATGCAGCTGTACAGCACTTTGGATGTGCATCCAGATGTGGCACTAAAAATGGCTCCAACCTTTTTCAGGATGAGCTTTGGGCATGCTGAGCATGTGGCACTCATTAGCTAAGCAAATCAACAGTAGTCTTTATAACTGTCGATTGCTGGGTTGCATTTCTGCAGCTCATTTATCAGCCTGTCTGACCTAAATCCTCAAGGGCTTCATGACTTCCCTCTCAAGAGATTTGTTCTCTCTTGCCTCAATGTTCTTTAGGATTAAGTGGCAAAAAGTTTGGAAGAAAACATTGTAGGATAATGTCTGAAACACTTAAACACCTTTTCTGCAGCTACTGGTAGCAAATTATTAATAGTGAACAGAGATTTTAACTCACAAACCCCATTGGGAGTACAGAAAGGTTGTTTTCTAATTTCTTATGTGCTGTGCACAGATTTTAACCTCATATTTCCAACCAGTGTGATCTCCGTTGAATTGTCAATGTTGCTCTTTAGAAGAAGGAAAAAAAAAAAGAACATTTTACTTCCAAAGAATAAACTTTATCCTCAGGAATTAACAATTAGAAATGAATTGTCCAAGTCAAAGTGAAAGAGGAATGACATAGACCTACAGTTTTCTAACAAGCATTTCTTCTCTTAAACAGGTGATTATATTACCATATTTACCTATACAATCATGGAAGTACCATCAAGTAATATGTTGCTTTGGACTACCTGGAGTTAATTGTGAAAAGCACTATAGAATACCAGATTCAACCCTCATGAAACTGAGCTGCTGACATGCCAGGCATAATGCTGGAAGAGGCAATTCAAGCTTCTCACATAGCTCTGCCAACATACGTCAAATAACTTGACAGCAACTTCTGCTTACTTGGGTTTTCTTAGCCACCGACTATCATTGTGCCAACAAACACCATTCATACATACATGCATATATTCATGTATGCATACACATACCTGTAATATACACATACATGGTTCTATATGAATACCTGGAGATGCATGCACGTATGTGTGTGTACGTATGTAAGTTTATACAGATACACATACATACACATACATATATGCATATGTGTATATAAGCATATCGCTTTATACATATACAATTTTGTTGGCTATAAATTAAATTATAATTATATTACTTTTTCATTTTGAATATTTTGATGGTAGCTAAACAATGCAATAGATAGAACACTGAACCTGTAGTTAAGAAGATCTGAATTCAAATTCAACTTCAAACACTTATTAGTTGTGTGTGAGCCTTGGCAAGTCATTTAATCTCAGATAGCCTATTTTTTCAACTGTAAAATAGGAATAATAGCAGGAGTGATCTTGCAGGACTATTGTGAAACTATAATAAGAAAATATTTGTAAAATGTTTAGGACAGTATCTGGAACAGAGGGTTACATAAATGTTCATTATTATTATTAATGCCTTTCTTTAAAAAAAAAATCTATCTTTGTTTGCTCCCAGTTCTATAATCTGTTACTTACCTAATGTCTTAGTTAATGCCATTAACTTGGTTTTTCCACACAAGCTTTAGTCATAGAGAGAAGAAATGTGTTATTAAACTGTTGTTAAAACTATTTCCATGATGATCCTACATCTATTGAAAGGTTCTCTTTAGTCAGCCATTGGGAACAAGAGCAAACATAATTTCTAATGGCAATAGTATTAGGTAGACATATGATTAAAAGATGTACACATACATATGTGTGCATATATATGTGTACTCACATATGTGTGCATGTATAATGTAGGTATAATTGTCTCCTAGATGTAGTACATACCATTAAGCTTCAGTTCTACTCCATTAGTAAATGTTAGCTGTTAAGTATCTCAGGAAAGAAACTGAATTGTCCCTGATTAATATCAATAATATAATATCAAAATTAATGTCAAAAATAAACAAAACAATGACACATTTATGCAGCATTAAGTTTATAATAATAGCAATAATAATATGATGATATTAACAGACTTATGTAACACCTAAATTTTGAAAACTTTACAAATACTTTCTTATTTATCCTTTACAACAACCCTTTGAAGTGGATACTGCAAATGTTACTTCCATTTTACAGGTAAGGAATCCAAAACTTAAGAAAGTTAAGTGACTTGCACATGGAAACATATTTTGTGTTATGCATATCAATAGAACCCCCTCTTTCCTTTCTTGAGACTATCACTTCTCAGTGCCCAGAATAGTATGAACCATGTGAACACTTAATTCTTCAGTTCATGGCTATGATTTAGTCACCCCTTGCTAAAATATTGGACAGTTTTTTTAGGGATATTAACTGTTTCAATTTGCTTAAAAAATTGAATCACTAGAATCAGTAATTCTTTAATTGTTCCCTAATAACCTGAAAAAGTGACTTTTTCCAAGAAATATTTATTCTCAAGAAAGGTGGTTTTTAAAAAAATAATCAGTAATAGGAGCTGGATTACAAATATCATTTTAAAATATTACTAAAATTAAAGCAAGATTAATGAAAGGAAAACTCTAATGTACAATGATTTTCACATGTTACTTTTTGGACTAGACTATAAACTGATTCAAAAATGGAGCATTGAAAATGATTTCCTCATAGTTGACAATTCTGCATTCATTTGAAACAGAACAGATGGATGATTTTCAGTCTTCTTCCTGGGAATCAACCAACAGCAATAGCAGTATTCATTGAGGACTTACTCAATAAAAAGAAAATATTAGGGGTACTCTTAACTTTACTTCTGGTTTTCTATATACTTACTTAACCATAGTATGTCTTTTCAAGAAACTTCAGTGGCTCCCTATTGCTTCTAAATATAAATGTCTTTGTTTGATTTTTAATCTGGCTGCCTCCTCCCTATATTTCCAAACTGATTTCACATTGCACACCCAATATGCCAACCAAATGAACCTACTTGTGTTCTTTATACATAACATTTTATCTTTCTCACTTTAATGACTTCGTACAAATATTCCATGCCTAGAATACACAGTCCTCAGCTTTACTTTTTATGTTCCTTAATTTAAACATCATCTCTGACAAAAGACTGTTCTCCCTCTTTCCCTTCCCCCAGTTTTTAATGCTTCACCAGCACATATTAAAACTACTGTATATATACACACACACACACACACACACACACACACACATATATATATATATATATATATATATATATACACACACACACACATATATATGTATGTATATATATATATATATATATAATTTCTAATCTGTGTACATATTGTTTTACCTAGAAGAATGCAAATTTATGGGGTACAGAGAATTTTCATTTTTGCTTTTGTGCCTCCAGTACTGAAGAGAGCAGTTAGGCACATTAATAAATGCTTTAAAAATGCTTAAAGAACTGAATTTAATTGAAAGGTGGCCTAATTGCCATACTTAATTGAAAGGGCCTTCAGTTTACTTATCCATAATTGAAAGGGCCTTCAGTTTACTTATCCATAAAATATGACTAAAATTTAGTATATATGATTTTATTAATACAAAAAATAATGTTCCATTTTCAGTAAAAAGTGAGTGCTAGGTAGCCCAAGTATTTTATTTATTTATTTCCTCGCACATTTAACAATTACTTATTAAGTATTTACTTTATGTATAACACTCTGCTAAGTGTTATGGACAATCAGAGAAAGATCACATTTCTTGTTCATGGAGTTCACTATCACTTTCTTATTTATCCTTTACAAAAACCCTTTAAAGTGGATACTGCAAATGTTACTTCCATTTTACAGATAAGGAATCCAAAACTTAAGGAGGTTAGGAGGCCAGGCATTTTAATATAATTTTTTATGTAAAAAAAAATACTTAGTTCCTTCTTGCAAAAAAAAAAAATAACCTTTTGACTATATCCTGGAAATTATAAAAAGCTACCCAGCAATCCCTATCACAAAGTCTTTGCATCAAACACATTGGCTGTATCATATAAGCATTGAATGCCCTCATATTTCCACTCAGAACCTATTGACTTTTATCATTAAACTTATTTAAAACACATTTATAAGAGGCTTGATTATCTAGTGTCCTGACTTGCATAAAATTAGAAACAATAAATTAGAAAATTGGGCTGTTGAAAGTAGTCCAAGGCCTCTAACAGTTCATGAAGAGGAACCCACAATCACCACAATCACCTTTTTGTTTTGGTTCTTCTAAAGTTATGGATGATAGGGCAGAAAGAGTTAAAATTTGCTAAGAGGAAGGAAGGAAGGAAGGAAGGAAGGAAGGAAGGAAGGAAGGAAGGAAGGAAGGAAGGAAGGAAGGAAGGAAGGAAGGAAGGAAGGAAGGAAGGAAAGAAGGAAATAAGGAAAGAAGGAAGGAAGGAAGGAAGGAAGGAAGGAAGGAAGGAAGGAAGGAAGGGAGGGAGGGAGGAAGAAGGGAAGGAAGGGAGGAAGGGAGGGAGGGAGAAAGGTAGGAAGGGAAAAAGGAAGGAAGGAAGGAAGCAGGGAAAGTTGAGGAAAGGACAGGAGAGGAGAGGAAAGAAAAGAGAAGAAAAGAGAAGAGAGAAAGGTGAAGAACATAGAAGAAAAAGGAAAGGAGAAGAGAACAGAAGAGAGGAAATGAAATGAAAAGTTTTTTTTAAAGTTGCACTGCATGCAGTTGAATTTCTTCTTCATCATTGATCTTTTGTAGTCCTTTTCTCCAGATTTTAAAAAAAAAAATTGACAGCATCTTTTCCCAAGCATTTTGAATTAGCAGAAAAAGAATTTCTGGAAATAAAAGTTATGTTTTTCCACGTAAGAATGATGATCAGCTGAGATAATTATTCCACCTCAAATCATGAAAAATGAATGATAAGATGGCATATTTCTAGTCATTTAGGGGATGAGAACATATCTTGTTTGGGCACTTTGTGAACAAAACCTGAATAATAACTCAAGTACAACAGAAAATCTGTTATAATTGATTGAGAAACTTGATCAAGTCTTATGGAGCATAAACATTTCAAGATAATTAGAACTGAAGAATTGAATGCCTAGTCATAAAGAGAAAAACAGCAAATAAACTACTGAGAAGGAATCCATGGGTCATTGGGAATAAAGGAAACTGATCAATTTCAATCTTGATGTTCTCTGCTGTATTAGTTCAAAAAGAATCCTGTGCGCATGGAAGAATCTGAAGAATTTTGGACTTCCTGTTTTCCTATTTGTACCTAGCAGCATTCTTGGTATAACTGATAACAGCACCTGTATTGGGAGTCAAAGACAAATGAGAACAAACATAAGCTCAACACAATATACTATAACTAAGGAAAACGTCTTAATTACTCTAACAAAAAAAGAATTCCAGATCTGGGACCATCTTCAAAATTTAGGTTCTTAGAAGATCACAGCAATGAGAGAAGAGAGCCATTTGGAATGCTGAGAAATGATTTGCCCAGAATGAAAATACATTTTGTATTAGAGGTAGAACTTAAAATCAGATTTTCTTGAATTGGAAGTCTTCTTGACTCTGAAGTCTTCTCTTTTTCTGTGTCTACATAGAACATATATGTGATTAAGTTGAGATGGTACAAAAATCAAGAGATGAGAAAGAGGTAGACATTGAGAAAGGAGAGAAGATAGAGGAAGAATGGGAAAAATTATATCACAAAAAAAGAGACATGCAAGGAAGAATGTTTACAGTAGAGGAGAAAATGAGTAGTGGTAGTGGGTAGCATTTGATTCATGCTCTTATATTAGGTTCAAAGAAGGGACTAATAAATATATGCATACATATAATGTATGTGTAAACACACATATAGTCTTCTAATTCATTTTACATACATACATATTTATATATATATACATATATATATATATGTTAAGTATGTGTGTGTGTTTATGTTTGTGTGTGTGTATGTATACACAGTTGAGCATCAAAATCTATAGAGAAAGTGGGTAAGAGACTGCATGAGTAATAAAAGGCAGAAGGGAGAATGGTTTAAGGGAGGCAGTGGTCAGAAGAAAAACATGTTTTTGATGAAGAAAGGGTGAAAAGAAAGAAGGTAAAGAAAACATAGAATGGAGAGAATACACAGTAATCATAACCATTAATGTGAATAGGATGACCTTACCTACAAAATGGAAGCAGATAGCAGAATGGATTAAAAATCAAAATACCACAGTGTATTCATTACAAGAGACACACTTAAAATATAAAGAACACATAGTTAATACAAAGGACTAGAGAAGAATCTACTATGATTCAGCTGAAGTAAAAACTAAGTAATAAATTTTAAAAAGGGTAGCAATCATAATCTTAAACCAAAAATAAAAATAAACCTAATTAAAAGATAATCAAGGAAACTATATTTTTTGCCCAAAGACACTACAGAATTAGAAAAAAAAAGTAATATCAAAAAAAATTACAGTAAGTTTATAATAAGTTACAGCCTCATTTCTCAATTATGTAAGGAAAAGAATCAAATTTATTTTTTTTAAAAAAAGAGCCATTCTCCCAATTGATAAATGACTTAAGAGATATGAACAGGAAATTTTGAGAGAAAAACAATAAAAGCTATCTATAATTATGTGACAAAATCACCTAAATTACTATTGATTGTTGTTACCAAACATTTAAAGAACTAATTTCAGTGTTACATAAGGTGTGAAAAAAAATGAATGAAGAAGGTTTCCTACTACATTCCTTTTTGAAGACAAATATGGTTTTGAAGTTTAAATTAGGGAATGAAAAAAAAGAAAGAAATTCATAGACTAATTTCCTTAATAAAGGTTTATATGAAACATATTTATATTATAAAATAATAATTATTATATTATATCATAATATACTAATTATTTATAATTAATATTATATTATAAAACAGTAACAATGAGATTACAACAATATGGTATAAAGATCATGCATTGTGACTAGTTGCATTTTATACCAGGAATGCAGAGTTACTTGTATTATTAAAAAAACTCAAAACATTATTAATTGCATCAATGACAAAAACAACAAAAAATTTTTCTTAAAGTGATAAATAGTACCTATTTAAAACCAAGAGCAAGCATTAGATATAAAGGGATTAAACTAGAAACATTTCCAAGAAGATCAAGAGTAAAGAAAGATTATACATCAAATTTCCATTTTTTGTTGCTGCAGTTTTGGTCCCGAGGTGAACTTCGATAGTCTTAGTAACAAATGCCCATTCCTGCAGTTGTTTATTTAGTAGCATAAGCACATAATCATGCATGGACATTTTAGCTACCTGTAAATCATATCTATTTTTAAGGAATTTTATTCTGTGAAAAGATGGAGTATAGTTTTGCCACATTACTTATGAATTTTACTACTTTTTGGTGTTAATTCTTGCACTGAGAGATGTGTCATTTGGCTTTTTTTGTACAAGGAAACTAATATTTTATATGATTTTTTTTTACTTTCATTAGAAATCTATTAAAATCAAAGCTCAAAGTAGAATATTGTTAATGTTGCTAATTTACAAAAGATCAGATTCTCCAATAAACTTGATATTATTTAATTAATTTGTCTCATAAAGTTTCTAACATTAAGCGAGGATCAAACAAACTTTAAAACACCTCTCTCAAAGAAAAAAATACATAATTTTAATAATCTGCCTTTGTGAGCATGTATGTATGCATGTATGTATATATATATAGTATATGCATACATATATCACATATATGTATGTGTGTATATACTATATACAATTATTATATTATACATATATGCTATTAGTATATGTGTAATATATAATATATTATTATATTATATATAATATTAGTATATTATTAGCATATATATTAACATTTTTGGTTGTATTTCAGTAGTTTGATTTATGTTTGACTCTTCTAACTGACTCCATTTGTAGATTTTTTGGCAAAAATAAAGGAATGGTTTGTCATTTTCTTCTCTAGCTCACTTTAGAGATGAGGAAACTAAGTCAACCAGGGTTAAGTGACTTGCCCAAGGTCACACAGCTAATAAGTGTTTGAGGCCAGATTTAAACTCTTGAAGATGAGTCTTAAGTCCAGGTTCAGCTCTCTATCTACTCTGCTACCTGGCTACCCGTTGTGATCATTGCTAAATAAAATTTTAGTAGAAATGGCAGCTAAAAGTGATGGCTAATAAAAGTAATTGATGAGGAAACAAAATTATTTTCTCTTGCAGATAATATGTTGGCACACTCAGAGAACTCTAGAGAGTCAACTAAAAATTTAATTGAAAAAGTAACAACTTTAATAAACTTGTGGGATATAAAATACACTCACAGAAATCATCATCATTTCTATACATTGTCAATAAAACTCAGCAGGAAGATACAGAAAGAAATTCCATTTAAAATAATTACAGACAATGTAAAATACTTGAAAGTCTATCTGCCAACTCAAACACAGGAACTATATAAACACTACTATAGAACCCTTTTTATACAAATAGAGATGGATTTAAACAACTGGATAAACATTAATTGCTCATGAGTAGGCTGAATCAATGGGCTAAAAAAGATAACATTGCAACATTACCTATGTTAATTTACTCACCGAGTGCCATACAAATCAAACTACTAAATAATTATTTTATAAAACTAGAGGGAAGAGTAAAAAAAATTATCTGAAGGAACAAAAAGTCAAGAATATACAATCAATTTTTTTTTTAAACAGCAGATGTACCAGATCTCAAAATGTACTATAAAATAGTAATCATCAAAACAATCCTATAGTGGATTAAAAAAGTGATTGTTCAGTGGAATTGATCAGGTACATAATATACAAAAATAAGTGACTAGAATAACTTGACGAGCAATAAACCCAATGATTAAAGCTTTGGGGGCTAGCACTTACTATTCAACAAAAATTACTGGGAAAACTGACAAGCAGTGTGACAGAAACTAAGCATTGACACACATCCTCCATTGTATACCAGGATAAGTTCAGAATGTGTGCATGATTAAAGAAAAAAGGTGATATGCATGGCAAGTTAGGATAATATGGGGGGAAAGTATTTGTAAATGGATAAGGAACAAGTTTATGACCAAAACAGGAAGAGAAGAATACAGAAGGAAAAAGGATAATTTTGATCACATTAATATTTTTTAATTTGCATAAACAAAACCAATGCATCAAAAGTTAGAAGAAAAATAGGAACTTGAGAGAAAAATTTTATGGCAAATTTCTCTGATTAAGACTCCATTTCCTTGAGCAGAACCAGGAGATCATTATATCCTCAACAATGATACTGTTTAAGGATGTATTCTGATGGAAGTGGACCTCTTTGATAAAGAGAGCCTTAATTGATCAAAGATGGACAGAAGCAGCTACACCCAGAGAAAGAACACTGGAAATGAATATAAACTGCTTGCATTTATGTTTTTCCTCCCGGGTTATTTATACCTTCTGAATTCAATTCTCCCTGTGCAACAAGAAAACTGTTTGGTTCTGCACACATATATTGTATCTAGGATATACTGCAACCCATTCAACATGTAAAGGACTCTTGCCATCTGGGGGAAGGGGTGGAGGGAGGGAGGGGAAAAATCGGAACAGAAATGAATGCAAGGGATAATGCTGTAAAAAATTACCCTGACATGCGTTCTATCAATAAAAAATTATTAAAAAAAAAAAAAAAAGACTCCATTTCTTGAGAGGACTCCAGGAAAATTGTGGAACAAGGCAGAAAACTATCAGACATTCCTAAATTTTCCCACAAAAATTTAAAATATCTCAAAATGAACTTTGAGTGGTAGAAATAATTAAAAGTCAGATAAAGAATTGGTCTTCCTTTTTTTTTCTTTTTTTTTTAAATTATGGCTTTTTATTTACAAGTTATATGCATGGATAATTTTACAGCATTAGCCATTGCCAAACCTTTTTGTTCCAATTTTTCACCTCCTTCTCTCCACCCCCTCTCCCAGATGGCAGGTTGACCAATACATGTTAAATATGTTAAAGTATAAATTAAATACAACATAAGTATACATATCCAAACAGTTATTTTGTTGTATAAAAAGAATCGGACTTTGAAATAGTGTACAATTAGCCTGTGAAGGAAATCAAAAATGCAGCCGGACAAAAATATAGGAATTGGAAATTTTATGTAGTGGTTCAAAGTCATTTCCCAGAGTTCTTTCCCTGGGTGTAGCTGGTTCAATTCATTACTGCTCTATTAGAACTGATTTGGTTCATCTCATTGCTGAAGATGGCCACATCCATCAGAATTGAACATCATATAGTATTGTTGAAGTATATAATGATCTCCTGGTCCTGCTCATTTCATTCAGCATCAGTTCATGTAAGTCTCTCCAGGCCTTTCTGAAATCATACTGTTGGTCATTTCTTACAGAAAAATAATATTCCATAACATTCATGTACCACAATTTATTCAGCCATTCTCCAATTAATGAGCATCCATTCAGTTTCCAGTTTCTGGCCACTACAAAGAGGGCTGCCACAAACAAGAATTGGTCTTCCTAAGACTACTTGGGAGGATATTAGTAAAGACCTGACCTCCCAAATTGGTGGTTTGGTCTGATTGAAATACAGATGCCTCCAGGCATACGACTT